>NC_134702.1:203508990-203827115 GCF_043290135.1 Rhipicephalus microplus | reverse complement strand
TCATAACTCTGTGGTGGTTTTGAGACGTGAAACCCTGACAATTATTATTGAAGTTCATTTGTCTAGCAATGTCCAGGGCCGCCATCATCGCTGGCACAAGCATTACACATCATTTTAACGCTTCTGGTGTTGCTACAACCCATGTTGTTGTTTGCATTGTTACACAACAGTAATAATGCGACTGTTTAACATACGTTGGCACGTTGAACATTCGTACATATCTTAAGCGCCATTCGTAATGTTCCGCTCAATCGAGAATTACAACACACCTTCGCTCCGCATGCTTCGCGTAACATCGATTCCAAGGTGTGTGGGATCTGCCGAATTTTTTCAGGCCAGTCAGAGTAGGTCACCCCACCACCTATTGAAAGGATTCTGCACCTCACCCGTAGTTTCACACTGCCTCGGTGATATACCCACAATACACCAAACGATGATGTCACATGATGATGCCCCCACGTGACGTCACAATATGGCACTTCGTGATGACGTGACAAATTTAAGCAATTTGTGGCGCCATCATGACGTTATAAGGTGATGCCGATTTTTTTTTCACCGCTTGCATTGACGATCCCGACGCGGGACACATTAGTGTACTCTCTGTATTTTATGAAGCATCTAACACTTTCTCCTTACTGTTTAGCGATGCTGCAGGTCACATGGAGAAATCAAATGCTTTGCAGCTATTGAGTCGGCTGCAGAATTTTCGCGATATGCTACAGTGTTCACCTAGCATTGATACCTTTTCTTTTCACCCATTGTGCTATTTTGTGCAGGAAACTGTTCCTTGCATTCAAGAAGCCGCTTGGACTCAGTGGGTAAGTTTGTGGCCTTATAATGTAAATCTGTATGTATCTTTCCGGACGAAATTTCTTCACATGTATACTACTCAACAAAATTACTTATTTATTCGCAATACATTGCGGCACATTAGAGGACATTGTGTAATAATAATAATAATAATAATAATAATAATAATAATAATAATAATAATAATAATAATAATAATAATAATAATAATAATAATAATAATAATAATAATAATAATAATAATAATAATAATAATAATAATAATAGTATTATTATTATTAATAATAATAGATCGGTCTATGATACACGACGTATAGTGGAGGGCACCTTATAACTGAAGTCACTGGGGTTCGTTAGTGTGCACCATAAGCGAAGCGAACAGACATATCGCACCTCTCCCATTTCAATATGTGTAGGCAGCGGGCAGGATTGCATCTCGCGACATTCGGGTCATATCATATGGTGGTTTTGGGATGTTAAACCCCACATATAAATCAAATCAAATCACATCCGGGTCAGCAGTGAATTGCCACGGCCACTATACCACCTCGGCGGGTGGCCATCCTGCAAGGATGGTAAGAAAAAGTTAGCAGAGAATAAACACTTAAAAAAACAGAGGTTGCGAATTATTGCAGCATAACAAAATTTGAGAGTGTTCCTTTGTTCTAAATGCGTCGGGACTTACGCCGGCGCGCATGATGGAAGTGACGGTGAAATTTATTGAGACACAGGGTATTTCAGGTAACTTGAGACTAGGATTAAAAATGTGTAGGCGTTACGCTTCTCGAATAGGGTTGTGACGCATATAGAGCATCTCAACATATTCCTCAACATATACAGTTGATGAAGCGCTTCATGGAATTTTTTAACGGTAACTCTAGCGGAAATTCTTGATTAGAAAATTTGTAGCTCTTGTTCGTTGGAACCAATTTTTTTTTCTTGTTTCTGCTCGTATATCTCCCCTTTATTATTTCCCCGCCTTGCTTTAGGGCGTGCGAATTTCTCAAAAATAATACGTTGTTTCGGCATAACTTTCGGCGTACTTACTGCCTTCAAATGTAAGTCGAAGAACTTATGAAATGCTGATCCGTGCCCAAAGTGTAATTGACCATGCTCCCGCGAGATTTTGGGGTCCTTCACACGAGAGTGCACTGAAAGTTGGTGGCTCCTTAGGCTGCTGTATGTCGACAGCTGTCGGTTGTAACACGGCTGCCATCACGGTCACTGCTGCCCTCAGGCAAACCCTGACGTTATTTCAGCGTCACAGTTGTTCGCGAACTCACACGAAGACCTGTCCAGCTGTCGAAACTGTTGGAAAGAAAATTAAGATTGCTTACTTTACGTTTCTTCTGAATTCGCATGGCTTGAAGCTGCTTTGTCACGAAACAACAATGAGCAAAAGTTCAGCAGTTACGTCTCCACAACCTTCACTTTTTAGGATAACCATTTCAAAAGGGGACACGATGTTCAAAAGGGCTCGTTCTTTTTAAAAAAAAAAAACCGAACTGCAGCAATGAACGAAGCCACAAGTGCGATTAGTATCCCTCAAGCACGAAGACTAGGCGAATCCATGTCATACCCACAATGCCCATGATCGCTAAACAATCACAGCTCTAGAGTCCCCTCTAGTTAATTATAGGAAACTCTATGGATGGGTCCCCGTCAAACAGTGCTATATCTGCGAAGCACCAATAGAAATTGGGCAAGCTCTCATGTATCACTACACAATGAGCACCATACTTCTAATAAGGCAGTTTTCACTTTCGTGTTATGCTGATTCCAATGACGGAGGGATCAGCCATGTTTTTTTTGTTAGTTTGCTGTGTGAGTGTGATAAACAACAATTCCCTCCATGGATTTAAAGTGCATGCGGATAAAACGCGAGCACTTCCACACCCTCTGGAGGCCGTACAGGCGCGTCTTTACATCGAAAACTTTCCTCTCGGGGTACTCTAGCTCGGCGTGTGTTGTAAGTTTCTAGAATAGGTAAAGGGAAGTGATGCCTCCTTGAAAATAGCTTACACGGTTAGTACATACAGCGTGTCATTTGCTACAAGTTCGTCTCATTCGGCATGTTTCCAGTATGTGAAGTGAACATTTAGAGACGCACCGCGAGGTGGCGGCCTCAGCCGAAGCGTTGGCCGTGCTCATAGCACCCATCCATATTGAAATGGCTCAGGAACACGCGCCAAATCTTACGTGGCGTAACAGCATTCCCCGTTCCGAGAAAAAATCGCGGCTGGGTCGAAGGGAACGCAGGACGTGCGTTGCGCATCCCTCTCATTTTTCCTTAGCTGAAGTTCTGCGTCGAATCAGCAATGCTCCTCTCTGATTGCGCTCCCACCTTTACAACTACCAGAAAAGTTCGTTTAATCACTGATCATAGATGTGAGACGCGACGAAATGCAGATGTATCACTAAGCGCCAACATGGTATCATCC
This sequence comes from Rhipicephalus microplus, assembly GCF_043290135.1. Taxonomy (NCBI): domain Eukaryota; kingdom Metazoa; phylum Arthropoda; class Arachnida; order Ixodida; family Ixodidae; genus Rhipicephalus; species Rhipicephalus microplus. Next base: position 203,823,864 of record NC_134702.1, on the reverse strand, counting down.
ACGCTCAACGATGAGCAACAGACATTGTGCAAGCTCTGTTCAATGTACAGCAAACATTCAACTTCTTGTTCATCATATTCACACGATGGACGTGATCCCGGACCGAACAGTTAGGTGACACGTGACGTGATTAGAAACCCTACGCAGCCAGCATTCACACCACAAGAGAAAATTCACTACAAGCTAAGATTTTAGCATTGTTTCTCGAGGTTCCCAACTGGGATTTGCGCTTCCGTCGTTTCCCGAATCGCTCTGCACAGACCAAAGTGGGAACGTGGAAACGGGTGAGGTATGGTGAAGTAGTACGTGGTCCCCGTGGTCGAATCACGATTTCGTTCGTCGTGTGAATGCACCTTAAAGAGACGTTCTACTTTCGCGTTATACCGATTTCCTATGGAGGAGTTTTCAACAATATTTTCAAATGCCCCGAAGGAACCTTCCTACGGGGTCTACATGGAGGAGGGGATAACCAGCATTTGTTATTTTTTGCTATAGATCGTGCTTACAAACTCCATCACAGAATAGTGTAAAAACAAACAGGGTGTCAATATAAAAAGTTACTATTCTTTTATCAGCTAGAAAAGTGCAGTTTTTGGCACACTGGCATATAGGAAGTTCCGAACCATCATTTTTTTCCGCCAGGGCCAGTTTGATCTGCCTCTGGAGCAAAAACAAGTTGTCGAGAAAATGATGGTGAGTTTAATGTGACGTATATTCCGTGTACGCGATCATTTCTGCAGATGTTTGCATATAAATTTCGTGCACAGAACGTGTGTATAAACTATTGGCATTTGAAGCATGCTATTGTGTTTGAAATATTTCTTCTTTCAAAACTTCTGCTTCAAGTGCGACAGTTTGGGCTAGTTGGTACGGCATGACGATAGTTATAGAGCGAGAACAAAACGACGACACAGTGTCCTTCGTGTCCTTCTTGTCTCTGTGTCGTCGTTTTGTTCTCGCGCTATAACTATCGTTCTGCTTCAAGTAACGCTTCTCGCACAGTGCGCTGCAAGCCAAGTTTTGCTTTGGATTCCCCTATCAGGGTTGCATGTGCTGCCCTGCCACTTATGCGCACCTCAAATTTCGAAAGTTTCGTTGTCTATTTCTTCATTGCTCCTTACTTTACGATCCTTTGTTCCGGGCATTTCTTGGTTGCACCTGTTTTTTTCTCGTCTGTGTTTTCTCTAACACGGCTACTCACAGCGGCTGCCGACTACGTCAACTCTTTATGGCTGATTTTTCTCATTTGTGTATGACTTCATCACTTGGTAAATAATTATTTCATTCATTCAATAATTGAACAAATAATTAATATTTAACTAATTATTTATATTCAATCGCTTTAAGGCTCCTCTACATTGGACCTTTGCGGGTGGGAGGATTACATAAGTGTAGGGGGTAATAATACCGGAACATGATAACTTCATTATGCAATGCTTTTTGAGTGTTGACACGAACCACTACAAAGAAGTAAAACAAAGGCATTTCTATAGAATAGATAAATATCAAGTCTATTAGAAAACATGGCACTTACTTTGGTACAAAAGTTTGCTGCATTTCGAATGATGACGATGTGTTCCGGAAGAACACTGCAGTAAATTATGGCCTGCAGCAGAGCAGATGAAGAGAATGGGATGGTTCTACCTGAAGTGCATTGGAAGCTAGGTGGCTTATTCGTACTACGTGATGTGAGAAAGGTTCCCAGCTTATCTAGAGCATGCAGCTGCACAGCGGCACTATTCTAGTCAAATTGAGGGCCCAACATCATTTACGTACATCGTATCACAAGGTAACTTTCCACTTCCTATTAGGTGACACGATTATATGTACATGTGAGTTTAGGTGAACATTTCAACCAGTCCAACAAGTCAATGGTGGTATACTCCTTGTGGCACATACGTGGTTGTCCACTTTGCGAAACACGCTAGACAGAACCAGGCAGTTCTCATGAATAAATTGCCTGGGAAAGCTGCAGTTGTATAAGTAAAATAATCACATACTTTACAATGTGCGGAATACTTGAAGCAACCAGTGGCCAGCGCAAGAGTTTGATGTAAACATTGATACTGTAAAAGAACATTGCTCCGACGTTATTGAAGTCATCGCGGATAAAATTAGCGGAAACGTCTGAAGCGAACATCTGCGCAGGAAACACACACACTGAACGACATTTCGTAACATCAAGCACGTGAAAATGGCTGTTTCTCTTTTTCGCCTTAGAGTTTCGCTGCATTGTAATACAGGCGAGAAGGCAAGATAACGTGCGAGATATTCTGCATTAAAGTAAGTATTATGTTGACTGCAGCAAAAGGGAGAGTTGGGCTAGTTGCCTTGTGTTCATACTAGACAAGCGAAGAGACAAATTGCGAATGATTCGAAGGATTGTTGTTTAGTCTTCTTTCGTGATTCGTCTCTGCCCTGTTCCAATATGAACATAACATTGACTTCGGTGATTCATGAGTAGAACAACGGAGGTTGTAGACGTTGGAAAAACATAGAGTGAAATGACCACTGACGTGATTTCGGTGTATTTGACAACATCAAAACAGTGGATCCGACAATGATATACGCAGTTTAGAGCAACAAGAGCTGTTCTTTTAAGATTTGGGGCTTCTTAAGGGATTGACCAAGAAGCTTTATCTCTGTAGCACTCAAGAACAGGGAAAAATACCGCAAAGATGTTAAATAAGAGGATAACAATCTATGTATCGTGGCAAGATTGCTTAAAAGTGTGTGTTGAATTTTTGTGTTGCTGGAAAGGGATGACAATCATGACTTCATCATTTGATAGCAGAAGTTATCAAAAAGAAATATGTGTGGTATTCAAGCAAAAAAAAGAAAACACGTTAGACTACACTCGTACACACTTGAACTTTTTCTTGAGCTTAACTTAGGGTAGGGTAGAGCAAAATGAGACACGGGGCCGAATGCCACATATTTATTTTTCTGAACTCTGCAGCTAATACCAAAGGTACTTTTCTTTGTTTGCCAACTTCATTCATAGATGCTGGTAGTTGTCTATCTTTTTATGTGCAAAACGTTTATAATTGCTCAGAGTGTCAGCGTGGAAAAATTGCGTGGCTGGTGTAGGTGTGTTTGTGAACTTTCAAAAAGGGGCGAAATAGGGCTCAGCCTTAATTTTGGATCCATGCATGAAGCTTCACGACGTCAGTACAACAACTTAAGTATTTCTTTTGTTACTTTGTACGACTATCTACACACTACGAAAGCTTTGGTTCACTAGGTGCATGGAGCCACACCAAATTTTTTTTGCATTTGGGCAAGTGAGATGGGCAAGAAGCGACAAAAAAGCTTCAAAATGTTTCAGATAGTGTTTTATTAAGAGAGCCAATTACACATACTAAATATATATTGCTTTTTGTTTAAGAGGTAAAGAGTTGAAATAAGAGGTTGTCAAAACTTGTATAGCTCACCCATAGACTGCTTTATAAACATATCTTGCGCTTCGTACTCACTCGGACACACGCTCACCAAAAATGTCGTAAGACGGGTTCACGCTCACGAAACTTTTCTTCAAACAAACTCACTGGAACTCAAACTTACCACAACATTACTCACCCAGACTCACTCAGACTCAGGCTCATGGCTTGGTCTGAGTTTGAGTGAGTCGGAATGAGTCGACTCTTGAGTCCGTTAATCTTGAATTATCTCTTTGAAACCTGGTGTCCATGCTCCTTAAACCAATATCTCACGTTACCGGTACTCTTCTTGGCACCGATTCATGTAGTACCTTGGTAAACGAGTGAGTTATGAATAAAGTAATTTTTCTTGGAAGGGTGACAGCTGAGGATATATTTAGGATAAGCTTCCCCGAAATAGCTGGCGAGGGGCTGATGAAAACACCCATCTACTTAGTTCGCGCCTCTGATCAATAAATATTATTATGGTGTATGAAGAACACCACTTTGGAATATGAGAAAATAGTCGCGAGTACAAGCAAGGCTGATGGCAATGCTAAAGGGTAAACAGATAAGACCATAAGCTGGCAAATAAAACTGAAATTTAATGAAGAAGTATATCTATCGCTTTGGACTGGCTCTGACACAGACTCACCAAAGTTTTACTGTGCCTAGACCTCTCGGACTAACACTCACCAAAATTTTCTTCAGCCGGACTCACTCGGACTCACACTCACCAAGCTTTTTCTTGCCTGGACTCACTCAGACCCAGACTCACGGCTCTATCTGAGTGTGAGTTCGAGTGATTCGACCGATGAGTGAGGTCACCGAACTATGCGTACAAGAGAATATAACACAGACCTTCATAGGTGGAAAATGACATAAAAATAACTGACTGTTGTTGAAGACAGGACTCCCTGTTTCGCTGCTATATCGAGGCTGTTCCGCGTTCCCCAGAATGCTCCGAACAGGCTCATGAAAAAATTGAAAGAATCTCTAAGTCAAGCCGTTCACAAACACGTCTTAGAATTGAGCTTTAACGAATTTTTGTCATACCAAAATTTAGAAAACAGAAACTGATAAAAAGCCTAAATTTATCGCCTCAGAAAGCGCGACTGACGAAGTCAAAAACCATGAAACGCCGTGCCGCAAACGGCACAAAGAGGCGAAGTTGGTGCGTCAGCATCCAATAATTTAATAATCTAATAAAGTGCAAGCGCCCAACAAGAGATAACATTAGCAAAAGGAAAGACTAGGGGTGCTTGACCTGCTAGGAATTCGGTCGCAATGCAGCGCCGGCTTCTGTTTGGATCCTTTGCGTTGAATGCAAGGAGTGGGCTCATGAAGTTTGAGCGGGGGCCCACGGAGAGAATTTCACGTGCTTCAACTGCAACATATGAAGGGGTATAACTTTTTCACACTGCCTCGTTCTCCCCCACCCTGCCTTGTTTCGCCTTGCAGGTTGGGGCAAAATGCGACATGTAGTACATTTTCTATTTGATTTTGAAACACCCCATTGAGCTGTGGGAACATGGTCATATTTATGCAGCACATACTCTCTGCCCAAAGGAGAGTTTAGGCATTGGGAAGGAGTGAGAAAAATAAAATGTACTACTTTCACTTTTTTTAGCATTTACACAACCCTACCTTACGCTGTTATTGTTTATGAGTGGCAAAGCATTTCTAGAAAACATGTCATGCGTATTACAGCGCCTTGATTTGAAACTCAATACTGCACACTACGTGCAATGGCATAACATATTGAAGGGAAGCTCAGGGCAAACATTGAGTAATAGTAAAGTTATATAGAGGGGCCAGTGCTTTGAGATCCGCGTCTTGCACTGCATTGTAACCAACTTACTCTAACACAGTCATTAGATACCGAATGTGTACATGCCCAACTATACATTCTTCAACGTTTCCAGATCAAGGAGAAGTATGCGCTCAAATCACTCGTCTTACAAACAGAACCTATTTGCGCTGAACTAACTTCATGCCTTCATTTTCAGCTGTGTGCCAGTGCGGTGTTGCCATCGAAAGCAGTTGCAAAACATTTACTCGCTTATATGCTGAAAATTAGTGGCTGATGGATTCCTGGCCAAAGTCATCTCCCGATAGCTCCTGTTTTCCTGTAATTGGAGAGTCCTTGCTACTGTCATCGAAAAAAATAAACACAGTTCTTTTGGACACGCCACTGTGATTTGCAATTTATTTCTGTCATTGCATTTGATGGACGCAAAAATGGCGCTTTATCGTGATCCTTACTTTTTTCGCATTGAAAGGTCACGCGAAGAATGGCAAGGAGATGGAAACGTGCCCCGCGTTTCTCACGCACAAATGACGCTCGGAACGTACTCACAAGTGCAGATGAGCACAAATAATCATTTTAGTTGTAACTTCGCTGTGTCTGAAAAGCGCTCCCTTTCAGAAACGGAGACTGTGCTACGAGTGCAGCGACCATTGTGTGCCCGTTAACTACAACATAATCGTTTTGGTTGAAGCCCAAGGTGTGCGATTGTCCCCACCGCGAGATAAGTGAGCCCGCACGAGAGCGTCCCCTCTCCGTGGGGAAAAATACGCGCTGGAGAGGAGAGTGCGTGCCGCCGTGTCGTGACAATCATGGCGACGCATGCTCATTGCGCCATCTCGCTGGTAATGCTTGAAATACGATAGTGTTTCTCCGAGACGCCCGTCGTTCGCAGGAGGTGGCAGATACAAATAGCTTGCTGGTTTAACGTTGAAGGAGGTGCTTTTTCCTGGCTCAGTGGCTTACGTTCTGCACTCACAATTCAGAGGTTCAATTCCGCGCGCCGGGGTCTTTTTAATTGTTTCTCTGTCTCGCGTTTATATATATATATATATATATATATATATATATATATATATATATATATATATATATATATATATATATATATATATATATATATATATATATAGAAATTGAAGGGAAGGCACGACAGGTCCGGATATTTTCTATATTGAATGAACTTGCAGAGAGCACATTTGAAAAGGAAATTGCCTTTACTAACCTTTCGGCCGTGGCACGGCCTTTGTCAGAGTAAGTAGGTATGATACAATGCAGCCGCTTTTATAGGCTCACGTGATGAACTCTCCGTACAGCAGCCAGGACAATCAAAGTGAAAAAAAATGGTAATCTGTCAGAACCTTGTGTTGACATGACTGACATGCGACGGGTGCATGAATATACAAGTTTCAAATTTCCTTGCGCATCAACACGTGGGGCACAGTATGGTTGGCATGACATATAAAAGAGCTCTGAAGTAAAGAAATCACGGTTGACTAATATACAATTTAAAATACACTAAAATATTTGACTAATCTAAGAAGTCGTGTTGTTATAGTGCGAGGCAGGTGAGCTTTCCTACGTTTTCATTGATACCTGAACGAATGGTGTTAAATTTGTGGATCAAGAAGGATTTCCTCACTTCCCTATCGTGATTTTTCTTGAAACCGCACTGAATAATAGTGGCCCTAATTTTGACGAAACCATCTCCAGGCATACTGACGTGCTTCGACAGTGGTAGACTAGGGAGGCTTACGGCATGTGCATGGTGATTATTAAAACGAATTCTGAAACTTGTTTCTGTTTGACCGATGTACTGAGCTTTGCATGTTTAACACTCGAGAAGATAGATGACGTAGATACTATCACATGTGTAGTTCCCATTTATCTTTAAAGAAAATCATGGTCACTCTACGTAACGGGAAGCCGATAACTAATCATTACAGGAAACCCACAGAGAGGCAGCAATATCTTCACTTTAGTAGTAGTCACGTGAAACACAGTAAAACTAGTATTCCCTACCGCCAAGCAGTCCGTTTTAAAAGAATATGCTCTGATAGCAGCGAATTTTCCCGCCACTGCGAACAACTTCGGAGCACGCTCGAAAAACAGAGCTATCCGGCCAGCCTAATCACAGACGCAATGAAACGTGCAGAAGAGCTCGACCATTCAGACCTTCTGAGTACTAACAAAAGACCCAAAGATTGTTCGCGGACTAATCTAATTTTGACACATGCGGCCTCAGCTCCAAATGTGAACCATATTTTAAAGAAACATTTCAACATTTTAATACAGAGTGAGCAGCTCAAAGGAATCCTTACAGAACAACCACGCGTGGTCTACCGGCAATCGCGGAACCTTCATGATTTACTAACCTCATCTAAAACCACGTGTTCACATCATGAAGGCTATCATCCCTGCAACAAACCACGTTGCAAAGTGTGCGCGCACATGACGACATATAAAACAGTTTTGAGTACATCGTCCAGCTTTTCTTTAAAGATAAATGGGAACTACACATGTGATAGTATCAACGTCATCTATCTTCTCGAGTGTTCAACATGCAAAGCTCAGTACATAGGTTAAACAGAGACAAGTTTCAGAATTCGTTTTAATAATCACCGTGCACATGCCGTAAGCCTCCCTAATCTACCACTGTCGAAGCACGTCAGTATGCCTGGCCATGGTTTCGACAAAATTAGGGCCACTATTATTCAGTCCGGTTTCAAGACAAATCGCGATAGGGAAGTGAGGGAATCCTTCTTGATCCACAAATTTAACACCATTCGTTCAGGCATCAATGAAAACGTAGGAAAGCTCACCTGCCTCGCACTATAACAACACGACTTCTTAGATTAGTAAAATATTTTAGTGTATTTTAAATTGTATATTAGTCAACCGTGGTTTCTTTACTTCAGAGCTCTTTTATATGTCATGCCAACCATACTGTGCCCCACGTGTTGATGCGCAAGGAAATTTGAAACTTGTATATTCATGCACCCGTCGCATGTCAGTCATGTCAACACAAGGTTCTGACAGATTACCATTTTTTTCACTTTGATTGTCCTAGCTGCTGTACCGAGAGTTGATCACGTGAGCCTATAAAAGCGGCTGCATTGTATCATACCTACTTACTCTGACGAAGTCTGAGCCACGGCCGAAACGTTAGTAAAGACAATTTCCTTTTCAAATGTGCTCTCTCTCTCTCTCTCTCTCTCTCTCTCTCTTTATATATATATATATATATATATATATATATATATATATATATATATATACGGTGAATAACGGCGACAGCAAAATCCAGCTGAGAGTGTCTATCGCAATAAAAAAAGATAATGAATGGCAATGAGAGAGATAAGCGAGACATCAAATGACAAGAACTTCATTTTAGGCCCGAGAAAATTTGATCGAGAAAGGCGGGGTCACCAAGATAAGTTGGTGGCTCCGCCCACGATGGCGCCGGAAGTCGAAGTACAGCCGCCATGTCGTGGGGCGCGTATTGAAAACTTATCCCTTAGCATGGGTGGGTCGCATGCTGCACGGCTATTGGCTGGAGGTGTTCATATGATTTACGAGCACTTCCGCTACTTCTGCTGGTTCTTGCTCGTTTTCAAGTAAGAAGGTGGCGCCCATGTGCAGTTAGTTTTGCGATGCTTTGTGCTATCGCGCTGAAGCCATGAACCGTAGAGATGGCACCGAAATTGTTGGCCTTTTTCGCTGACAAATGAATGTGCGGCTTCGTGAATTGTTTATGGTGCACGCAGTGTTGATCAGCATTAAGGGGCTGGCAGTGTATACACTTTGGCATGTTTTAAAGTGAATTTGTCAGTGCTGCTGCGTAAAGTGAATAATGGTCTCAGTATGCACTCCGAAACCAAGTTTACATTCTTCTTAAGTTAAAATTGCGCATTGTTGTGTGAACCAGTGTCTAAGGAAGATCAAGATACTTTGATGTTTAGAGGAATTGAACCTTGTTGCTTTGTAATCGCCTTTTCATGTAGCTTCAATTTCTAGTGTACATTTGCAAATGACCAATTTTCTGAAGGCACCATCTTGTCCTACGAGTTTTTGACTTACCGCTTACAGCAAACCACGTCAAAAGAATTGTTTTCCTCTGCTCAAAGTGAACACAATTTTCGGTCTGTGTTTGATTTCTTATTTAATTCAAGTGCGAAAAAGTAGGCTTCGGAAAGAAAAGACTACAGGCATTCATACCTGACGAGGTTCTCCCACCAGAAACAACAACGGCTGGCACATAAGCAATGGCAACAAAAATGGAAGAAAGTGAAAAAAACTTACATAAAAGTACTATTTTACGTACAACTTTAAATACATACAGAAAGGTGTACTAAGATATTTTGAGTAAATATATAATCAAACCTATCATTTTTGACACCGAAAACACTGAACGCAAATAGCAGGCAATATTCACTGAATGAAACGCGATAAAAAACTATGAAAGAAGTAGTTGACTAATTTGGCACTTGATTATTTTTTCTGACTTGTGATTTCTTATCATCTCTTCTATACCTTTGTTGTTGTTGAGGAGCGTTGTACTGTAGAACGAACAGTCGAAAACGAATTCGCATTAGTTTTGCACTTTTGCATTCGATTCTGTTTTGCAGATGGTGAAACATGAAAGACTTCACAATGAATGTATGTTCAATTAGAACCTAATTAATGTTGATTACTACAAGTTAACTGATTGTAACAATAATTTGCTGCAATAATGCGTCAATTGTTAGTAAATAACGCGAAATACTGACGCATTTATTCATACTTCTTAACAGGTGCCCGGGTGGGCTACAACATGGGGTGAATGCATGTCCCCAGATCATAATTGTGTCCCCATGGCAGCCTGGCCCCTGCGAGCGCTCAACTTCTCTTTCCTTTTTAATATAAGCTCACGTCAAATGATCTACTAACCTTGCTGCAGACAGAACGTTACGGATTTGCACGTATCGCTTACGTGTTCGATGCCACCGGCACCTCTCGTCTACCGCGCCTGTTGACAGGCTGTCCACAGGCAACTCCGAGTCCTGGCGACTCGTTTTGCGGCAAGTAGCGCCCAGTACTTTTCGGGCAATTCAACGCGACGCGCAATAATAACACCTCACTCTGAAGTGTACGAGCATCAACCGCGTTGTTTTAGCTATCTCAGCTAAACGATGACGAATGGGTCAGCACACGTACGTCAGCGTGTGAATTCACCCGTGCTGATGGCGCGTATACGTTTCACGAAGTGGGTCGCGCAGTTACCGAGTGTCTTGCATTCTTCTGTCCGCTTTCTCGCTGACAGTGCACGATGCCGTAAAGGGCCGTCCAAATATTTGAAAACTTCCAATATAGAAGCGAATGGTGTCCTCCTATTCCGTTCGGTGCTCCATTCAACAATCCCCCACCTTTCCTAAGTCTGAATGTTTTTTGAAGTTTCTGAATATTTAAAAAAGTATTTCCGGCGTTTTGATAGATACAAGAATCAATGTGCAAGTGTGGTGAGTTTTCTCTTTGTGAGTGGCAGAATCGGTACACGCAGTACGAAAGAAAGAGAGAGAGCTCTTTATTGCAGAAACTTAGAATTTAGCCGGCCTATACAAATCCCTGGCTAGCTACTTTGCCTGGGGAAGAGGATTGAGGATTGAAAGCAGTGACAGTGATACCGAGAAAAAAAAGGTGACAAAATGTTAATATACTAGATAGAATAAAAAAAGGCGGTATCCTTTCTTCATTGGGTGACGTCATGCGTTAATAGTTTCTCAATGCATGGTGTGAAGGTACAGCTATAGAGTTTGTAGGGCAGACCGACACCGTCCAAATACGTGATTAAAAGTTTCATAGCAAGCCTCTGTCGTGTGATGCAGGCTAAAGGTCCCAATACATATACAAGTTCAGAAGTTCTTTCAGTTATCGAATTCATGCAATGTTCATACAGCGCACACTCATCAGCATAGGATCTATCAAACAAGATGTGTTCCACAGTTTTGATGGAGCCACAGCTGTTACAGTATGGACTCGTTGCTTGACCAAAGCGGTACCGTAAGCTGTTCCTGTAGGCAGCGTTTAGACGAAGACTATGGCATAGCGTTTGCAGATCTCGAGGAATCATGAATTGGAGTATTGTTCTGAGATACGGGTCGATTGAGTGGAGGAAATAAAACGATGTGTTGGAAGTTCGAAGGCCTCTTATTTTAAATGCGAAGCATTTCTTAGCGAACTTCGGTGACATTGCTGCTTAGAGAAGGTCAGCGGTGATCCATTGGGACTGAACTCTCGGCCGGCCCCCTCTTTTGGGAGTAATGAAGTTTTGATCATGATCATCATCATCGGCGACATTGAGCGTATCTATCTATCTATCTATCTATCTATCTATCTATCTATCTATCTATCTATCTATCTATCTATCTATCTATCTATCTATCTATCTATCTATCTATCTATCTATCTATCTATCTATCTATCTATCTATCTATCTATCTATCTATCTATCTATCTATCTATCTATCTATCTATCTATCTATCTATCTATCTATCTATCTATCTATCTATCTATCTATCTATCTATCTATCTATCTATCTATCTATCTATCTATCTATCTATCTATCTATCTATCTATCTATCTATCTATCTATCTATCTATCTATCTATCTATTTAGCTGCTTACGTTTGGGTGCTCTCGTGGTGGCCGCTTAACTTGGCTTGAACCACAATTAACATGGGAGGGTAAGAGGGTTTGACGAATATAAAGCGCTAGACAAGACATTTTTAATGTCACAATCACGTCGTGTACGACGTAAAACACTTACCGCCAGACAGTGGCACATATCCACGGGCGGGTATGTGCCGATTGTATGCGGGTATGTACCACAAGGTACTGACATTTAGTATCTGCCCAGGAACCACGAGAACAAACAGAGGCAAGAGCGAAACTCGTTCGAAGAGTAAGGGCTGCGCTCTACCAAGTTAGGTGAGGGTGAGGCTTGATGAAAAAGGTGAGCCGATGAGAAGCACGCAAATATGAGCGAGGGGAAAAAAGAAGGACTGGGAAAGGGTGGCACCAATTTCGCTATTTTTAGTGTTCACGAATTACAGATGGCCACATTTTTTTCTTTTTTATTATTAAGAAAGTGTTCTTATATTGAACGGGGTCCACCTAGACTTCACGACGTGTTTCCGTCACCAAAATACGTCGCTAATATCAACGTGAGCAGGTGGAAAAGCCAAAACCCATCGTGTTCTCTCTGCATTCGCCTAAGGTGACTGTAGGGTGAAGACCAACTTTTTAAGCACGGATTCCTCGTCTTTTGGCGTCGTCATCCCTTGGCATAGCGCTTCATGTGTAGCATATCAAGGCGTGCTCGCGCCAAGGAAAAGCCTTGTTCCTCTTGTCCTTGCAGCGCCTTGATGAAGATTGCTTCTTATCATCAGTAGAAAAAAAAAGTCAACTAGTGCGCTTAGCGTAACGCAGGCCCGACCACGTATAGAAAGTAAAAAAATGAGAAAGTCAGGAAGAAGTAAATAGAAACACAGAGAAATAAAGAAAGTTAAAGAACGAGAAAATGAAAAAGGAGAAAGGGAAAGAGTAGATGAAGAAAGAAAAAAATGAAAGGGAAAGAAAGATGGCTGCCTAGCTTCACAATACGTTCGTGTTTCGCGCCCCTAGTGCGAACTTCCTTTGATTTCTTTACATTTCTTTAGATCTATCGAACCTCGTAGTACACGTATTGAACTTCTAAACAGCTGACGATTGGTAGAAAAATCATATGCGTGCGAACGCAACGCTGGCATTTATGGTCTAACTCCAGCCCCGCGTAACAAATTGATGATGCAGCACAAGGTTCACATACGAAGAAAAGAAGAATAAACCTTTGAATTTTGGTATGACAATATTCGCAAATATGTTTCCTACATTTATCATACATAGCTTGGATAACCCTTGGGCACACCGCAAGCGTTGCATAATGACGCTTATGTCTTGGATAGGGAGATACCGCTCCTTATCATTATTTCGTCTCCAGTCCCACGGAACCAAGCAAACTATAAATGCCCTGGTTTATGCCAATTGACGTGGTGATTGTGCTTGTGTCTTTATGCAGCAAGTAGTATTTTAGCAGCGCCACATGGCGCACTGATGATCGCGATTAAACCCGGAACTGATAAAATTGTGCAACAGTGATTTTCCCTCTCCAGCAGCTTGCGTAAATAAGCCAATCATGATCGAGAGATTCGATGTGATTCGGGCCCGATTGAGAGCAAAAGTGAATGTCTCACAATGGCGTTACATGCACCACGTCCTTCCGCTCCATCGTATACGGATTTTTAGATATACCATTCGGTACATTTCCTCACGTCTGTCGCATGCATTGGCGTGGCCTGTTCAAGAAGTGGAACACAGACCTACAAAGAGAGAAGCAAGCGCTAAGCTTCCAGGTGTTGATTTTTTTTACCATTTATTCTGATTATCATATTCTACATTTGTTTTCGTGTGTGCCGTGGTACTTCTCTCGCATGTGTCGCGCAATACACAGAGCAATTACGAAACATCAACTCATCCGAACAGCGACACTTTTGTCTCTAAGTTTAAAATTTCTTTCCCACTGGGAGCGCCAACATAATTTGCGCCAGTATATATCTGGTTATTGAGAAATGTGATACTGAACCGGCTAGACCAGCGCTCTTGCTCTCGGGTTTTTGTTGTCCTCTCCCTTCCCCCACTCAATTGAGCCGGTGCAATTAAATTTCAATATATCAGTTGAAAGACGGCTTTTAGCTGGGAATAGGCTTCAGCCCAAGGTTAGGGCTTCAGTGAATTCGGTGGCAGGAAGAGGCCTTCGGGCCTGCAATGGACATTTAAATGCGATTCACGAGCGAGCGGCTGTTTGAGGGCTCCTCGGCGAGCAGCACCGCTCCACACAATAAAGCCTTCGGTTTCGTTGTCGAACCTGCCAGTCCGAGGTCGGCAATGAGGCGCAACACCGTCTGAAGTCGTCATGATCGCAAGTATTGTACACAGCGAGTGGTTACACAAGCGCATCGGGGTCACACGGGGGTCAGCATTGAAGGTGACCACGTTCGCGGCCGCGCGGATACTCTCGTGCTTGTTTACGTCGTACGGTGCTGTCGTCAGTGTCGGCCTCGACCACTGTGAACGTGCACACAGGCGAAGGGCACCGACCGTTGCCGTCAGCCTTCCCGCTCACCATTTCCATTGCCCATCTTCATTTCGTTTGCACCATCGCATCCTGGACGAGGCCAACGCTGTGTTGCATCGTTTTCATCAGCGTATTGTATTTAGTCGGCCTTTTTCCATTGTCTGCTGATTTCTATGCTGATTCTGCAGAGTGCTGTAAAAATGATAGTGTGGTAATAAACATCCAAAAGAGGCGAAGAGCATAAAAAGGTTGTGATGAAAATAAACGCATCCCTTACTGGTTCAAGTAAAATATTGTCTTATGGTAAATTAATAATGAACTAACATCAAAGAAAAAGGCAGCAAGAAGAGAACAAGTGACACGAGCTCTAATACGAAGCACCCCGCTGCAGTCACCTTGTGCGCATGGTGCTGGCCTGTTGCCCCGAACGACGCGAAACCGAATCCCAACCGTGGTGGCCGCATCTTTGATGTAGATGAAAATGCTTAAGAGATGTGTACTTAGATTTCGGTGCACGCTAAAGAATACCAGGAGGATGATATCTGCGAAGGCCACCATCGCAGCGTCTTTCATAATCATATCGTGCTTTTCGTAAGATTAATCCAAACAACTATAATTATAGGGAGGCTGCTGATCCAGCACCACTGCCGTTTTTTTGTTCATTTACTGGTTAGACAGGAAGAACCGAGAGTTTGTTTACCAATGTATTGGTAGCTGTAAACTTAAAGTAGTTGAGTAATTTTCTTGCAGTTATGTAGCGATAGTGTACTAGGACAATAAGGGGCACGTCGCAGCCGTGTACTTAGGATGAACATTGGCCCCTCTGTGTTGTTTCAGGTGTACGCCGACATCTGAGTAGGCGAGAGGATACTCAGTCAGCACCAGTCGAAACGCGACAACCACGACAGAACTATAATGAGCCGCCACCAAGCAAAGCACCTAATAACCGTCAAGCTACAACGAAAGGGCAGAAACCAAAGAGTTTCATACAGTAATACCTAGAGAAGAATCTGGCACTGTGATCGTGTACTCTCATGGAAAGTATGGAAAGTACAGACTTTGGATTGAATCGCGCTGGCCAGTGAACTGTCAACGAATCATTTTCTACGGTTTCGGTTTCGTTCTTCACGTAGAGTGGGTAGTGGGGTGGGTTCAAAAGACTGAAGTGGCATCTTTGTTGTTCAAAGAAGCTAAAAACTGCTCTGCCTCTAAATTTATTGCAACGCTGGAGCTGTATAAGTCGCGTTTGACAGTTTAAGCGAAGTGTCGCCCTCTAAACACTGCGCATAGATGTAGCGTTTCATGCCGGTGTAGGATATTACATCGAGTTCACGTTTGTTCTTAGTACGTCTTGCCAAAACTCGTTAAAATCAAATGAGAAACGATGGCGACGTGAAGTAGACGCACCGCCACGCTCTTTTGACTCGACTTCACAACAAAACGAGAGGTGTGTTGGGGCAGACCCCTTCAGCAGACGCACCTGGCATCGCTCCTCACTTAATACTGTGCTGTTATTTCCATAAATAAATATTGTGTACTTTTGAGGGCAAAAAAAGAATGTTTGTTTTGAAATGTTGTAAAAAATAATTCATTAGGTCTTGATGCCAAATCTGGAACGCAATAACAAAGCAATGCATACCCTGGTGGTTAATTGTGTCCAGGTTTCACTTCTACCACCTCGTCACAAAAACATCTTGCAATAAAGTTTGCGTACAAAAAATGAAGCATGCTTCAATTAAACATAACTTTATATCATTCTGTGTTACACTTAGCAAACAAGCATCGCGAATTTCAAAAACGTGATCCATCCTAAGCAGATTCGAAGCCTGTACATGCCATAGTTCTCATAAAAGTACAAGTGCCGCTGACGGAGCCCGCGTAGACACTAGTGGCAGGTTCCCCTCTAAGTATTACTGTATGAAACACTATAGCAGAAATTACAACAAACAAATAGCTCAAAACATCACTGTGAGCCTATTTTATGTCCAATTCTAGAAAAAGGCCTCTCTCTGTCCCATTTTACGTACTCAATCCATATGACATAGAGACATCTGGAGAATGGCACGTTATTCCAGATGATAACGAATATATTGTAACGAATGCAAGTCCGAACGTTTGGGTTAAGCCCGATGACATACAAAAGCTAGGGAAGTGGCTGGGCTGGTACTGTTGTGAGCAATATAAAAGAGAACGCTGAATTCATGTTTAAGACACCATTTCTGGTGACGTGCCGATAGCAATATGAAGTTTTGATCTGCATGAGGTACAAGTGTCCCGGAGGTACCGCGGAACACGCAAGCTGTGGTCAAAGAGGACAAAACTGCTTGTCGAGGCACTCTATCAGCTAATGCGCTTGAGATGTTAAGATTGGTAGGCACATCCGACTGTTTCATCCCGATGTTTTGATGCCGCGCTGCTGCCATCACAACCTCATCAGGGGCAAAAGTGTTGGCATGCTCGTGGCAAAGCACAAAGAAAAGAAAAGAGCTCGTACCTCCAAAGTTTTCTTCACGACGCAGTCATACAAACGCACAAACATCTAAAGCGCCGAACTGCACAATACTGAACGCGTGCAGATGCGCTGCCTATAGCGAACGTGGTGACATTCATGCACCTAGAGATGCACTGCAGGGAGGAGTTGTGACGTTGTGGCGGTGGCTAAAGCGTCCGGCTTGGAAGCATTCTTCATGACGCGGGCAGACGCGTGCACAGAGCATTAAAAGCTCCCCGGACGAGTGGTGGCGGTAGCAGCGTGACTCACAATATCGGCATGAGTCAGCCAAATGAGCACACACACTTTTGCTATCTGCAATGCATCTGCTGATAGATTTCACTAACACACAGTTTTGTTGAGGTTTGTCACAGCTCGCGGGCCCCGTTTTGCTTTTGGGGCACCTGTACATTTACATATCAGAATCTAGAGTTACAAGCACTTGTGAGTTCACCGCGCCTATAGCCGCTATCGCAACTCGATCGCAACTTAAATGCTATCCTCTCGGTTGGCTGTCTTGGTCGTAACAAGGTCGGTACAGCAAGTTTACATACAACAACAACAACAACAACAACAACAACAACAACAACAACAACAACAACAACAACAACAATAACAACAACAACAACAACAACAACAAAAAAAAAACAAATACCTCGGCTCAATTTACACATTTCTTATCACTTGGAAGTGATGGCACATACAGTATGAAAAAACTCTGCTGGATGTTAGTCTTTGAAAGCGCTGAGGATGGGACAAACAGTGCACAAAAGGGCGCATCAGTTACCTCCTCCTTGAGCAGTACGTCATTTTGTAATCGTTTGTTGTTGCTCAGGGGTTGTCAGTATGACAGATAAGAGCCTCATCTCATTTGCCGCATAAAACATTGCACGGACAATAAACTTCGATTTTAAAAAGTCTAACGGGTGCTCACCATGCTCACAGGTACGTCCTCAGGTCGTTACAGGTAACTAGAAGTGTGCGAGTATTCGAATACTTTGAATAACAAATCGCATGGCGTTTTATTCGATTAGGTACTGAAATAGAGTTAGACAAATATGTAATGCCGAATGTTTTTCGAGTATTTTTTTAATAATCAGTAGGGGCGGGTGTGCCCACAAGGCAGAACACGTTTGAAGATCAAATAATCAGTTTTCGGGCTTTAATTAGTTAATTACCCACACACTTGCAGTTCAGGCTTTTACGAGCCTATCGAAGCTTTACTCATGGCCTCATAAGGGACTTCTTCTTTTCAATTTCCAAGCAGATGTGCCCTCGATGCACTATCGTTTTAATGAGATTCCCGATATTCATTCATGATATATTTAACTTTTAGATTATAGTGTTACTAAGAAGCTGGTGACAAAACATTCTTTCAGTACCTAAGTTAGTGTTGTAATCAACCTACAGTTAAGAAATACTTGGAAGGCTTTATTCGCTATATACTGTATACAAACTTATCTCGGATCACATAATTTACGGATGTTTTGTCAGTTAAGTGACTGTAGTGTTATTTTGTCTAGGTTTCTATATATTCGCTGAGATAGGAAGTTGAATTCTAGACCTGTCTTGAGAATGGCAGTTTTACTATTCCACAACTATTCGAATAATACTCGTTTTAGAACTGTGTTCGATTCACTATTACCATTGTTCGATTCATATTCGACTTGGTTTTAGGTTTAGCTATTCGCACACCCTTATTATTAACCAAATAATGAGCACGTCAGATTCACGACTCCTACAGTCCCAGTGATTGTGCATAGCATCGTGCAGGAATGGCGTCGAAATATCAGCGTCAGCAGGCAATTTGAGTGACACAAGGGCAGTACTTTAAAACAATAACTCCCGAAAGCATCTCGAAAGCGTTCATCGAGGATAAATGTAATCGGTCACGATGCAGCGAACGACGGGAAGTAAGGCGGCATAAACGAGATCTTCCGCGTGTAAGAATATCGCATTGTCTGCTCGCTAAGTAAACGAACCGAACCAGACAAGCGTACTGTATAGTACGCATAAAGGGCACAGGGGTCCTTTTTGTCAGGGCGCCCTTTAGACGATGACTCCGTGACCTCTCAACGTGTCTGCTGTGTAACCGTTGCCTGCTTAGTCGCCATTGTGTAGCGAAGAGGGCAACGTGGCACTATAAAAATTATGTCTGAGGAAGAATGTGAACCGTAGACAGAGGTAAGCCTTTCTCTCCCTTACGCCTTTCTTGTTTATTTATTAGTATAATGCAAATTTAATGGCTTGACATGGCTGTTGAAGCAGATGCGCTGATTTCGGGGAAGTTTTAAAGGAAGAAAGAGGCAATATTTCGTACGAAAGAGAGCGGAGGTGAGCGGTGTTAGGACGAGATAACCGAAACTGGCCGACTCTAGCTTTCAGTTCGAGGAGGTCAAGGGGTGAAGAAAAACCGAAAACGCTGGCTGTACAAAGGTCACTTATGCGCAAACTTTCCTCGGGGCCTGGAGGTGCGGAAGGGTAGGCTCATTTTACGTCACTACGTACGTCAAGATGGAGCACCCTGCCCCTCCCCCCATTTCATCTTTCCTCCAGGTACAGTCAGGGAAAACAGACCTCCTTCTCAGCTTCGGGTCGCAGAAGGCCCGTTTTTGAGGCCGCTCGCTTCCGGAAGTGAAGACGTAATTATTATGATCTCCAAGGAGCCCGATCGTGTGAAGCCTAGAGGCGATTGAGTGAGCGTGTACGTGTGCGCTGTTGTGTGTCTGTGCGCACGTACTCGAGCCCGTGTCAGCAAACGAGCAGCGTATGCAGATTGGTGCCGATAACAACACGAGCTTCTACGGCGGCGTTTGTTCTGGGAGAGGGCCGGTTCGGATGTGGGCTATGCCGGGCGCCACCGCGGACGCGGTGCATCCGCGCGCAACCACGCGCGTTTGAGAGGGGGTCTATCAACACAATGCCCGATCAGGCTGCTTGTGCAGTATAGAGGTCGACCACTCACCAACCGCCCCCTCGCAGCACTCATTGTTTCTTTTTCTCGCTCCCTTTATTTTTTTTTTTCGTGTACTCACCTTTCGTTGCCGTCTCGCTGCTTTTCTTGTCACTACGCTCCACCTCTGTTCGCTGCATCCTTTGCTGTAGAACGTGGCTTTGCTTGTCGGACGCCGACAGCTCATGAGTGTCGCAGTGCAAGCACCTACATGTTTCAGGTGAATCATTGCTATTGGGTGTCGATGACCTGACGTTAGGGAAGTGCCCACCTGCTCTTCGCTGTCTGCTCTGCCGCGTGGTCAGTGAGAAGACAAGTTTTGGATTGCAAGGAAGTGTCTTAGCGATTACAGTGCGCAAGAGTTTCGGTGTCGTCGCTTGCGAGAATATTTGGATGTGTGGACGTTTGTGGATTGCTAGCATCGCCTGAACGAGGAGACGAGTATCGCTGGATTACAATCTTGCTTTGCGAGACATAACCGGCCCAATTTACCAGCAAATTGAAGGTTCATCAAGATGCCGTCGACTACAATTCCCGCTAAATGATTTGTGTTGGTATGTACGCTGGAAAATTTCTCCACCCTGCCTCATCCAGTCAAAGAATGCTCATTTGATCGTCATTTGGTGCCTACTGTAAGGAAGTTCATCTTTATTACGCATGCTCGGACCATAACTGTCCTTCACTTCAAATATGAACCCGTTCGTCCCTTCAGCCCACTATCGAAGGCTTTCTCGCAGACAGTGCCCACCAGACGGCTGCAGGCAGCACCATCCGACCTCCGCGATCCTACTATTCCCGGTGGAGGTGTACCCGCCAGGCTACAGGGTCAGACGACGATCTTCGTCCGTACCCCCACCGGCACCCGTTGCAGTGGCGCGTGCTAATCGCTGGTCATACGAGAGGACGGTGACGGGTGCGCACCAATTCAGGTCGGCCCATGCCTGCGGCGTCATCTTCGGAGTGAGACCTCTGCGATCGGTGCTCAAGGCACCGGACAGTCAGCGACCGAAGTCCGGTGGCGATCGGAAGAAGGTCGTCACTTTCAACAACACCACCATTGTGTATGCCTGAGAGACAATGTGGATGGCGGAGAGACCTCGGTTGTGTGGCCAGTGATTGTCGGTCAGTGATTGAAGAAAACAAAGGAAGGGCTATGCTTTCCAGATGCCATGGGACGCTTTTTGCGCTGTGCATACGGATACGAGGAACTGGCTGTAAGACTATATGCACTTTCGTTTTTTTTTGCATGATGTATTGTTTTGATTGTTTCCGTAATAAATATATATAGGTTCTATAACGCGGCGTGTGCTTAAGACTTCACTAAACAACGATATTGACATGATGTTATTATAGAGATATTATGGAGAAACTAACGTGCCGGACGAAATTGAGC
Organism: Rhipicephalus microplus; assembly: GCF_043290135.1. NCBI lineage: Eukaryota > Metazoa > Arthropoda > Arachnida > Ixodida > Ixodidae > Rhipicephalus > Rhipicephalus microplus. The sequence continues at coordinate 203,802,648 of NC_134702.1, read as the reverse complement.
ATTAGCGACGTGTTGAATAGGTCTACGGATTTTGATAGCCTTCGTTCGAAACAGGACACCCCTGACACTGAGCTCTCTACTTTTCTCTACAGTAATATTTACATAGGGTGTCCGTTATTACTTTACGTATGTGCTAATGTACTATGATTGCCAGCCCGAAAGCGCTGCTGTGAAGGGGTTGGTAAAGAGAGAAAAGAGAGAAAAATGCAGCTCCGAATATAATGTAAATAGGTCAATAGAAAGCTCGCCGACAGTGACACACACACACACACACACACACACACACACACACACGCACGCACGCACGCACACACGCACGCACGCACACACACACACACACACGCACACACACACACACGCACACACACACACACACACACACACACACACGCACACACACACAACTCACTGCATCAGCAACTGTATACGGCTACAAAGATTGTGTTCTTGTCATTATATGATATTCGTACCTTAACCTCTTTCCTTTCAGTGTTATTCTTTTTCCATTGGGCAGGTACTGAGTACAAAGACAATTTGCGATGTTTTCGTTACCGCCATCTTCATATACAATGTACGAGAACTTTTAATAACCTTGTCTATATCAGCTACATATATGCATCTATATAGGCACAACCAAGTGGACAAGACAACTGTCACAAAGTAAAACAAAGATGATGACACAGCATAACGTGCTCATGCCATCGAGGGCCATCACGCTTCCGGATTCTATTGTGTAGCGTGTCCTCACATGACATAAAGAGAAAAAATTGAAGACTGCTATGTCTACTGATGTAATTCGAACCCATGCGAACAACTTCTTGACTGCATGCATGAAGTCAGTCAGACAGACTCACACAAAAAAAAGTAAATTGTAACATACCTGTCTCATAATTCACAAGAGCGCTCCCCTGCGCTGCATATTCGCCGACTAATGACGGTACCAATTATGATTCGATTGGTGAAGAGTTATGTGGCTGGTCTGTTATGCGTGTTTGTATTAAAATATCTTAGTCAACATTTTTCGCGTTAGAGCTCAAGCAAACCGCTTCTCAACACGTTGTTTGCAGGAATGACTGCCTAGCCATTTGTTACGCCAGCTGTATCGTCGGAAAGGTAGCTTTGCAGTTACGGGAAGGCTCGGCTCTAGCAACTATATCTACTGCGACATTTACTGCATAGGTAACAGAAATAACCGTGACGGCAATCATAGTAACTTTTTTTTTTTCCGGCAAAATGCAGCTACAGTCAAGCGGTGCCCCCCAGAAGGAGTTACTGCTGCTGACGGGTTCATTCTGACATCTCGTGTATCGAGATAAAGGTTGTGAAAGCTATTAAGGACCATCCATATAAAGCAACTCGAGTCAGAATTATCAAAACTGCCCTTTAGTAAGCGTTGTTTTCCCATTTTCAACAGTTTTACCAATGATTTGTGCAACGTCGCGCTTGTTTTTTTTTTCGTAAACATTCGGTATAATATGTTTGGTGAATATGGGCCTAGCTGTAGTTTATAAAAACGTTTCTTGTAGTGCGTGCGTTATTCCCATGCTTCCCCAGTGCTTATGAATGGTAAGAGCGCATGCACTAAAGACGAACACAAAATGAAGGCACACACACACACATATACATGTACTATTTGTGTGCGTGTGTGTGCCTTTAATGCGTGGGCGACAGTCACAGAAGCCACTTAAATGATATCTCAAAATACCACGTATATACCAGCCTGCCCTGATTCCCATTCTGATTACCTTCAATAATATTTGCTGAAGTTTAACGTGCGAAAACCACGATTTAATTATGAAAGACGCCGTCGTGGAAGACCTTGCAGCTTTTGGCCACCTGAGGTTCTTTAACGCGCACCTAAATTCACATACACGGGTTTCAATTAGGCATTCCCGGCTCCATCGAAAACATGGCTGTCATGGCCGGGATTCCATTCTGCGACCTGCGGATCAGCAGTGGAGCACAGCAGCCGCTAGACCGTCATAGCGGGTCCTTCGTCGCTATGACACCCGAGACACAGAACTCAGACAAGCCAAGTCCCCACAGCAGACGAAGATGACGGGTCCTTCGTAAACTTCCAAATGTTAATTAAGGCAGTGCTTTTTGTCGTCTTAACACATTGCAGTGAGTGAACTCAGCAAATATATGGAAATTTCTGTTTTTAAGGTCTGCGTTTTCAACGGAAGGGTATGATGGTAATGCCTGCATCATTTTGTTTCTGACAGCATATGATTGTTTAGCCACAGGATATCATAAAGTTTATATAAACGAAGAAATGAATGAATGACCAAATAAATAATGGCAGCGCCTATAAGGAATGCTTCAATCAAAGTATTCAATTATTGTTATATGTCTCATGAACTCAGCGCCATTCTTATTAACCCCCAGTCCACACCGATGCAATATGCGCTTTTGTTTACTTTTTGTCGAACACGATATCGGACATATAGCCCAGCATATTTGAGGGACGAAGTCGAATTTAGAAAACATAGCACTCACACATTATACGCGAATGACTGCCTAGATTTTGTTACGTATATACATAACGCTCCTACATAACCAACTGAAAACTGGGATATGGTACTGTTATCAATTGCTGTAAATAACGAGTAAAGTGAAATCAATTATTGTTAGGGTCTGTTGAGCGCCCGGAGGAAAAAAAAAATATATGTTCGAAGGCACCAGCTTTTTCTTTTTTTTTGTCCAGTGCATCGGCGCGTCTCTCGTATTGTATGTTACCTAAATGGAAGTAAGCGAAATCAATTGATACAGTTCTTATTGTTCATGCCGTCGTACATGATCCAAAAAAGCAGAGTTCTCAAGAGCGTGGATATGTGACACAAGTTGTAAAACATTGACACGGCCCCCAGTTTAGAAGATTACGTCAGCAGTTCTAAAATTATTTTGTGACACTCTTTTCAAAGACGTCGTAAGTCCACCAGATGTATATACTGTTGCATATACTCTTGTATGCTGTTGTAGGTACTGTTGTGTATAAAAATTACAGTTGGAACATTGGTCTCTTATCATTCATTTTTTTACATCCGCTTTTGACGGGCGCAGCCATGGTATAGAAGATATCACCTAAAAGAAATTCAACTGGGCGGGGGAAACAACAACATCACATGAACGAACGACAAGAGGGCAGACAGGACACCGCCTGTCCTTGTGGGTTCTCTGTTGTTAAGGAAGACACCATCCAGCCTGCCCTCTTTCGTAAGCGCCCAGATCTTAACCACTGTTTTCTTTCTCGGCATCCGTTTTATATTTTCAGAACTGTCCACTTCCTCAGGCGGGCCGTCGCGACTTCACCTTCATTATTCCTCTCACGAACTGCGCAGCCACAGAACAACGCTTCCTTGTTAGCGCTTCGCAAATGGAGATATGGACGTTATATTACCTTTGCAGGAAACCCCTTCCCCTTCCTGGGCTCATCTGCTGTTCTCATCGGGGCGATGGGTGGCCGGAAATTACTACCTTAGCCGCGCCCTGGATGAAGCTATCTGAAGAATCGCAGGATGACGCCTACTAGTGCGTGCATATATACGCTGTGTGCGTGCACGTGAAAGCACGTGCTTGTTGACACGCAATCGGCGTGCGATGTGGAAGGTAGGCCGGATGCCTCAGCCGCACAATGACGCGCGAGTACATGTAGGCGTTTATCATCTACAGATTCGGTGACGTAATAGTTTTCTGAGTGGACCGATTGCTATGTTATCAATTTCAATAGGTCGCGTTTTCGTTGTACCTCGTTTAGAGTCTATATCTTTGGAGCCTTTATCACCTCCCCCGTTGATGAATGGGACACGAAGCTTAATTCATTCTTTTGTTCAGCCTTGCCATACATGATAACTTATAAGTCAATGCATCACCCACTCGCGTTTATTTGTTGCGAAAAGAAAAGCCGCTAGGTGTGCCCAAACACATGCGGCTAGAAGCTCATTCACACTTTGGAATAGCATCAGTCGGGCGATCATTTCCGAGTGGCGGCCAATATAAGCGACCCAAACAAACCAGTTTCACTACAGGGCCACGCCAGTGCTGTGGCGAGTACTCCTCATATGTTGCAACTTCGACTCTATAGGCTCACGGCCCTGCGGCGAGCCCGCGAAGTGGCGTACAGGCTGGGCCTGTCTCCCCCGCTGCGGGGCATAACTGGGTGCGCGACTTCGTCGCGTCCTTGTGGATTAAATAAAGGTTGTTTTCATTCATTCATTCATTCATTCATTCATTCATTCATTCATTCATTCATTCATTCAAGGCTACCGATATTCACACCTGCGTGCTTGTAACCTGCACCCGTCGCCGTGAGCGATTCCGGTGTACTCGTAATGCCATTGTCCAGTAAAATAAGGTGACGTCCTCTTACTGTGCATCTAATTGGTGAAGAGGTTCGAGACTGAAAAATGGAGCAGTGAGTGATTAAGCCAGCGCAGTCTTTTTGTGATCAAAACAGCCATTTCCGACTAGCTGAGATCATTCATTCGCTTTGCGACTAACTTGGTTGCCTCACTGGTGCCATAGTCCGTTTCATACATCACTTGCAAGTTGTGCAATCTATGGATGCGGGGAGTTTGGCCAGCAAGATAAGTGGGTACGCTTGTCTCCACAGGCATCGGGAGCAATTGCAGGTGTTATTCACTGATGAAGGGCACTGTCAAGAAATTTACAAGGAAGTCAACGACATTACAGAGTGCCAAAATAAAGGGAAACGTATTAGTTACGGCAACTGACGGCATAACTGTTGGAGTCTCCATCGAGTGTAGTTTATTTTGGTCAAATAATGGCTTAGCATCAAGAAAAGCCGTATAAAAACGCCTCGAGGTTTTAGAAATTTGTGGTTGTTATTCAAATTGTCTTTTTCGGCCTTCTTCAAAGGGCTTTAGGCGCTAAATACGCACACCACGGAAGAAAGCGACGGGGAAGAACGACACTCACAACTTCATGGAAATACAACCCCGCATCTTTCTAGTCAGCAGCCGAGCTCGTATCCGTCGAGGAGAAGGAAACTACAAGCACTCACTCACAACTGAATCTCAATAGACGACAGAGAGGCTATTGAGATTGAGATATATACAATGGCGTCAGCATCGCGCGTATCGCAAGGACTTGCAAGGCATACATCAAAGGCGCACGTTAGCGATCCAGACGAAAACTATTTTCCTAGCACATTAGACACACGTCGTTGTACTTAAGCAGGTACAACTTGTTGGTCTGCCTGGCGTGGAGACGCGGATCAGGTTCTATGCGCAACGGCGATAGCATTTCGAAAAGGTGGAATGTACGAACGCGCATGTACATAGATTGTTTTCGGGGAGGGAGGGGGTTCACATCACCCCCTTTTTTTGGGGGGGGGGGCGCATCATCTTTTCTCTGTGATGTAAGTATCCGTGGTAGTTTGAGCAGATTGTGTACATGCACACCGAATGCATGACACCCCTCCCCCCCCCATACCCCTCCCCATGCGTCTGCTTGTGAAGAGAGTAAGTAAAAGTAAAGTAATCGCAGAAAAATACAGTAAGTGACAGGTACAGTGGCCATTTGGAGCTACAGATTTGTCTTCAAATCCGCATCACTGCAACAACCCGCCCGATCGGAGCGGACATCTTAATCGTTAATCTCGTAGATGGCGTCGCCTTCGTCGGACCGAAGAGCGTTTCACAAGCCGAGAACGGCTCCGCTTACAAGGAGGAATGAAAGGTATACGCAGCATGTTTTTGCACATTCATATTTAGATTTCGGTTTTGCTTACTTTGCTGTTCGAATTTTTTTTTACTCGAGGAACCTTAGTTCTTTCTCGGGCAGAGACACAGGGATTGCTTGGGTGTCGGTGCGCGCAAGTAGTTATATTATCTTTACTTTTCTGTTTCGTTTCCTTGTAGGTTTTTTCTTTGCCTTTTTTTCTGTGCTTTTGTTTTTTGTATTTGTTTTTTCTCTTACTCATGTTCTTCTCTTTGTGCCATATGGTTTTTATCACATGGTTACTGTCTCCTCTATATATTTTCGCGCTGTGCGCAATAAACTCAGTTGGAACTTAGCGCTCGTGTCCTTCGTGTCCTTCTTATCTCTGTGTCATCGTTTTGTTCTCGCGCTACAACTATCGTCATGCCATATGAACTAGCCAAGCTGCCACACTTGAATGTAAGGATTCTCGCAAAGTTCGGATAACAAATGTGGCATATAATATGACATGTAATGCACAGTATAATCTTTGTGTCAATTGAAACAGGTAATTATCAGTGTTCCGCTATTTTAAGCGTCTGTTTGTTGCGCGAAATATTGCTTGCACAATATTTAATTCAGGTTGTGTAAAAACTATAGTTACTATATATTGTTCCCCAATTTTACGTAACATGTCCACCCATGTTCATTCTGTGCATTTCTTGTGGTGCTTTATGTCAGTAGTTGCAGAAATCGCTCGGTGTGCCCTCCTTGTCATGTCAATGTAAATGGTGGAACAGATGAAGTGAACCAATATTTTTATTTTGTCGCATGTTTTCACAGCTTCAATTCCTTATTCTGGCGCTGTTTGCCACACTGCTGAACGATAAATGTTGTGCTCACTAAAGCTACCCAGACTGCATTTCTCATCACACTGCTTTAGGTTTATGACCACCATCTTTTTATTTATGAGCCTAAGTTACATGATGAGTATTTTATAGGCCTTTCTAAGGCTGTGATTGGCGTGCACGTTTGCCTGTGTTGCCCCGGCAATAAAAAAAGTTTGACCCCCCCCCTCCCTCCTGACGCCCCTGTCGTCGCTGTGGGTGTCAGGTGCGTTGCTTTTTTGTCACGTGAACGGGGTGCTTTGTGAATATTTCGTCTGCGGTATTCAGCGATTCAAGTGGATGGCGAAAAAACACTACCGATAGTACTCTCACTGCGCATGCATGAAGCTTGCTGTATCCGCTGGCAGGTATAGGGCTGTAGAGTGGACGACACCTTGCAATGTTCTCTATAATGGACCACTAAGTAAATGAAGGTGAATTACTGGCCAATTTGGACAGTGCTCTACTTTTTGAAACAGCAGCGCGTCAAGAAAACATGTTTGATGACTTATAGTACTCACTATATTTCTCCACTATGAAAGAGCGTAATATCGTCCCAGACCTAGTAAGGAAACAGCATGCATGAGTGTTTAGAAAACAAAGTGGGTAATGATTTAGAGTACTTAGTATTTTACTATGGGTGAGTACTGAGCATACGTGAGAGCTGAGAAAAAGAAAACATGAATTTGTAACACTACCATGCAGCAATTAACAGAAAGCTCGTCACAAGACCGGTATAAAACACCTTCTCTTCGCAGGCTGTGATATTCAAAGGGAATGAAGTATCGGCAAGTCAGCCGACGTAAGCGAAAGACGCTTGTGGTTTTCACGCTTAAATCACAAAAATACAAGGAAGTTTGTGCCGAAACGGTCGTTACTATAACAGGCAACTGAACAATATCTAATAATAAAGTGAAAATGAAGCAACCCAAATGTTGAATTTCAATGAAACTCGAACATTCCGCTTGGGGAAGGTGCATGGCTCAGCAGCGACAAAAAATCGCCTTTGGTTCAAAGAATGCGTAAACGTAAATTTTTATGGTAGACAGCGATGCTCCACAAAACGTTGTAATCGGGAGTCATTGGTGCTGCGTCTTCTGTCAAACATTCACGAGCCCCTTTTAGCGGTTCCTTAGGCATGAAATTTCGCCGACGCCATATCATATGGCTGGACGATCATTTTATGGGCGAAGCTCCTTAAAATGGCACCCGTTTGTCCCTCGTAGTAGTCGTAGTCGTAGCGTCTAACCAGTCTTACGTTTTGACCTGCAAGGTCGTGCCGGTGGGAGATTTCTCCTTTGCGTTGTTGAACAATGAAAAAATTGCAGCGTGCGCGTTAACTAAAAGCCGAATTCTCCTGTCTCTCATTCTCCATAAGCAGCCATTGGCATGTACATTGAGCACTACCTGACAAGAAAGGGTTGCTACGTTATACTCGCTGGGCGTAACCTCTTCGGTTTTAGAAAGGGTTATCGAGCGTTGAGCCGCTGTGCCATGAATAGAGTGAACTAGTATATACCATGAACTCGAGGTGGTTAAAGGTGGGAAGTAGACACGAGCGCAAGCCGTAAGAAAGTGTGCGTGTGCCACCTCTCGTTTAGTCCTTGGAATTTCCGCCGGATGGCGGTGCTTCTACATGGGAATATATGATGAAAAGATGCGAGATGGTTGTACTTGGAGTGTTGAATAGATAGACGAACGGACACACAGACAGATGCATGGACGGACGCACGGATGGCTGCACGGACAGATGGACACATGGACGGACGCAGGGACGGACGCACGGATGGACGTGCGGACGCACGAACAGACGCATGTACGGATGGGCGAATGGACGTGCGGGCGGTCACACAGACAGACGCATATATGATGAAAAGATGCGAGATGGCGGTACTTGGAGTGTTGAATTGCTGGACGAACGGACACACAGACTGATGCATGGACGGACTCACGGATGGCTGCACCGACGAATAGACGCATGGACAGACACAGGGCGGATGCATGGACGAACACAGGGACGGACGCATGGATGCACATGCGGATGCACGAACACAAGCACGCATGGACGAGCGAATGGATGCACGAACGGTCACACAGATGGACGCATGGACGGACGGAAGCAAAAACGAATGGACGGACGGATGCTTCTCCCCACTCTCCATCATTCACCCCGTGCATATGCTGCCACTTTTTTTTTCGCAACACCGCTTCAGAGGGAATGCCAAGGAACACCGGGACCACGATCACACCACAATAACGCATCAAGTGGCAGAAACGTTTCACCTGTGATAGCAGAGCCATGGCCGCTCTTTTTCTTGAGTGGCAGGGGTCAGTGGTAAGGTGGATATACTGTAGCTAGTGCGAGTATGTTTTATTTTTAAATAATCGTCTAGCTTTGTTCGTCGCCTAGTCTCAATACGCAGGAGTCAAACGGCCACTCGCACATAGCTCTCGTTGTCATAATTTACTTATTTATTTATTTATTTATTTATTTATTTATTTATTTATTTATTTATTTATTCATTTATTACAGTACGGCCGGTCTGATCTTCAGACCTTAGGCAGCAGTGGACACAATGAGTACAAAAAAAAAAAAGGGTTACAATAAACAGATATGAAGCATTGCGGCGATAATAACAGCAAAAGAAGAAGAGTACAACGAGTTCAAGAAGCACAGCAGCAAGATATTTAAATAACAAGTTAAAACATGAAAACGTAAACATATGGAAGAAAAAAAAAGCGTCAGGGTTCATGTGAAACTATGCCAGAGCTATGTCCCATGGACTGAAGGGCCTGTAGGTAGGATGATAGCGACGGGCATTCCACCACAGCTGAAGGGAGGGAATTCCAATTGGTTGCAGTTCTCGGGAAAAAAGAATACTGGAAAAAGTTGGTGTGACCAGAGAACTCGCTTACTTTTTTATTATGAAGGAACCGAGTTGGCCGCCGGTGTGAGTCTTTTAGATATGTATCCTCTTTTATACCTAAGTGTCCATGATAAAGAAGGTAAAATAGATTCATTCGTTCACGGTAACGACGATTTGCTAATTTTTCCAGCTCAGCCGTTTCTAGAAGAGGTGTTACTGATGCCTTCCAGCTGTATTGAAAAAAGATGAACCTAACTGATTTCTGCTGTATTTTTTCCAATACTGAAATGTTTCTTTTTGTGTATGGATCCCCAACAGTGGCACAATATTCCAGGAGTGGCCGAATAAATGTTTTTTAGGCTAATATTTTAACTTCTGGAGAGGGTTTACTCAAGCGCCTCCTTTAGTATCCGAGTTTTTCATTGCCTGTCTATGTATGTAGTCAATGCGGTCATTCCATTTAAGATCGTGAGAAATGATAACTCCCAGATACTTATAAATAGTTACTTCTTTCAGAGGTTCATTATCGAAACAGTAAGCAAACGTTAAAGGATGCTTTTTGCGACTAATTGTCATTGCAACAGTTTTCTTTTTGTTGATGGTCATTTGCCAGTCTGTGCACCATGTTTGAATTTGGTACAAAGATTTATTTAATGTTATCTGGTCGTGGGGTGTAGTAATTTCACGGTGTATAATACAATCGTCAGCAAAGAGCCTTATTTTATCGGATATGTTCCGAACAATGTCATCGATGTATACAAGAAAAAACAAAGGACCAAGAACAGATCTCTGCGGGATACCCGAAAGGACTGGAATGGCACGCGAAGTTTCATTAGCAATGGCCCCAACTTGTCGTCTACATGAGAGGTAGGCTTCTATCCAAGCTAGCAATTTGGTGTTCTTGAGTATTAGTTCTAAATTCAATATTAATTTTCTATGTGAGAGGTTGAAGGTTTTTTCAAAGTCGAGAAATATAATTTCGACCTGAGTATGTCTGTGTAGGGCTGCTGCTAAGTCGTGGACAGTTTCGATGAGCTGGGTGACTGTAGAGTAACCACGGCGAAAGCCATGCTGGAAGGAACCAATCGAGCCTTTCTTTTCAAGGAAGCTGGATACATGTTAAAAAAATTATGTGCTCTAGTATCTTCGCGCATATACATAATAAGAAAATTGGTTTATATGATGACGGAGTTGATGGCGCGTTTGTTTTAGGAATCGGCGTGATTTTCGCGTACTTCCAGTCGCATGGAAGATCCGCATTAAACAGGGATTTCTTGAACAACAGACATAGATATTTAGAACGCCATTCAGCATATCGCTTTAAAAATGCATTTGGTATACTGTCTATGCCTGGCGATTTCTTATCGTCTAATTTTATAGTAGTGCTAGTATGCCTTCTTCAGATATAGACACATGACCCAGAGGTTCGCTATGATCAAATTTGCTAAATTCCGGTGCGCGGCCGTCGTCTACGACAAATACAGAACCAAAATAAGCATTAAGAGCTTCGGCAATCACTGCGTTATCTGTAACAGGGACACCATCGATTGATAGAGCAGAAGGATCTTTCTTCTTTGGCGAAATGTGTCGCCCAAATTTTTCTGCGGATGATTTAAGAAAGTTTTCAAGACGAACGTTGGTGAAAATTTTTGGCTGTTTTAATACTGTTCTTCAGTTGTTCGCGTACCTCCAATATATTATCTGAACCACTTGAGCATGGATACCGCCTGTACTTCCTTTTCGCTTTACCTAATTTACGTTGATGACGTGCAATCTCTTTCGTCATCCACGGAAGAGATTGTGCGTACGCTGCAAGTGTCGTTTTTGTGGGATAAACTTTTTCACACAAGTCAAAACGAGGTTTTTAAAAAATCACCACATATGTGGTGCTTTTTTCATTTTCATATTTCATTTACTAGAAAAAGCCGCAAAACAATATCCCGATTTTTTAGCTACGGGCATGACGGGCTACGATAGTGTCCAGCCTCAGCGTAGCATCTTTATAGTGGATGGCGCCTGTAGATAGCCATGCCTTGAAGTTAGGTTGGTCTAGAGGAATAATAGGTACATTTAGGTGAAACATTCAGCAGCCCTTCCACTATCCGATACATGAGGACAAGTTGTCTTGTGCTCCCTGCATACTTTTTCCTTCCTCCATGCCATAATTGGTCAGGTAACGGTAATGGCCGTGGTTTCGAATTCAGGAAATAATGAAAATTAGCAAAGTAAAATGACAAGTGACCTCTATAAGCGATCAGATTGCATAACACAAACCAGGATTGTGGGTTTGGTTAGCTTGCATAAATTTTGTTACTTTTTAAGGCTGGTGGCGCAAGAAATGCCTGGGGTACTTGGCTGCTCCATGGATAGCGTTTACTTTACTCAGTTTGAACTAAATGATCTATATCTTGTGAAGTCGAAGAAATTGGCGTTCGGGCATACCGAATATATGCGGCGTGAAAGCATGCTGAACAAATCTTGTTTGCAGCTCCGAATATTGATGTTAATTTTGCGCTTGCATTACACAAATAACGAGAGTTTTGGGTACGTGGCTGCTACTCGGGGAAATCTTTGCTTGATACGTAATTTTAGAAGACATGTACTGCGGAAGGTGAATTTCGACTGTAATTGCAGGCGAACAGAATAGTCGAAGGTCATCCTTTAGAGAAGGCTCTGTACTCATCAGTATTAGAAACAGGATATAGGTCAAAAACTGTGTGTCGTTTCTTTATAGACTATGACTCGGCAATAATATTTGCTCGGAGTTCACTAACACGAAAGAAACAATCGTGAAAGTGACTACAACTTATGCTTCAATTACATCAGCTGCGGTTTTGACCGCACTCATGCAGTACACATTGTTGCTGCCGCCACAGGGCCGGCGCATTCACTCCTCATGCACGAATGGAATGCACGAATGGAGTGCCTTTTCGGGGACAGTGCAATAATTTTCGTCATCCTCCACGAGAATATCCCTAAAGTCAACGCTATATGTTTTTATCTCGGCAATTATGTTTTTGATGAGTTATTGCACTACTTTTTACACTTAATTTCCAACAAGATGCACCTGAATTGAATCTTTCTAAAGAAACGTGACATGTTTTGTTCAGACACACGCAGCTACTTTTGGCTCAGGTTGGCATCTTGGCTTGTTTTTCCTATTTCACGGATGATTCTCGCCTTTTTGACCGGGCAACCCTGAAAGCCACGGCTGCATGAATTATTGTAATATGGGGGGATAAAAAGTCACGTTCCGATGGACGCCTCCAAGGGTAGGATAGCATTTTTGCGCACCTGAATATTAAGTAGATTCGCTGGAGCCCTGTTTTTCACGTACAATGAAATATTCAACTCATGAAAGCTTCCCTTAAAAGCGAGTGAACAGAATCTTCAGTGATTTGAGCTTTGCCTGTATATGCAGCCAATACTTGTCGGCGCATGAGATCGAACTGGCAGTGAGTGGAAAGATCATTCAAATTAGTTGGACGCTACGCAAAAAAGAGGCTTGAAAAAAAAAAGACGGCTGGAGGTGCCGGGGTTCGAACCCGGGACTTCTCACATGCGAAGCGAGCGCTCTACCACTGAGCTACACCCCCAGAACAGAAAATGCTGTCACAGCGTGCCGTGTCATAATAGTTAGAATTTTGCCTTTTTATTTAGTGAAGTGTGAGGTCAGGTTGAAGCACTCATGTACGCAAAGAATTCGCGGCAACCTGCCATTACAGATATCAAATGGAGATATATATCCTCGGTCAATGTCGGTTATTGATGCATACTAGCAAGCATACGTTTCCTCTTTCTCTCATAGGGGCTCTACTTACAAAAAGAATTCTAGACAGCATTGAGTTTAGGAACACGTGGGCACGTTATAGTATGAAAACGTGGGTATCTTATATGGTATTCCATGCAAACGTATACGCCTCGCTATTTGGCAGCCAACGTTGAAAGATATTGCCGCGACAGGTTAGCCACGTCCAAGTAGCCGCCGCAATCATCATGGCAAGAGCACCAGCAAGACCAAGCTGGCATGCGTCACGCGTTCGGGCGCTCCAACAACGAGGAAGAGGAAGTTAGTTGAATCTGTGCCTCTCGTCTACTCGGACTCGACGACGATAGTCATTAGGCTTGTGGGCACAAGTTCGCCCTAATAAAGTTGCTTGTTTTTTTAGCCTGTCTGCCTCAGCATCGTTACATTTCTGGTGGAGTTGCTGGGTTATGAATCGAAGCCCCGCGAGCTCAAGACAGCGTAGCCCCGACGACCAGCCTATCAACCCCGTGGAAGTGACTCCTGTACACCAGAGGGCAAGTCGCCGTCTTCGAGGTGACTCACCTGAGTTCGGTCCTCTTCACTTCTCACCAAGGGGAATTCAAACAATGGATGCCACCACAATGACTACCCAGGTAACACCAGCACAAGTGTTCATTAGCCAACCGCACCAGCCGCCAGTATTCCACGGCGACTCGTACGAGGATGTGGAAGATTGGCTGGACCTGTTCGAGAGAGTGGCGCGCTTGAATGGATGGGACGAAAGAGAGAAGCTCCGTCGCGTATACTTCGCCCTGGAAGACTTCGCAAAGACATGGTTTGAAAACCATGAAACCTCGTTGTCTACCTGGGAGGTATTTCGACGACAAGCGGTGGCTACATTCGCGAACGTAGACCGAAAAGAAAAAGCGGAAGCTGCTCTTCAATCCAGGAACCAGCTCACAAACGAGAGTGCTGCCATGTACATTGAGGACATGGTCCGTCTGTTCAAGCGTGCGGATTACAACATGGCTGAAGATAAGAAGGTGCGCCATCTAATGCGCGGAGTAAAGCAAGAGCTGTTCGCCGTTCTCGTCCGCAACCCTCCAAGCACTGTTGCTGAGTTTTATTCCGAAGCGACGGCCATCGAAAGAACACTAGAACAGCGCGCTCGGCAGTACAACCGGAATGTTAACTGCGCATCTGCACAGCTATTCTCTGGAGGCGTGCGAAACGACGTTGAAGCCCTGCGAGAGCTCATTAGATCAGTTATTCGGGAAGAACTGAGCAGACTGCAAATGCCCCAGACTTCAACTGCACTATCTGTTACAGACGTTGTTCGTGACGAACTGAGGCAGGTCATACGAGAACCAGAGCGTGAGCTGCAGCCAGTTCGACCTATCCGAACGTACTCTGAAGTTCTCCGACAACCCACAGTACACAACAATGCAGCAGTTGCGATGGCGGCGACTCCTCTCCCATCTACAGCACGCAGCGCACCTCGTCCACGGGAACCAACGGCTACCTGTCTGCCCCCAGGAGCACGTAGCACGCATCGCTATGCGGATCCTAGGCCCAGGAAAAGTGACGTCTGGCGTGATCACGAGCGCAGGCCTCTTTGTTTCCATTGTGGCGAAGCGGGTCATTTGTACAGATTCTGCCCTTACCGACAGGCTGGATTAAGAGGCTTCCCGTCGTATGCACCGTGCCCCGAAACGGCGAGCGACCAGCGGAGATTGAGGAGTACTTGGCCACGCGCCAGAACTCGCCACCTCTACGCCAACGTCGGTCACGGTCACCATCGCCTATGCGCTACCGGTCATCCAGCCCACGTGCACCTTCAAGGCAGCCTGGTCATCGCTCTCCAAGTCCACTCCCGGAAAACTGAAGAAAGCGACCTGTGGAGGTGAGGCCGCTGATAACATCAATTACGAAGATCCTCCGATATGGCTTGAGGGCGACGACGGAGTATTTCCGGTAAATCGGTGCAACCACGAAAGCGTTACTTCAGATTTGCGGTTGAGAATAGAAGGATGGGAGCTGAATGCCTTAGTCGACACCGGTGCTGATTATTCAGTGATAAGTCACAAGATGGTGAAGAAGCTAAACAAAGTTTTGACACAGTGGAGTGGATCGCAGATACGCACGGCAGGTGGTCACATTATTACGCCCCTTGGCAGATGCACCGCAAGACTTGAAATACGGGGCTTTATTTACGTTGCCGATTTCATTGTGCTACCAGAATGTTCAAGAGACCTCATTATAGGAATGGATTTTTTGCGAGCTAATGGCGCCGTAATTAACCTGCGAAGGTCCAGCGTGTCGTTTTCGACTGAACGAGCTATACCTGTAGAGGAATCTGAGGGACGCCTAACTGCTCTACGCGTTGTTCATGATGACGTAACTGTGCCACCACGCTGCAGCATAATGGTGCTCGTAGAGAATGACGCATCTTACAACCGCGAAGGCATAGCGGATACAAATGTAGGGCTGTTTTTGAAGAAAGGTGTCTGCGTAGCTCGGGGTCTTGTTCACTTGACGAATGGCCGTGCAGATGTCCTACTTACGAATTTCTCCAATGAACTTCAACACATCGCTCAAGGCACGGCTATTGCCTATTTACACGACTTCTGTATGGCGACAGAACTATGCAGCTTAACCACGTCAACCACTCGACCAGTGGCCTGCAACATCGACACATCCGTGACCGTCAACCAGAGTCTTCCGGACAGTCAAAAGAAACAGATTTACGCCTTAGTAAAAGAATTCTCTGATTGCTTTTCAATTGCCTCGAAGGTCCAGCGCACGTCAATTACGAAACACAGAATTATAACGCAAGATGACACGAGGCCTATATGCCAGCATCCATATCGAGTGTCACAGAAAGAACGGGAAATCATTAAGAAGCAAGTGGAGGAAATGCTTTCGGATGATGTCATCCAGCCTTCGAATAGTCCATGGGCGTCCCCCGTAGTGCTCGTTAAGAAGAAAGACAACACGCTTAGATTCTGTGTCGACTACCGAAAACTCAACAGTGTAACTAAACGAGATGTCTACCCCTTGCCACGTATTGACGATACACTAGATCGGCTGCGATCCGCAAAGTTTTTCTCCTCCTTGGATCTGAAAAGCGGATATTGGCAAATAGAGGTAGACGAGCGGGACCGTGAAAAAACGGCATTCGTAACACCAGATGGCCTCTACGAATTCAAAGCGCTTCCATTCGGCCTCTGTTCCGCGCCAGCGACGTTCCAGCGAATGATGGACACTGTCCTCGCGGGATTGAAATGGCAGTCATGCCTAGTGTATTTGGATGACGTGGTGGTATTCTCTGCAACGTTCGACAAACATCTAGAGCGACTGCGCACTGTATTACAAGCCATCCGGTCAGCAAACTTGACAATAAAACCCGAAAAATGCCACTTCTGCTTCGAAGAGCTGAGATTCCTTGGACATGTCATTAGTTCTGACGGTGTTCGTCCTGATCCAGAAAAGACAGCCGCTGTTCAGAGGTTCCCTACACCCAAAGACAAAAAGTCAGTGCGTCGATTTTTGGGTTTATGTGCCTACTATAGGCGATTTGTGGAAAACTTTTCAAAGATTGCGGAACCTCTTACAAAACTAACGAAAAACGACGTGCCCTTCACATGGGAAAGCGAACAACAGAAAGCTTTTGATGAATTAAGAAAACGGCTACAGGGTTCACCAATACTTGCCCATTTTGATGAGACGGCTGACACTGAAGTCCATACCGATGCCAGCAATGTCGGCCTCGGCGCCATCCTGGTCCAGTGGCAAAATGGTCAAGAGAAAGTGTTAGCCTATGCCAGCCGCAAACTCTCAAAAGCTGAGGCAAACTACTCTGCTACTGAAAAAGAGTGCCTCGCAGTCATCTGGGCAATAAATAAGTTTCGACCCTACCTTTATGGTAGACCGTTCAGAGCTGTCAGTGACCACCATGCTCTATGCTGGCTAGCAAATCTCAAGGATCCGTCAGGTCGACTAGCCAGATGGAGCCTTAGGCTGCAGGAGTATGACATTACGGTCGTATACAAATCTGGAAGGAAACACAGTGATGCCGACTGCCTGTCACGCTCTCCCGTCGATCCAAGTGTACCAGAAGCGGAAGACTTCCCGTTTCTAAGCGTTGTCGACGCATCCGAAATCGCTCAACAACAACGAGATGACCCGGATTTGCTGGCGCTTATACAACACCTGCAGGGTCTCGACGTTCAAGTACCTCGCATATTCTCCAGAGGGCTCTCCACGTTCTGCCTTCGAGGAAGTGTCCTTTACAGGAGGAACTTTGAACCTAATGGCGAAACGTTTTTACTAGTCGTGCCCACATCCATGCGACAGGAAATTCTGCATGCATGCCACGACGAGCCAACATCCGGCCACATGGGTGTGAGCCGAACATTCGCCAGGATTCGCCTGAAGTACTATTGGCCTAAGTTGCTCGCATCAGTGCAGCACTACGTGAAAACTTGTCGTCAATGTCAACGGCGCAAAACTCCAGCCGTAAAACCAGCCGGCCTTCTCCATCCAATAGACCCTCCGGATGCCCTATTCCAACAAGTTGGCATGGACTTCCTAGGACCTTTCCCGACATCATGTGCAGGCAAGAAATGGATTGTGGTAGCTACGGACTATCTGACCCGTTATGCTGAGACTGACTCTCTGTACAGTGCGACAGCTGCCGAAGTCGCCAAGTTCTTTGTGAACAACATAGTGCTCAGACATGGTGCGCCCATCGTCGTTATTACGGATCGGGGCACAGCATTTACTGCAGACCTTATGCAATGTCTGATGCGCATGACAAATACCGATCACAGAAGAACAACGGCGTATCACCCTCAGTCGAATGGT
Source organism: Rhipicephalus microplus (assembly GCF_043290135.1). NCBI lineage: Eukaryota > Metazoa > Arthropoda > Arachnida > Ixodida > Ixodidae > Rhipicephalus > Rhipicephalus microplus. Next base: position 203,784,619 of record NC_134702.1, on the reverse strand, counting down.
TTGACCGAACGCCTCAACAGAACTCTGACCGACATGCTATCAATGTATGTCGATGTTGAACATAAACAGTGGGATGAAATATTACCCTACGTAACATTCGCATATAATACCGCCGTTCAAGAAACAACCCACGTTGCCCCTTTCGAACTAGTATTCGGCCGAAGAGTGACCACCCCACTGGATGCCATGTTACCCCTACAGGACGAAAACAGCTATCCACCTGACTTAGATGACTTCTTGCAACGAGCCGAAGAAGCACGACAAATGGCAAGATACCGAATACGCCGTCAACAGCGCGTCGACTCTAGTCGGTACAACAAGCGACGCAGTGACGCACTTTATCATCCCGGTGACAAAGTGTGGATATGGATCCCAGTGCGCCGCCGCGGACTCTCTGAAAAGCTTCTTTGTCGATACTTCGGCCCTTATGAAGTACTCAACCGTATCAGCGACGTCACTTATGAAGTCAGATCCGCGGGACACGTGAGCTCAAGACGCCGCAATACCACGGAAGTGGTACACGTAGTCCGCATGAAGCCCTATCACGACAGATCGTCGGAAAACGAGTGAGAGGGCGCATGTATCATTTTACTCTCTCAAGCATCGGGACGATGCGTCTGAGGAGGGGGATAATGCCGCGACAGGTTAGCCACGTCCAAGTAGCCGCCGCAATCATCATGGCAAGAGCACCAGCAAGACCAAGCTGGCATGCGTCACGCGTTCGGGCGCTCCAACAACGAGGAAGAGGAAGTTAGTTGAATCTGTGCCTCTCGTCTACTCGGACTCGACGACGATAGTCATTAGGCTTGTGGGCACAAGTTCGCCCTAATAAAGTTGCTTGTTTTTTTTAGCCTGTCTGCCTCAGCATCGTTACAATATTGAAACTCGTTTATTTTGGTGCATCCGAATTAGGACTGTTTGCGATGCTCGGCGTGGACCACGCGGCATTGTTTCAGAAGCCTCGCGATTGTTTAACTTCATTCCGCTAAGAATTCGCGCAGCACGCGAACAGTCTTTATGTGGCCACAAGTGATAACGGCGAAACCTCTGCTAGCACATGTATGAAAGCCGGCGCCCTTAAGTGCTTGTCAGTTTTATTGGTGGTCTATGCTCTGGTTGCCGCTATAAGTGTTACGGGTGTAACACCGTAGTTTGAGATTTGTTCCACGGACGCAGGTTCGCCCAAATAAAGTTTCAGCTTAAGAAAGCCGATTTATTTCTTCGTCAATGTCACAACGATGTGACAATATGACTGGTAATAATTATCCTCCACCAGGTCTCATTTAGTGATGGGGATTATTCACACCAGCTGTTCTCGTGTTAAACTGTTAGGCCTAATGTACCAACGAGCAATCATTTGTCATTTTATGTACAAACAGGTTGGTGCTAATGCGTGGTGATGGCTATACTCCTCCTAATTTTCAGAATAGTTGTTGCAGATTATAGTGAACAGTAATTACTGCTGCCGCCACAGGTTTCACCATTACGAAGGTTTTATTTGCTTGTGAAACGACAGTGAGCTCGGACCAATTGTACGACCAGAAGACGCCGTCTCCTCCGGGCATAGTCTGCTCGCCTCGGTAGATCAGTGGCTACAGGGTGCTAGACTGCTGGCCCGCAGGTCGCGGGTTCAATCACGGCCGTAGCGGTCGCATTATGGTGGAAGTGAAATTGCAAAGACCCGTGGGCTGTAGGTTGTGAGTGCATGTCAATAACACCACATGGTCAAATTTTCCGGAGCCCTCCCTTACGGCGTCTCTCACATTCAGATCTTGGTTTGGGGAGTAACACGCCCACATAACAATATTGACACGCTGTGTTGGTGGCAGAAGACGAGAGCGAAGAAGTGAATCGCAGCTGTGGCTGAGTAAACAGTCCTCCGTGCACTTCAAGTTCCTGTCTATCGTTTCCTCTCGCGACAATATTATTTTTATGCGGGCATAGTCAGCCTCATGTATTCACACAATAGTGAGGAAAGCGCTGCGACGAATCTTTGCTCTCTCCCTGAAGGAGAACCCTACGCGTCGCTTATGGGAGACATTCTAGCTGCTCAAACGCAAAAAAAAAAACCATCTGTTACTCTCGTGAACTCAATCAATGACTTTTTAATAAATATTAGGACAGTTAATTTACCTTTTGCCAACATGCGTCGTGTGTAATTATTATATCTCTGAACGTGAACTGAAACCATCAATTTTCTCCCGGTTTTAACTTTCAAAGCATATATTGAGAAAGTACAGAGAACAGGAAGTTGGTATTTGATCAGAAGTACTTGGGAGAAAGCAAGTTCACCCGTTTATCGTGCCGCTGATAAGCGAAAGTATTGCGGCCATTGGAACACTGGCTTATTGATCGTCACCAAGAAAAGTATGTGATATTAGCTGAAATTCGACGCTTTACAACCACGAACTGACAGTGAGAGACGCCGTGGTGGAGGGCTCCGGAAATTTCACCACATCGTGTTCTTTGACGAGCACTCTCATCGCACTGCACACGTTAAGAAAAATATCGAGCGTTTCGGAAATAGAACAGTGGTGATGTGACTAAGCGGAATTTCGGTTCTAGCTAATAGCCGCCAAGAAAGAATGCGATGTCGGATGCTCGCGGGTCAAGTGCACAGACTGCAACGCTTATTACATATTTCTACGTGCGCACATCTCTTAAGTGCGGTACGCTTTACTACTTTCTCCATTTGAAGCGAAAGTCATGTGTTCGACACCGCCACGGCCATCGCATTTCGGTACAGGCGAAATGCCAAGGGCCCGCGTATACTGTGCTACGCGCGTCCACGTTAATGAACACTAAACGGCTAAAACTTGCGATGCCCTTAATTACGGGGTGCTTCACAATCCTATCATCCTCTCCTTTCCCCTAAGCATGTGTCATCACCCCCCCTCCCCCCCCTCTCTCTCCAAGCCTTGCTGTCCAGCTCCTATTACCAGTTACGACTCCCGACTAATGAGGGCGACCACTGCGAGCACCCAATAACAGTATTTGTGCTATCAAAGAGGTTGTTGTGCTGGTGAAAATAAAATAAGTAACAACCCCGCCCCCTTCTTCGGTGTTACTTCAAGCGGACATTGCTTGTTTCTTGTTTCCCATATTGCTTGCTTCTTGTTTCCATGCTATGAAAAAAAAAACGTTCATATATATACTTTCTCCAGATATCGAACTTCTCAATTTTAGTCCTTGTAATAAACTGTAGGACATCTTAGGTTGAAATATCTGCCCTTCCTTTTTGTAAAAAATATCAGCCACTGTGCGCCGATATTTCGGGGCACCTCGTTTAGACTGACAGAAACTGTTTAGAAAAAGTTTATTTACAGCAAGTACAGAACACAAAGGCTTTATACCATTCTAGTAACAGGGCACATACACTTCGGCACATCTATATTTCACGACTAACATCACTACGTTACAGTGAAGACATTTGCTCTAATATGCATGATTATTTTGGAATACATGAACACAAAAATTCAATGTGATATCACGATACAAGGGTATAACGATACAATAGATCCAAATGAAACACAATTTGTAACAAATGAAATCATATCTAACAACTCAACGGGCGCTGCTTAGCACCAAGTCGGTCGCAAAATGAGTTGTATCCTATCGTGTTCCACCTTGACGAAAGGACACGACCAATGCCGCAGAAACTCTTGCTCCCCGAGGAAGAAAAGCTCTTCGGAGAGAAACGCGAGGATCTCTCGTCTCGTTCTCCCCAGTATCGGCCACAAGGCACGCCGGCAGCAATTGGCAGCTACGGCCCTACATCGGTTTCTCCAAAGGCTGAACAGCCCCGCAACTATTGAGAGAGCGGAGAAGCGGCTCCGTGGAAATCAGCCGTTGGACACGAAAGTTCGCACACCCTGTCCCCGAAAACCAGCATTAACCACACGCCAAAAAAGGCGGGGAACCACACATTCAAACGTCGCAAGTCGATTGGTCTCTGCCATGACGCAGTTGGGGCAAGTGGAAGTGCGAACTACCTGCCATCGCTTCAGCCAATCTCGCGTGGGGAGCAAGCCCCAGCCCAACCTCCAGACAAAGTCTCTGAGATGCCCTGGCAACACTGCGGCAGTTGTTGGTTTGCAAGCGCGGTTCATTACAGATTGACGATGCTGGGGCACCAAGGGCCGTAGAAGGGCAGCCATTGTGTCCACCACTTTAGAATCGGCCACCTCTATTTCTGGGCACGTAGCTTCCAAACGTCGGTGAAATGCCAGAAGGGCTCGATACAAAGATGGTAATTTAGTAATTGGGGACCTTTGTTTATTTGGCTATCCGGCAAGAAGACGCGTAGTGATGGCCCCAGATGGTAGCGAGCCAGTGTCTCAGCGGGCATGTCATCATTGCTTAGTATTCGCAATAGAGTGCGGAGGCACAATGTAGAAGGCGCGACGGAAACGTCGGGGAATGCAAAACCGCCTTGATCTCGCGGTTGAGCTAACGCTGAACGTGATAACAATTCTGTGCCACCAGGCCGAAAAAATGAACTGATGCAGCTTTGCACTTTCCTGCAGACGTGGAGCGGTGGTTTAACAGAATAGCAAAGGTACCAAAATTTTCCTAGGTACACCGTTTGAGTTAAGTATCGGCGTTCCAAGAGGGGGAATTCGAAGTACCTGGCTGCTTTGATATCATTTAGAAGAGTTTGTACAACGGATGACCAGATGCTATTCTGTATACCAAATACAGTGAAAGTAACTCCGAGTATTGAAATCTCAGGAGGCCACTGTAAAGGCGACGTGATGTTGGTACGACCGCTGGGGTTGCCAATAAAAAATACTGGCTTTTAGAAAAGTTTAACCTTGCACCGGAGATAATACTGAAATCATGGAATGTATCAAGAGCATGCTGCAGCGACTGTTCATTATGTACATATAGTGTGATATCATCTGGATATGCAGCGACCTTTACTTGAGTGTTACCGGGCAGAGGTAAGCCACGAATCTGCGGGTGATGTTCAACGGCCCTTAAGAAGGGCTCTAATGCAAGGATAAATAACGCTGGGGAGAGGGGACACCCTTGACAGACCCCACGCGTGACTCTAAATGCGTGACTCTCACGGGAATCTAAGTAAAGGGTACTTTCTAAATTAGTGTACATCGCGTTGATAAGGTCAATGAGCTTATCCGGGAATCGTATGCATGTAAAACATTTAGTATGAAGCCATGCTCTATGAAATCAAAAGCTTTCTCTTGATCTAATGAAACCAACAGTCCTTGCGCACATCGGCTAATGGTGTATTGAATGATGTCACGCGTTAACCACGTATGGGTGTGTATTTCTCGGCCCGGAACAGAACAGACCTGGTGGGGAGCGATTAATGTTGCAAGAAATGGACTGATTCGGCGCATCAAAATGTTAGCCAAGAGCTTGTAATCTACATTGAGCAGGGTAATAGGGTGCCAATCTTCTGGTCGCGTGGACATCGGGTCTTTTTTGGGAAATAATGTTATACGGCCTTTGTGGAAAGAAGTTGGAGGTGTAATATCTTGGAAACACTTGCAAATGACGCGTGACATAGTTGGACCAATGATAGGCCAGAACTGTACATAAAACTCTTCAGGGAGTCCGTCAGGCCCTGGAGCCGATCCCTTTTTCATTGCGTCTAATGCGCCTTTGATTTCGTCAACGGATGGCGGTGATAGGAGGACGTCATTTGACATGTTGGAATCATGAGGTAAATCTGTTAGCAGACGATGCGAAGAAACGGATCCTGGGTAACAGACATTAGCACTAGATTTAGCTATTGACTCAAAGTGTTGAGTGAATTCCTGAAAGTCGCGCGTACCCGCAGCAGCTGGGGGGATAGAGTTCAGCTAGTGGGCAGGCGAGCCTAGTGGACAAAGCAGAGCTCTGCGTGCATACCTTAGCACCTCAGGGTGCGCACAGGGTGCACGTCTACAGCGCCAAGCTGCAGCCGAGAGTGAAGAAGCGTGCATAATACGCTGGTACCGTTCAACGAGCTCCTCTTGCCATGCCCGCATTACAGTGGAAGGACTGGGATCTCGACTGGCAATGCGCATCTTATGGATTAACAATGACGCATCTTTCGACATACGGGTGCAAAGTCCTCTGCCCGACGCACTGCAATGATGCCGCCACTGTTCTTTGAGGTGATCCCAATCAGCTACATCGGCCCCAATGAGCGATGCGCGTAACGCTCGGGATAATTTCTCCGTAGCCTGAGAGTCCTGGAGGACGCGGCAATCGAGACGCCATGGTCTGTGAACCATTGGCGTCCCCGCTCGCAGGCGGAGAGATAACATAACCAGCCGATGGTCGCTAATGTACACTGCATGGTGTCGGTGGCAATGACATTACCCCGGTGTCGTGAACGTAGGTAATGAGACTGGGGTATGCATACACGCGATCAATTCGGCTGCTCGACGCCAAGTATAGGCATAATTACTGCCATGCACACTTTGATGAATGTCACTCAATTCTAATTGCTGAGCTAGACGTTCGAGTTCTCTGGCATTCCAGTTTGACCAGCCGCGACCCGGACCTCAAACGTCTGCGTGCGAGTCTAAGACACAATTGAAATCCCCTAAAAGTGCCACATAACGGGAATTTAAAAGGAACGCATCAAGAGATTGGAAGAACGCGTTTGAGTTCTCGCGTGCCGCTGGGGCATACACGGCAACAAATCTTATTCTTAACGAAAAAAAGGTGCAGTCGAACGCCAGCACGCGTCCGAAGGCATCGAAGGAAACATGATGGTCACGTAAAAGACCTCGGTTAAAACTAACGACTCCAACGCCAGTCGAACGCGTGCTGGCGTACGAAAAGAAACAATCAAAATTGAACGCGCGCTTGAAAGCGAGTACATCAGAAAGCTTGAAAAAATTTGTTTCTTGCACGAACAGGGGGGTCGCCGAGTAGCGAGAGCATGCGACGGACGCGAATCACATCGGCTCCGGCTCAGGTTCAATTTCAAGAAGAATTTCTTCCTGGCGACCTGTTGCAACGATAGGAACTTGTTCCTAGCATCACCACTGTCAAGCCTATACCGGACTTCAACCTGTGAGTGCGCTTTTAAACGTTTTAACGCTTTCGAAAGTTCTTGAAGAGGTCCACCTCGCTAACCCTAACAAGCCGGAGACGCGGCTTGGACAGAACGCCGCCCCGCTCTACAGCGGATGGCGAGCGTCTCTGGGAGCGTCGCAGCCGACGAGAAGCACTCATTGCCCTCTCGCTCCACGGACCACATGATGGATACGCAGACCAGTCAAGACGCCGATACGCAGGTGAGCGATGAGGACAACGCAAATCCATGGATCACTGTTACCAAGAGAGCGAACAAACGCCGACAGCTGCCACCCCATAACGTACCGACTGAACAGCTGCCCAGCACGCCGTCTGAGCCCGCTCTACGCCAGAGCCGGCCTAGGACGCGTCTACCAAGACTCCCACCGCTACCTGCCGAGGACTACAAGCTAGCAATTCGTCCCCATGGTGGATTAAATCTCAGCAAGGTTAGCCCCAAGACATTACTTCTCGCCGTAGTTCATGCAGCAAATATACGCAGTGAGAAGCCTGATATCAAGCTTCGAGTTGACGAAAATCAAAATGTGCTAACAATAAGCACCTCATCTGAACACATCGCCATGGCACTTGGACAAATCACCAAAATTACAGTGCACGCAACAACCTACCACATCACCTCTTATGGTATTGCGCCTGATAATTCGTGCAAAGGGGTGGTCAACGGAATAGGCCATGAAATCACACCAGACGAATTCCTGACAGAAGTTGATGTACCGGGCTACGAGGTCCTTACGTGCAGACGCCTCGGCGACTCCGGAGCAATGGTGCTCACATTTTGTGGCAAGCGAGTCCCTTTCTTCGTGAACGCGTACGGACAGGCTCTCCGCTGCTACCTCTACAAACGGACTATTCCCCACTGTAGAAAGTGCAACAAAACTGGACACCGCGAAGATGTGTGCCCACAGCCTCCTGACACACCGAAATGTCGAGTGTGCGGGGATTCACTATCACCCAACAACCACGAGTGCCACCCTTCTTGCATGCTTTGTGGTGGCGACCACCCGACGGCTGCCAAACCATGCCCAAAGCGGTTTTTGCCACCTGTCGACCGACGCAAACCACCCCGGTCAGCTACTCCCACCAAGAAGGCCCAGCCACCATCTCCCAGCCCCGGACGGCAGAGCAGTGCGTCCGGGAGTGCAGCCAGGCGAAGGAGCCATTCCAGGGATAAGTCGGGGCCCAAGCGAGGAAACTCGTCATCGCGGAGTGGTTTCGCTGGCCAGCCGAGATCTCAAGGCTGGCACACGGACGGGACAACGCATCATCATGGCCAGCAAAGCGGTTCCCACAAGAAAGCACAAACGGTAAGCTGGGCAGGGCAGTTCCCTCCTCTCCCTCCCTCTCCACACCAGTCCCACTCCCTCACAGAAACATCAACGCAGGAAAGAACACCACAACCGACGCCACCTAGACTACCACAACCCATGTCAGTAGACACTCAGCTTCACCCTGACATGTCGTCAACTACGGCACGATCCGACTATTGCACACGAGAGGCGTTGAACGAAATGGCTACTTCTTTAAGGAACGAATTCGCAGCTATGATGCAGGAAGAAATGCAGAAAATGAAGGATAGCATTATGGCTGAACTAACAGCTCCACTACAACAATTGATCCAGCAGGCCCTGCAACCTGCTATCCAGCAGATTGTAACGGATGTTAAACAGCAGATATAGGCTGCACTTGGCCAACTTGATATTTCGCCATCTGCACCAAAACGCACCACGTCTCCGACACGTGAAACACAGCGACCGCATCCTTACATACGCCCCTCCCGTTTCCTATCACCGTCCCGAAAAACCGTCCCAACAGCCGCAGCTGCTGCAGTCCCGCTTCCCACCACCCTCCACCAAGATTTAGCACATTCCGAAATGCCTCCGTGTACTACCGAGGCCCCGCTATTGCATGATCATGGCGAGAAACCGTAGGTCAACGCGTGACACCCCTCAACTCCTACGTGTGTGGCAGTGGAATTGCAGGGGGTATCGTAGGAAACGCGGAGCTCTAATGCAATTTATTGCGACGCAGCAGATTACTCCCGATGTCATAGCGTTACAAGAAGTACAATGTACCCCTACGCTTCCGGGTTACACCACATACACGGACGTAACGAACAATACACCACATCGCACAGCTACATTAGTTTCTAAGCATGTCACTGTCATAGAACACACCCTTCAAAGCACCTCCATCTCACACGTACTTCTCGAATTAGTCCCGTGCTCTCGTTCCAGTAGCAGCCTGTACGTGCTTAACGTTTACAGTGCACCTAACACCAGGAACGATGACTTCGGTAATCTATTCGCACAAATCTGCAAGTTGGGTAAACAAATAGTTATTGTAGGAGATTTCAATGCCCCCCATCCGGCTTGGGGCTACGCAACAGAAACGCCTAAAGGCCGACGACTCGCACAGGTTCTCGCGATTCATCGCATGACCCTGCTGACAGAACCTGATCAACCCACTCGCCTAGGTAATAGTGTGAGCAGGGACACATGCCCCGACCTCACGATAGTCAAGGGCGTTAGTAACCATTCCTGGTGCAACCTCATGGTGAATCTAGGCAGTGATCACCATATACTAACTACAGAGCTCCAAGTAGCAGCCACGCGTGCCCCAGAGCGCATCATAAAACTAACGAATTGGGATGCATTTAGGCGTAATCGTACAACTACCCATCAGGACTCTCCTTCCCTAGAGGCTTGGATATTAAAACTTCACTCCGATTTTCAAAGAGCTACCAAACTCATCGCTGCGACGACAGAAACGCCGGATGTGGACCGGCATCTGCTACATCTCTGGGATGCCCACAGAGGCTTGACACGGCGGTGGCGGCGACAGAAACATAACCGAAAACTTCGTCTCCGAATCGCCAAACTAGCTACTGAGGCACAGGACTATGCGAACATCCTCACTAGCAACAATTGGCATAACTTCTGTGATCGACTCAACGGCTCACTAAGTACACCTCGAACGTGGCGTATACTCCGTGCTCTTTTAAATCCCACGCAGACAAAATCACACACTGCTAACGCAATCCGCACCATTCTCCACAAATCAGGGCTCGACGATAACACTCTGCTGCACACCTTAAAGCAACACTATGTATCCACGGGCCCCCGTCCCGCCTACCGTGATTATCCACACGTACACGATACGCCTCTAGATGAGGACATTACAGAAGCAGAGGTTAGGGCAGCTTTGCAAAGCATTAAGCGCAACACAGCACCCGGTACAGACGGGATTACGTACACACTTCTGCGTAATTTAGATGACCAGTCCATCGAATATTTAACCGCTTTTTACAACGAACATTGGAAAAACGGCACGCTACCACAGGAGTGGCGACACGCAGAAATCATACTTATTCCAAAGCCTGGCAAGCCGCTACCCCTCCAGAATCTTCGCCCTATATCCTTAACTTCATGTGTAGCTAAACTCTTTGAACGCGTTGTTCTCTCTCGACTACAACCATTTCTCGAAGACAATAACTTTTTTCCTGATACACTATTCGGCTACCGTCCTGGTATCTCTACACAGGACGTATTATTACAGCTTAAGGAGGACGTGTTGGATAGCCCCACTTCAAACCAGGTCCGAGCTATTCTGGCCCTGGATCTGAAGGGTGCTTTTGACAACGTCTCCCACGACCTTATTCTTGACAATCTCGCTTCATCTCGGTGTGGCTCACGTATCTACAATTACGTCAGGTCCTTTCTTTCTGACCGCACGGCCACTATTGGGATTGGAGACCTCCGTTCGGACGTCATTCGTCTCGCAGGCAGAGGAACACCACAGGGCTCGGTTCTCTCGCCCACTTTGTTCAACGTGGCTATGGCTAAACTCCCTTCCCCATTACAACAGGTTCCCAACATCCAGCATGCCATCTATGCAGATGACATTACAATTTGGGCGACCAAAGGATCAGACGGAACCATTCAGGACGCCCTACAGGAAGCTGTGTCTGTGGTACAAGACTATGCTGCTGCCGGCAGCCTTACGTGCTCAGTGGATAAGTCGGAGTTGTTATTAGTATACAAGAGGCGCCGCAAAACCGCTGATTCTCCTGACACTTCGCTGTTTCTTGATGGCCATCCTATCCCTCTGGTACAAAGAATTCGCATTTTAGGCCTCTACCTTCAGTCCGACGGCAAGGCCTCGTACACTACACACCTTCTGGCTCAGCAGATAACTCAAATTACACACATGATCCAACGCATCACCAATCGCAGGAGAGGCCTCTGTGAGAAAGATGTCCTCCGCTTAGTACAAGCACTCATAGTTAGTCGGCTCACCTATCATCTTCCCTTTCACAATCTCACTCTAGCTCAAATAAAAAAGATGGACATCCTTCTACGGACAGCTGTGAAGGCGGCTATCGGCTTGCCTCCACACGCATCTACACAACGCCTCCTTCAATTAGGAGTCCACAACACCATAACCGAACTCATCGAGGCCCAGCACAATAGTCAGCTCCAATGGCTCAGGCAGACCCGTCAGGGCTGCGCCATCCTGTCTCGTCTTGGCTACCCGATTCCTCAAAAACCCGCACAAGTACCGCGATATAAACTTGCTTCTACTGTCCGCGCACTCATCAAAGTGCCTCCGATTCCACGCAATATGAATCCCTCCCGCCACGCCGGTCGTCGACGTGCCCGAGTTCAGGCTATGACACGCGTATTTGGTGATGGTACATCAGACTTACAAGTACTTTACACTGATGCAGCACGCTACCCAGAGAAGTCAGCCATGTGTTTAGCCGTGACAGATGACACAGACGCCCTTGTGGCGTCTGCCACACTTCGCACTACAGACAGTGGTCTGGCAGAGGAGGGAGCTCTCGCTCTGGCAATTGTTTACGCTACGACACTGTCACATGACTCCCCTGTCACTATTGTAACAGATTCACAAGCTGCTTGCCGTGCTTTCGTTCAAGGACTTGTGGCTGCACATACACACAATATCCTCTCTTCTGTCTCACCGTCCGCATTACGTCCTGTGCGTATCGTCTGGACTCCTGGACACGCCTCTCTCCATGGTAATGAACGCGTTCATGCGGTTGCCCGAGAGCTGACCGGCCGGGCTCCATTGGAAGAGCTGTCCAATCCAGACGACGCATCGACAGAACCACTAAACTACAACGCTACGCTGCAGTACTATCGACAGAGCCGTTATACGTATCCTCCCACTCATCCTTCACTTAACAGAGCAGATGCTGTCGCTTGGCGGCAACTGCAGACCAATTCATTTCCTTGCCTTTATATGCTAAATCGCTTTCATCCGACTCTCTACCCCTCCTACTGCCCCTTCTGTGGATCCGTACCGACGGTGTACCACTCCACGTGGGAATGCTCTGCCCCACAGGGCGTGCCTCCCATTCCCAATCCCACCCCTTCCTCTTGGGAGTCTGCACTGCTCAGCTTACGCCGGCAGGAACAGCAGCAGCTGGTCCAGCGGGCTCGCAGGGTCGCGCAAGGCAATGGAGCCCTGGACTGAGGGCCCCACCCAAAGAAGGCTCAGTTTCCATTTGTTATTAATAAATGTTTATTCTTCTTCTTCTTCTTGCACGAACAGCAAATCACAGTGCACTGAACGTGCAAAAGCCAATACCTCAGCCTGTTTTTGTGGATTTCGGAAACCTTGAACGTTAAAAGTAATAACCTTTAGAGTAAGAGCCATGGGGAAATTGAAAACATAGTATAGGATCACGCAAATGCAGGGGTACCTTTATCAGGTGCGGGAGCCAATGCCCCGCAAGTGGCTGAGTCATTTTTTCCGGCCAGGCGATCCACCGGAGGCTCGGGGCTTCCGGGATCGCGTCAAAGTCCGCAGGAGACTTCTGTCTCTGGTGGGGGCTTCTAAGTCACGAGTAGTTATCCGGTGGCGTTTGGTGTCCGGGTTTTTGAGCGAGGATGGCACAAAGACGTCTCCACTGTCCTGGCTTATGCCACTGGGGCTGGTGTCCTCGTCAATTTGTAGGGGCGCCTCACTCGCGGTGCTGTTGGAGTCCTCGTAGATGCAGGCGTCGTCGTCTTGAGATGTAGACTCCTCGATGACACCTGAACTTGTTGTCGACAGAGCAGCAACGCGAAGAGCCTCAGATGCAATATTCCCATCCGAGACGCCGTCCTCACGAGGCGCTTCGTCTGACGAGGACTTGGCCTGCAATTCCTCAGAAATGGCCACGGGACGCGGGGAACCTAAGTTTTCAGTACCTGGAGGGATTACCAGGCCCGGAATCGTTGGGAACGCAGTGGGCGTCTGGTGCAGCGTCGCAGTTGGCACACCTTGGTCGTGGTCGGTTACCACGGCTCGCGTTGACGAACCGTCGCACTTGTTCTTAGATGGCGTTCCTGGTTGAAGTGGAGAGAAATCTTTGGATGCCGCCTCGGAATACGGTGGCCTGATGGTGCAGGCCACGGTGGCATGCGGCTCCCCACAACGGCGACACGGCAGCGAGCAGCCTTTCCCGTCGTGGCCATAAACGCCGCACCTTCCACAAAACGGAGCTGTGCAGTTCATGCGGAAGTGCCCACTGTCTCCACATCGACGACACACTCGCTGGATGCCTTTATAGTCACAGGTCACTCGATGGCCAGCGACCTTGAGGTAGTTGGGCACCGGTGACAAAGCCTTCATTTCCATGCGGACGTATCGCGTCCCAGTGGTCACGGTTGGGCGCGATCCCATTAGTCCTCTGGTGATGTGCAGCACCTTCCCGAAGGGAGAGAGTGCTTGGGCGAGGACTTCGCTCGGTACGCGGCACGGCGGGAACAGGACGGTCACTTGGGTCACTTGGGGTCCCAGGGGTACGATGGTGACGCACTCTCCTCGGATGATAAGGTGCGACGCGTCTACGATTTTGGCCAGTGCGGCCTCACTGTTGACGGTAACTTGGTAGTTCCGGCCTCCAAAGTGCTGAACGAAGTATACTTCTTCGATTCCTACTATTGAAGACGTCTCGTCAACGACGTCTTCGGGACTAGTCCCCTCGGGGACGACTACGTCGAAGGCCAGCGCCTTCTTCGGGGGCTGGCTTGCCATGACGGGCGTCCGCCAGCCCAGGGACGCCGGATCTCTCTAGGGTGCCCCGATGGCGAAGAAAAGCAGGTGAAACTGTTTTGAATAATCGTTTATATACTTATTTTTTTCTTTTTCGTAACTAAAGTAGGCGCGAAGAGACAACGTCAAGCCATTGGAGATGCCTGCTACTCAACTTTCGTTCACTTTCTTCAGGCTGCAACCTATACGCCTCGCTAGTTGGTAGCCATCGTTGAAAGATATTGCACCACTTTTAGATGCGGAGCATCTTATACTCGCGCCTTGTAGTGCGCCGTCCGCGCCGTCCGCGCCGTCCACACCGCTTCTCGAATATTCGACAGCTGACGCGCGCGCATGCGCCGTCGCGCCGTCGCCCACTCTTCCACCATCTGTGCATCCCTTCCTCCTCTACACACCGCGCGCGCTTCACTCCTCCACCATCTGTGCACCCTTCCTCCTCTACACACCGCGTTCGACATCTACAATTCTCCTGATTCTCCAGTGGACGCGCATGTGGCGTCGCGCTTCGAGAACATTCAACAGCTGACAGTGCATGCGCCGTCGTGCTGTATATATACTCAAGGTCGGCGCTCGCTCGCTCAGTTGCCGCTCGTCGGTTGGTTTGTACGGCGCGTCGACGTCCAAGGTCGCGGTGAAATGAATTCCAACGAATCCACAAACACAATGATCGACGTCCCTTCGACCAGCGCCGCCCTTTCGCATACGTGTGTACGTGTTCACTCATTTAACACCCCCTCCTACAACCACGTTAACCAATTTAGCCATCGACCCAAGTAAGTCGCAATTTAACACCCCATTTCACAACCACGTTAACCAATTTAGCCATCGACCCAAGTAAGTCGCACTTTAACACCCCGTTAACCAATTATATGCTCCGCATCCTCCTCAGTGTTCCCCCGAGGGAAGCTGCGGGCAATCTTTTTACACTTCCAACAAGACGCACCTGAATTGACTCTTTATAAAGAAACGTCACATGTTTTGTTCGCACACGGGCAGCTACTTTTGGCTCAAGCTGGCATCTTGGCTCGTTTTTCCTATTTCACGGATGATTCTCGCCTTTTTGACCGGGCAACCCTGAAAGCCACGGCTGCATGAATTATTGTAATATGGGGGGATAAAAAGTCACGTTCCGATGGACGCCTCCAAGGGTAGGATAGCATTTTTGCGCACCTGAATATTAAGTAGATTCGCTGGAGCCCTGTTTTTCACGTACAATGAAATATTCAACTCACGAAAGCTTCCCTTAAAAGCGAGTGAACAGAATCTTCAGTGATTTGAGCTTTGCCTGTATATGCAGCCAATACTTGTCGGCGCATGAGATCGAACTGGCAGTGAGTGGAAAGATCATTCAAATTAGTTGGACGCTACGCAAAAAAAGAGAGGCTTGAAAAAAAAAAAGACGGCTGGAGGTGCCGGGGTTCGAACCCGGGACTTCTCACATGCGAAGCGAGCGCTCTACCACTGAGCTACACCCCCAGAACAGAAAATGCTGTCACAGCGTGCCGTGTCATAATAGTTAGAATTTTGCCTTTTTATTTAGTGAAGTGTGAGGTCAGGTTGAAGCACTCATGTACGCAAAGAATTCGCGGCAACCTGCCATTACAGATATCAAATGGAAATATATATCCTCGGTCAATGTCGGATATTGATGCATACTAGCAAGCATACGTTTCCTCTTTCTCTCATAGGGGCTCTACTTACAAAAATAATTCTAGACAGCATTGAGTTTAGGAACACGTGGGCACGTTATAGTATGGAAACGTGGGTATCTTATATGGTATTCCATGCAAACGTATACGCCTCGCTATTTGGCAGCCAACGTTGAAAGATATTGAAACTTGTTTATTTTGGTGCATCCGAATTAGGACTGTTTGCGATGCTCGGCGTGGACCACGCGGCATTGTTTCAGAAGCCTCGCGATTGTTTAACTTCATTCCGCTAAGAATTCGCGCAGCACGCGAACAGTCTTTATGTGGCCACAAGTGATAACGGCGAAACCTCTGCTAGCACATGTATGAAAGCCGGCGCCCTTAAGTGCTTGTCAGTTTTATTGGTGGTCTATGCTCTGGTTGCCGCTATAAGTGTTACGGGTGTAACACCGTAGTTTGAGATTTGTTCCACGGACGCAGGTTCGCCCAAATAAAGTTTCAGCTTAAGAAAGCCGATTTATTTCTTCGTCAATGTCACAACGATGTGACAATATGACTGGTAATAATTATCCTCCACCAGGTCTCATTTAGTGATGGGGATTATTCACACCAGCTGTTCTCGTGTTAAACTGTTAGGCCTAATGTACCAACGAGCAATCATTTGTCATTTTATGTACAAACAGGTTGGTGCTAATGCGTGGTGATGGCTATACTCCTCTTAATTTTCAGAATAGTTGTTGCAGATTATAGTGAACAGTAATTACTGCTGCCGCCACAGGTTTCACCATTACGAAGGTTTTATTTGCTTGTGAAACGACAGTGAGCTCGGACCAATTGTACGACCAGAAGACGCCGTCTCCTCCGGGCATAGCCTGCTCGCCTCGGTAGATCAGTGGCTACAGGGTGCTAGACTGCTGGCCCGCAGGTCGCGGGTTCAATCACGGCCGTAGCGGTCGCATTATGGTGGAAGTGAAATTGCAAAGACCCGTGGGCTGTAGGTTGTGAGTGCATGTCAATAACACCACATGGTCAAATTTTCCGGAGCCCTCCCTTACGGCGTCTCTCACATTCAGATCTTGGTTTGGGGAGTAACACGCCCACATAACAATATTGACACGCTGTGTTGGTGGCAGAAGACGAGAGCGAAGAAGTGAATCGCAGCTGTGGCTGAGTAAACAGTCCTCCGTGCACTTCAAGTTCCTGTCTATCGTTTCCTCTCGCGACAATATTATTATTATGCGGGCATAGTCAGCCTCATGTATTCACACAATAGTGAGGAAAGCGCTGCGACGAATCTTTGCTCTCTCCCTGAAGGAGAACCCTACGCGTCGCTTATGGGAGACATTCTAGCTGCTCAAACGCAAAAAAAAAACCATCTGTTACTCTCGTGAACTCAATCAATGACTTTTTAATAAATATTAGGACAGTTAATTTACCTTTTGCCAACATGCGTCGCGTGTAATTATTATATCTCTGAACGTGAACTGAAACCATCAATTTTCACCCGGTTTTAACTTTCAAAGCATATATTGAGAAAGTACAGAGAACAGGAAGTTGGTATTTGATCAGAAGTACTTGGGAGAAAGCAAGTTCACCCGTGTATCGTGCCGCTGATAAGCGAAAGTATTGCGGCCATTGGAACACTGGCTTATTGATCGTCACCAAGAAAAGTATGTGATATTAGCTGAAATTCGACGCTTTACAACCACGAACTGACAGTGAGAGACGCCGTGGTGGAGGGCTCCGGAAATTTCACCACATCGTGTTCTTTGACGAGCGCTCTCATCGCACTGCACACGTTAAGAAAAATATCGAGCGTTTCGGAAATAGAACAGTGGTGATGTGACTAAGCGGAATTTCGGTTCTAGCTAATAGCCGCCAAGAAAGAATGCGATGTCGGATGCTCGCGGGTCAAGTGCACAGACTGCAACGCTTATTACATATTTCTACGTGCGCACATCTCTTAAGTGCGGTACGCTTTACTACTTTCTCCATTTGAAGCGAAAGTCATGTGTTCGACACCGCCACGGCCATCGCATTTCCGTACAGGCGAAATGCCAAGGGCCCGCGTATACTGTGCTACGCGCGTCCACGTTAATGAACACTAAACGGCTAAAACTTGCGATGCCCTTAATTACGGGGTGCTTCACAATCCTATCATCCTCTCCTTTCCCCTAAGCATGTGTCATCACCCCCCCTCCCCCCCCTCTCTCTCCAAGCCTTGCTGTCCACCTCCTATTACCAGTTACGACTCCCGACTAATGAGGGCGACCACTGCGAGCACCCAATAACAGTATTTGTGCTATCAAAGAGGTTGTTGTGCTGGTGAAAATAAAATAAGTAACAACCCCGCCCCCTTCTTCGGTGTTACTTCAAGCGGACATTGCTTGTTTCTTGTTTCCCATATTGCTTGCTTCTTGTTTCCATGCTATGAAAAAAAAACGTTCATATATATACTTTCTCCAGATATCGAACTTCTCAATTTTAGTCCTTGTAATAAACTGTAGGACATCTTAGGTTGAAATATCTGCCCTTCCTTTTTGTAAAAAATATCAGCCACTGTGCGCCGATATTTCGGGGCACCTCGTTTAGACTGACAGAAACTGTTTAGAAAAAGTTTATTTACAGCAAGTACAGAACACAAAGGCTTTATACCATTCTAGTAACAGGGCACATACACTTCGGCACATCTATATTTCACGACTAACATCACTACGTTACAGTGAAGACATTTGCTCTAATATGCATGATTATTTTGGAATACATGAACACAAAAATTCAATGTGATATCACGATACAAGGGTATAACGATACAATAGATCCAAATGAAACACAATTTGTAACAAATGAAATCATATATAACAACTCAACGGGCGCTGCTTAGCACCAAGTCGGTCGCAAAATGAGTTGTATCCTATCGTGTTCCACCTTGACGAAAGGACACGACCAATGCCGCAGAAACTCTTGCTCCCCGAGGAAGAAAAGCTCTTCGGAGAGAAACGCGAGGATCTCTCGTCTCGTTCTCCCCAGTATCGGCCACAAGGCACGCCGGCAGCAATTGGCAGCTACGGCCCTACATCGGTTTCTCCAAAGGCTGAACAGCCCCGCAACTATTGAGAGAGCGGAGAAGCGGCTCCGTGGAAATCAGCCGTTGGACACGAAAGTTCGCACACCCTGTCCCCGAAAACCAGCATTAACCACACGCCAAAAAAGGCGGGAAACCACACATTCAAACGTCGCAAGTCGATTGGTCTCTGCCATGACGCAGTTGGGGCAAGTGGAAGTGCGAACTACCTGCCATCGCTTCAGCCAATCTCGCGTGGGGAGCAAGCCCCAGCCCAACCTCCAGACAAAGTCTCTGAGATGCCCTGGCAACACTGCGGCAGTTGTTGGTTTGCAAGCGCGGTTCATTACAGATTGACGATGCTGGGGCACCAAGGGCCGTAGAAGGGCAGCCATTGTGTCCACCACTTTAGAATCGGCCACCTCTATTTCTGGGCACGTAGCTTCCAAACGTCGGTGAAATGCCAGAAGGGCTCGATACAAAGATGGTAATTTAGTAATTGGGGACCTTTGTTTATTTGGCTATCCGGCAAGAAGACGCGTAGTGATGGCCCCAGATGGTAGCGAGCCAGTGTCTGAGCGGGCATGTCATCATTGCTTAGTATTCGCAATAGAGTGCGGAGGCACAATGTAGAAGCCGCGACGGAAACGTCGGGGAATGCAAAACCGCCTTGATCTCGCGGTTGAGCTAACGCTGAACGTGATAACAATTCTGTGCCACCAGGCCGAAAAAATGAACTGATGCAGCTTTGCACTTTCCTGCAGACGTGGAGCGGTGGTTTAACAGAATAGCAAAGGTACCAAAATTTTCCTAGGTACACCGTTTGAGTTAAGTATCGGCGTTCCAAGAGGGGGAATTCGAAGTACCTGGCTGCTTTGATATCATTTAGAAGAGTTTGTACAACGGATGACCAGATGCTATTCTGTATACCAAATACAGTGAAAGTAACTCCGAGTATTGAAATCTCAGGAGGCCACTGTAAAGGCGACGTGATGTTGGTACGACCGCTGGGGTTGCCAATAAAAAATACTGGCTTTTAGAAAAGTTTAACCTTGCACCGGAGATAATACTGAAATCATGGAATGTATCAAGAGCATGCTGCAGCGACTGTTCATTATGTACATATAGTGTGATATCATCTGGATATGCAGCGACCTTTACTTGAGTGTTACCGGGCAGAGGTAAGCCACGAATCTGCGGGTGATGTTCAACGGCCCTTAAGAAGGGCTCTAATGCAATGATAAATAACGCTGGGGAGAGGGGACACCCTTGACAGACCCCACGCGTGACTCTAAATGCGTGACTCTCACGGGAATCTAAGTAAAGGGTACTTTCTAAATTAGTGTACATCGCGTTGATAAGGTCAATGAGCTTATCCGGGAATTCGTATGCATGTAAAACATTTAGTATGAAGCCATGTTCTCTGAAATCAAAAGCTTTCTCTTGATCTAATGAAACCAACAGTCCTTGCGCACATCGGCTAATGGTGTATTGAATGATGTCACGCGTTAACCACGTATGGGTGTGTATTTCTCGGCCCGGAACAGAACAGACCTGGTGGGGAGCGATTAATGTTGCAAGAAATGGACTGATTCGGCGCATCAAAATGTTAGCCAAGAGCTTGTAATCTACATTGAGCAGGGTAATAGGGCTCCAATCTTCTGGTCGCGTGGACATCGGGTCTTTTTTGGGAAATAATGTTATACGGCCTTTGTGGAAAGAAGTTGGAGGTGTAATATCTTGGAAACACTTGCAAATGACGCGTGACATAGTTGGACCAATGATAGGCCAGAACTGTACATAAAACTCTTCAGGGAGTCCGTCAGGCCCTGGAGCCGATCCCTTTTTCATTGCGTCTAATGCGCCTTTGATTTCGTCAACGGATGGCGGTGATAGGAGGACGTCATTTGACATGTTGGAATCATGAGGTAAATCTGTTAGCAGACGATGCGAAGAAACGGATCCTGGGTAACAGACATTAGCACTAGATTTAGCTATTGACTCAAAGTGTTGAGTGAATTCCTGAAAGTCGCGCGTACCCGCAGCAGCTGGGGGGATAGAGTTCAGCTAGTGGGCAGGCGAGCCTAGTGGACAAAGCAGAGCTCTGCGTGCATACCTTAGCACCTCAGGGTGCGCACAGGGTGCACGTCTACAGCGCCAAGCTGCAGCCGAGAGTGAAGAAGCGTGCATAATACGCTGGTACCGTTCAACGAGCTCCTCTTGCCATGCCCGCATTACAGTGGAAGGACTGGGATCTCGACTGGCAATGCGCATCTTATGGATTAACAATGACGCATCTTTCGACATACGGGTGCAAAGTCCTCTGCCCGACGCACTGCAATGATGCCGCCACTGTTCTTTGAGGTGATCCCAATCAGCTACATCGGCCCCAATGAGCGATGCGCGTAACGCTCGGGATAATTTCTCCGTAGCCTGAGAGTCCTGGAGGACGCGGCAATCGAGACGCCATGGTCTGTGAACCATTGGCGTCCCCGCTCGCAGGCGGAGAGATAACATAACCAGCCGATGGTCGCTAATGTACACTGCATGGTGTCGGTGGCAATGACATTACCCCGGTGTCGTGAACGTAGGCAATGAGACTGGGGTATGCATACACGCGATCAATTCGGCTGCTCGACGCCAAGTATAGGCATAATTACTGCCATGCACACTTTGATGAATGTCACTCAATTCTAATTGCTGAGCTAGACGTTCGAGTTCTCTGGATTCCAGTTTGACCAGCCGCGACCCGGACCTCGAACGTCTGCGTGCGAGTCTAAGACACAATTGAAATCCCCTAAAAGTACCACATAACGGGAATTTAAAAGGAACGCATCAAGAGATTGGAAGAACGCGTTTGAGTTCTCGCGTGCCGCTGGGGCATACACGGCAACAAATCTTATTCTTAACGAAAAAAAGGTGCAGTCGAACGCCAGCACGCGTCCGAAGGCATCGAAGGAAACATGATGGTCACGTAAAAGACCTCGGTTAAAACTAACGACTCCAACGCCAGTCGAACGCGTGCTGGCGTACGAAAAGAAACAATCAAAATTGAACGCGCGCTTGAAAGCGAGTACATCAGAAAGCTTGAAAAAATTTGTTTCTTGCACGAACAGGGGGGTCGCCGAGTAGCGAGAGCATGCGACGGACGCGAATCACATCGGCTCCGGCTCAGGTTCAATTTCAAGAAGAATTTCTTCCTGGCGACCTGTTGCAACGATAGGAACTTGTTCCTAACATCACCACTGTCAAGCCTATACCGGACTTCAACCTGTGAGTGCGCTTTTAAACGTTTTAACGCTTTCGAAAGTTCTTGAAGAGGTCCACCTCGCTAACCCTAACAAGCCGGAGACGTGGCTTGGACAGAACGCCGCCCCGCTCTACAGCGGATGGCGAGCGTCTCTGGGAGCGTCGCAGCCGACGAGAAGCACTCATTGCCCTCTCGCTCCACGGACCACATGATGGATACGCAGACCAGTCAAGACGCCGATACGCAGGTGAGCGATGAGGACAACGCAAATCCATGGATCACTGTTACCAAGAGAGCGAACAAACGCCGACAGCTGCCACCCCATAACGTACCGACTGAACAGCTGCCCAGCACGCCGTCTGAGCCCGCTCTACGCCAGAGCCGGCCTAGGACGCGTCTACCAAGACTCCCACCGCTACCTGCCGAGGACTACAAGCTAGCAATCCGTCCCCATGGTGGATTAAATCTCAGCAAGGTTAGCCCCAAGACATTACTTCTCGCCGTAGTTCATGCAGCAAATATACGCAGTGAGAAGCCTGATATCAAGCTTCGAGTTGACGAAAATCAAAATGTGCTAACAATAAGCACCTCATCTGAACACATCGCCATGGCACTTGGACAAATCACCAAAATTACAGTGCACGCAACAACCTACGGCATCACCTCTTATGGTATTGCGCCTGATAATTCGTGCAAAGGGGTGGTCAACGGAATAGGCCATAAAATCACACCAGACGAATTCCTGACAGAAGTTGATGTACCGGGCTACGAGGTCCTTACGTGCAGACGCCTCGGCGACTCCGGAGCAATGGTGCTCACATTTTGTGGCAAGCGAGTCCCTTTCTTCGTGAACGCGTACGGACAGGCTCTCCGCTGCTACCTCTACAAACGGACTATTCCCCACTGTAGAAAGTGCAACAAAACTGGACACCGCGAAGATGTGTGCCCACAGCCTCCTGACACACCGAAATGTCGAGTGTGCGGGGATTCACTATCACCCAACAACCACGAGTGCCACCCTTCTTGCATGCTTTGTGGTGGCGACCACCCGACGGCTGCCAAACCATGCCCAAAGCGGTTTTTGCCACCTGTCGACCGACGCAAACCACCCCGGTCAGCTACTCCCACCAAGAAGGCCCAGCCACCATCTCCCAGCCCCGGACGGCAGAGCAGTGCGTCCGGGAGTGCAGCCAGGCGAAGGAGCCATTCCAGGGATAAGTCGGGGCCCAAGCGAGGAAACTCGTCATCGCGGAGTGGTTTCGCTGGCCAGCCGGGATCTCAAGGCTGGCACACGGACGGGACAACGCATCATCATGGCCAGCAAAGCGGTTCCCACAAGAAAGCACAAACGGTAAGCTGGGCAGGGCAGTTCCCTCCTCTCCCTCCCTCTCCACACCAGTCCCACTCCCTCACACAAACATCAACGCAGGAAAGAACACCACAACCAACGCCACCTAGACTACCACAACCCATGTCAGTAGACACTCAGCTTCACCCTGACATGTCGTCAACTACGGCACGATCCGACTATTGCACACGAGAGGCGTTGAACGAAATGGCTACTTCTTTAAGGAACGAATTCGCAGCTATGATGCAGGTAGAAATGCAGAAAATGAAGGATAGCATTATGGCTGAACTAACAGCTCCACTACAACAATTGATCCAGCAGGCCCTGCAACCTGCTATCCAGCAGATTGTAACGGATGTTAAACAGCAGATATCGGCTGCACTTGGCCAACTTGATATTTCGCCATCTGCACCAAAACGCACCACGTCTCCGACACGTGAAACACAGCGACCGCATCCTTACATACGCCCCTCCCGTTTCCTATCACCGTCCCGAAAAACCGTCCCAACAGCCGCAGCTGCTGCAGTCCCGCTTCCCACCACCCTCCACCAAGATTTAGCACATTCCGAAATGCCTCCGTGTACTACCGAGGCCCCGCTATTGCATGATCATGGCGAGAAACCGTAGGTCAACGCGTGACACCCCTCAACTCCTACGTGTGTGGCAGTGGAATTGCAGGGGGTATCGTAGGAAACGCGGAGCTCTAATGCAATTTATTGCGACGCAGCAGATTACTCCCGATGTCATAGCGTTACAAGAAGTACAATGTACCCCTACGCTTCCGGGTTACACCACATACACGGACGTAACGAACAATACACCACATCGCACAGCTACATTAGTTTCTAAGCATGTCACTGTCATAGAACACACCCTTCAAAGCACCTCCATCTCACACGTACTTCTCGAATTAGTCCCGTGCTCTCGTTCCAGTAGCAGCCTGTACGTGCTTAACGTTTACAGTGCACCTAACGCCAGGAACGATGACTTCGGTAATCTATTCGCACAAATCTGCAAGTTGGGTAAACAAATAGTTATTGTAGGAGATTTCAATGCCCCCCATCCGGCTTGGGGCTACGCAACAGAAACGCCTAAAGGCCGACGACTCGCACAGGTTCTCGCGATTCATCGCATGACCCTGCTGACAGAACCTGATCAACCCACTCGCCTAGGTAATAGTGTGAGCAGGGACACATGCCCCGACCTCACGATAGTCAAGGGCGTTAGTAACCATTCCTGGTGCAACCTCATGGTGAATCTAGGCAGTGATCACCATATACTAACTACAGAGCTCCAAGTAGCAGCCACGCGTGCCCCAGAGCGCATCATAAAACTAACGAATTGGGATGCATTTAGGCGTAATCGTACAACTACCCATCAGGACTCTCCTTCCCTAGAGGCTTGGATATTAAAACTTCACTCCGATTTTCAAAGAGCTACCAAACTCATCGCTGCGACGACAGAAACGCCGGATGTGGACCGGCATCTGCTACATCTCTGGGATGCCCACAGAGGCTTGACACGGCGGTGGCGGCGACAGAAACATAACCGAAAACTTCGTCTCCGAATCGCCAAACTAGCTACTGAGGCACAGGACTATGCGAACATCCTCACTAGCAACAATTGGCATAACTTCTGTGATCGACTCAACGGCTCACTAAGTACACCTCGAACGTGGCGTATACTCCGTGCTCTTTTAAATCCCACGCAGACAAAATCACACACTGCTAACGCAATCCGCACCATTCTCCACAAATCAGGGCTCGACGATAACACTCTGCTGCACACCTTAAAGCAACACTATGTATCCACGGGCCCCCGTCCCGCCTACCGTGATTATCCACACGTACACGATACGCCTCTAGATGAGGACATTACAGAAGCAGAGGTTAGGGCAGCTTTGCAAAGCATTAAGCGCAACACAGCACCCGGTACAGACGGGATTACGTACACACTTCTGCGTAATTTAGATGACCAGTCCATCGAATATTTAACCGCTTTTTACAACGAACATTGGAAAAACGGCACGCTACCACAGGAGTGGCGACACGCAGAAATCATACTTATTCCAAAGCCTGGCAAGCCGCTATCCCTCCAGAATCTTCGCCCTATATCCTTAACTTCATGTGTAGCTAAACTCTTTGAACGCGTTGTTCTCTCTCGACTACAACCATTTCTCGAAGACAATAACTTTTTTCCTGATACACTATTCGGCTACCGTCCTGGTATCTCTACACAGGACGTATTATTACAGCTTAAGGAGGACGTGTTGGATAGCCCCACTTCAAACCAGGTCCGAGCTATTCTGGCCCTGGATCTGAAGGGTGCTTTTGACAACGTCTCCCACGACCTTATTCTTGACAATCTCGCTTCATCTCGGTGTGGCTCACGTATCTACAATTACGTCAGGTCCTTTCTTTCTGACCGCACGGCCACTATTGGGATTGGAGACCTCCGTTCGGACGTCATTCGTCTCGCAGGCAGAGGAACACCACAGGGCTTGGTTCTCTCGCCCACTTTGTTCAACGTGGCTATGGCTAAACTCCCTTCCCCATTACAACAGGTTCCCAACATCCAGCATGCCATCTATGCAGATGACATTACAATTTGGGCGACCAAAGGATCAGACGGAACCATTCAGGACGCCCTACAGGAAGCTGTGTCTGTGGTACAAGACTATGCTGCTGCCGGCAGCCTTACGTGCTCAGTGGATAAGTCGGAGTTGTTATTAGTATACAAGAGGCGCCGCAAAACCGCTGATTCTCCTGACATTTCGCTGTTTCTTGATGGCCATCCTATCCCTCTGGTACAAAGAATTCGCATTTTAGGCCTCTACCTTCAGTCCGACGGCAAGGCCTCGTACACTACACACCTTCTGGCTCAGCAGATAACTCAAATTACACACATGATCCAACGCATCACCAATCGCAGGAGAGGCCTCTGTGAGAAAGATGTCCTCCGCTTAGTACAAGCACTCATAGTTAGTCGGCTCACCTATCATCTTCCCTTTCACAATCTCACTCTAGCTCAAATAAAAAAGATGGACATCCTTCTACGGACAGCTGTGAAGGCGGCTATCGGCTTGCCTCCACACGCATCTACACAACGCCTCCTTCAATTAGGAGTCCACAACACCATAACCGAACTCATCGAGGCCCAGCACAATAGTCAGCTCCAACGGCTCAGGCAGACCCGTCAGGGCTGCGCCATCCTGTCTCGTCTTGGCTACCCGATTCCTCAAAAACCCGCACAAGTACCGCGATATAAACTTGCTTCTACTGTCCGCGCACTCATCAAAGTGCCTCCGATTCCACGCAATATGAATCCCTCCCGCCACGCCGGTCGTCGACGTGCCCGAGTTCAGGCTATGACACGCGTATTTGGTGATGGTACATCAGACTTACAAGTACTTTACACTGATGCAGCACGCTACCCAGAGAAGTCAGCCATGTGTTTAGCCGTGACAGATGACACAGACGCCCTTGTGGCGTCTGCCACACTTCGCACTACAGACAGTGGTCTGGCAGAGGAGGGAGCTCTCGCTCTGGCAATTGTTTACGCTACGACACTGTCACATGACTCCCCTGTCACTATTGTAACAGATTCACAAGCTGCTTGCCGTGCTTTCGCTCAAGGACTTGTGGCTGCACATACACACAATATCCTCTCTTCTGTCTCACCGTCCGCATTACGTCCTGTGCGTATCGTCTGGACTCCTGGACACGCCTCTCTCCATGGTAATGAACGCGTTCATGCGGTTGCCCGAGAGCTGACCGGCCGGGCTCCATTGGAAGAGCTGTCCAATCCAGACGACGCATCGACAGAACCACTAAACTACAACGCTACGCTGCAGTACTATCGACAGAGCCGTTATACGTATCCTCCCCCTCATCCTTCACTTAACAGAGCAGATGCTGTCGCTTGGCGGCAACTACAGACCAATTCATTTCCTTGCCTTTATATGCTAAATCGCTTTCATCCGACTCTCTACCCCTCCTACTGCCCCTTCTGTGGATCCGTACCGACGGTGTACCACTCCACGTGGGAATGCTCTGCCCCACAGGGCGTGCCTCCCATTCCCAATCCCACCCCTTCCTCTTGGGAGTCTGCACTGCTCAGCTTACGCCGGCAGGAACAGCAGCAGCTGGTCCAGCGGGCTCGCAGGGTCGCGCAAGGCAATGGAGCCCTGGACTGAGGGCCCCACCCAAAGAAGGCTCAGTTTCCATTTGTTATTAATAAATGTTTATTCTCTCTCTTTCACGGACGCAGGTTCGCCCAAATAAAGTTTCAGCTTGAGAAAGCCGATTTATTTCTTCGTCGATGTCACAACCATTTGACAATATGACTGGTAATAATCATACACCACCAGGTCTCATTTAGTGATGGTGATTATTCACACCAGCTGTTCTCGTGTTAAACTGTTAGGCCTAATGTACCAACGAGCAATCATTTGTCATTTTATGTACGGACAGGTTGGTGCTAATGCTTGGTGATGGCTATACCCTCTTAATTTTCAGAATAGTTGGTGCAGATTATAGTGAACAGTAATTACTGCTGCCGCCACAGGTTTCACCATTACGAAGGTTTTATTTGCTTGTGAAACGACAGTGAGCTCGGACCAATTGTACGACCAGAAGGCGCCGGCTCCTCCGGGCGTAGTCTGCTCGCCTCGGTCGATCAGTGGCTACAGGGTGCTGGACTGCTGGCCCGCAGGTCGCGGGTTTAGACCCGGCCATGGCGGTCGCATTATGGTGGAGGCAAAATTGCAAAGACCCCTGTACTGTGCGATATGAGGGTATGCCAAGAACACCAAATGGTCAAATTTTCCGGAGCCCTCCCTTACGGTGTCTCTCATATTCATATCTTGGTTTTGGGAAGTAACATGCCCACATAACAATATTGACACGCTGTCTTGGTGGCAGAAGACGAGAGCGAAGAAGTGAATCGCAGCTGTGGCTGAGTAAACAGTCATCCGTGCACTTCAAGTTCCTGTCTATCGTTTCCTCTCGCGACAATATTATTATTATGCGGACATAGTCAGCCCCATATATTCACACAATAGTGAGGAAAGCGCTGCGACGAATCTTTGCTCCCCCACTGAAGGGGAACTTCACGCGTCGCTTATGGGAGCCATTCTAGCTGCTCAAGCGCAAAAAAAACCATATGTTATTCTCGTGAGGTCAATCAATAACTTTTTAATAAATATTAGGACAGTTAATTTACCTTTTGCCGACATGCGTCATGTGTAATTATTATATCTCTGAACATGAACTGAAACCATCAATTTTCACCCGGTCTTAACTTTCAAAGCAGATCTTGAGAAAGTACAGAAAACCGGAAGTTGGTTTTTGATCAGAAGTATTTGGAAGAAAGCAAGAAGGTCACCTGTTTGACGTGCCTCTGATAAGCGAAAATATTGCAGCAATTGAAACACTGGCTTATTATTCGTCACCAAGAAAAGTGTGTGATATTAGCCTAAATTCGACGTACTATAACCACGATATACAAAGCGATAGACACCGTGGTGGAGGGCTCCGGAGATAGCGACCATATGGCGTTCTTTGACGAGCGCTGTTATCGCGCTGCACACGCCACGAAAAGTACCGAGGCTTTCAGGAATACGCCAGTTGATATATATGACTCAGCAGAATTTCAGTTCTAGCTAATAGCCGCCAAAAGAGGATGCGATGTCGGATGCTCTCGGGTCAAGTGCACAGACTGCAACGCTTATTACACTTCTACACGCGCTCATCTTTTATGTGGGGTACGCTTCACTACTTTATCCATTTGAAGTAATGTGTTCGACACCGCCATGGCCGTCGCATTTCGGTACAGGCGAAATGCCACAGGCCCGCGTATACTGTGCTACGCGCGTGCACGTTGATGAACACTTCACGGTTAAAATTTGCGACGCCCTTAATTACGCCGTGCTTTACAATCCTATCACCCTCTCCTCCCCCTTAAGCCTGTGTCGTCAGCCCCCCTCTCTCCAAACCTTGCTGTCTACCTCCTATCACCGGTAACGACTCCCGACTAAGGAGAGGGACCACTGCGAGCACACAATAACAGTATGTATACTATCAAAGAGGTTCTTTTGCTGGTGAAAACAAAACAGTAACCCCGCCCTTTCTTCGATGTTATTTCAAACAGACACCCCCCCCCCCCCCAAAACGAGTGGCGGGATACGCCCCTGTACAGCGTGCTGTGATTTCGTGCCACGTACCAACCACGCTGACGCGTTCAGCTGTCAGCTGTCTCATTTTCATTCATGGATAACATAAAACCTTGAACGCTCGCTGCTGTTGTGATCGAAAAAGAAAGTTGTATGATGAAGTGCTGCCCGTGTTGCCTGCTATTCCACTTCTTGATTCCACACACACGCACACGCACATTATTTATATTCCACCCTGATACAGATAGCTTGGCAAAGAATGGCGCTTCTTCATCGTTTTACAGTTTAATATAGGACGCGCTTTGTTTACAGCCGGAAAGAGAATTAGCTGAAAATCTTCTAATTTAAAATCATCTAATTTGACATCTGCTGCAAGGTGACACGATAATAAGAAGAGAAAAGCATGTCACCACATGTATGTACAGAATGAATGAATGTGCACTAGTACTGTACCGCACTTCGTTTTGAAAAAAAAAATACAAGCAGCGCCTCATCTGCGACAACAGAGACTTCTGAGGCCATTAAGAACTGTGCATATATTTTACCTAGACTGATTTGAGCTAAAGAAATTATTAGATGGTTTTGAACATTAAATCTTTGTTTGTATTTCCATGTACTGTTTCATTTCTGTTCAGTATTTTGTATATGCATAAACTTGGTCTATGCATGCACCTAAGTATATTAGAATTATCAAGATATTCCGTTTAGTTATGTCAGAAAACTTGTAAAAGACTTTTAAAGAGGGCTCTGGTGAAATCCTATGAAGAAGTCGCGTAATACCGCTTCGGGCACGCCTATTACGTTAAAGGGTGTTTTGACTACTTAATCATATGGTGGTTTTGGGACGTTGAGCATAACTTATCAATAAATAAAATTTATATAGTAAATAAATAAAATAAATAAGGAAATAAATAAATCAGTCAGCCAATCAATCAATCAGGGTATTTTGACTACTGACGACATGCTAGAGCAATTTACGCAGTGCTTGACTGCAACTCAAAGCAATAGCTGTCACATGAAGAAGTTTCAGACGCATTTTGTAAATGTTAAAGGATGGTTAAACTACCAACAAAGTGCAAAAGCCTTCAACACAGCACGGATCTGCAATCACAATCTAAATTAGAGCCATTTTTTGAGCTCACTAATTGGTTCAGACC
Source organism: Rhipicephalus microplus (assembly GCF_043290135.1). Taxonomy (NCBI): domain Eukaryota; kingdom Metazoa; phylum Arthropoda; class Arachnida; order Ixodida; family Ixodidae; genus Rhipicephalus; species Rhipicephalus microplus. The sequence goes on along the minus strand of NC_134702.1, from coordinate 203,753,858 downwards.
AAGTTTTCCTTTTTTTTTGCTAAAGTTATCAAAGACTGGAATGATTTACCTGGTTTAGTTCGTGAAACCAGTCTCTCTCACCTTTTGTAGACACTTGTGCATTAATAAAGTTTTATTTTTTTCATTTTTTACCAGACAGCATTCAGGAGGTACCAATATTTGTTTCTGTTGTCGCACTTATTGTTATATTACTGTTTAAATGCATTCATTTTGTATTCATGTACACCACTCTGACGCTATAGCCCCGCATCGCACTGCAGTATTCGACAATAAATAAAGATAACGTTCGAACGCGTTCACCGCAGTGCTTACTTTTAATCTGATGAGACATATTTGTTGCATCATAAAGAGTCGGGTGCAGTTTTTTGCATCAGAGAATATTTCGGCTATAGACAATTTAAAAAAAATGTAAAAAAAGCGTTTTATACAGCGTTATGGTGCAATCTTATAACAAATATCTGACTTCATAAAGGTTTGGGTGCAGTTTGTCGCTCTATAGAATGTTTTGACTTCAAAAAACGTTGAAAAATCTTCCATACAGGGTTCAGTTGCAGTCTTATGACCAAAATATGTCACATCATGAAGTGTAGGGCACAGTTAATTGTGTTAGAGCGTATTCCGACTACAGAAAAAAATACCCGAAAGCATTCTACGCAGTGCTTGATTCCTATATTATGACCAATATCTGTTGCATCATTAAGATCAGGTGTGGCTTGTTGCATTAGAGAATATTTCTAGGGCAGATGTCATTCGAAAGCCTTCTACACAGGATTTAAATGTAGTCTTATGACATAAAACTGTCACCTGATGAAGTTTCAGGCGTGATTATTAAGTTAATGAGTACTGTGAAATAAGAACTGTAGACATGTACTGGATGTACCAGCATATTCACGACAATATTGTTGTGGTGTTAGTGTCACCGTCACCACTACGTCGTAGTGTGGGAAAAAGAAGAAGGCGACGTGTTCTGGTGAAACGCAGCCACCATATCGACTGTCTAGCTATGTTCCTCTGTAAATATCTTATAAACACAATCGCAACAATAATAACAAGTTTGGTAGCGGTGATATAGAAACCATATTATTTATCCACCTTGATGATAGTTAACTTTTGCCTGTTAGATCTTTCAAAAAGTTAAGCACGCATGTAATTCTTGTGCACTGCCTGGAAGTGTATAAATTAAGCAATTGGGCTGAACAAACATGTTCACTTATGAGAAAACAATGAAGTATAGTTCTCTGTGCAGTACTAGAATTTACCTGAATTTTATTGCTAGAAAGGCCATACGCTAGATTTTCCAGTATTTCTTGTTTCTATGCTATGAAAGAAAAAGGTAATATATGTATACTTTCTCCAGATTTCGAACTTCTCAATCTTGGTGCTTGTAATAAACTGTACGGCATCTTAGGTTGATAAAGCTGCCCTTTCTTTATGTAAAAAATATCAGCCGCTGTGCGCTGAAGTTTTGGGGTACCTCGTTTAGACTGCACAGAAACGTATATTTATTTTTTCTTTTTCGTAACTAATGTAGGCGCGAAGAAACGTCAAGCCATTGAAGATGCCTACTACACCGCTCCCGTTCACTTTATTTAAGCTGCAACCGAGCTTGAACCATTTTTATGAACAGAGTAATTAAATTCCTGTTAAGCACTTTTAGCAAAGACGCGTCAATAGGCGTCAACACTGGCGCAAGTTCTGACGATTCCGCAAACATCCTTGGCGGTGACCCATGATTCACAGAGGTCACAGGCGTGCACAGGAAGGGGCCAGGAGGGGCGGGTGGTCGCCTCCTCTAGTCACCGCGGAGAAGAGGGTGTGCAACGTCATCTCCATAGGTTAATATAATAGGGAGGGGGGTGCTAAATCAACCCTTACATTGCCATAATAGGGAGGGGCAGTGCGAGGAATTTTCACTTATCCCTCTTAAAAAGAACCCTGCGCATGCCTATGATAGACGCACAGTGTCCTAAAGGCGAATTCACGGGAGGGGTGCACGCACCAATTTTCATTTCTGCAGGATACCGCTTTGGTTGCTTTGGTCACTGCGATGTGAATCATTTCTAAAATAATCAAAACTGTGGTGGGTGACGCACAGTAAATATTTTAACGTGATCTCATATATTCGAAAACGTACGGATTCGCCCCAATGGAAAACGCAGCGTTATGTGCTGAACTGGGACAGTTTTGAGCCAAAAGATCAAGCAGCACGGTACGTCTGCCTTGGATGCCACGTTGCCGCATGCCAGCGGTTGCGCGCCCTTTTCCTCCACAGGCGCGGCTGACGCTTTTGACGCGTGAGCGCGTGTACGTACAAGCATAGACCACTGTCGTTTAGTTGTGTCCGTGCCTACGGGAATAACCCACAGGCAAGATAATGAAAGAGTTAACAACGGCTTATCAGCGTGGTACCTGCAAACGCTCTCTCCTTTCTCCTTCTCTGAAAGCTGGAGCCGCGTTTTTTTCTTAGAGCGCTCCGTACACCACACGTGCACCTCAAGTACGTACACGGTGATAACTTTCGTTTCGTACATACAGTACTGGCCGAATGAATTTCCGGAAAGCGCCTCTTCTTAGCTGATGCCGATTATACGCGCGTTGTTCTAGTTTCTGCCCTGCCTTTGTGGCCCCGCCTGTGCTGGTTCACGACCTCCTCCATCGTCTTCGCCCCCCCTCCCCCTCCTACACTTGAGACTCTACGCTGTGCACCACCACTTGGGTCGTCGTATGCCATGTCCTTCCGTAACCGGCTCAAATATGGCCTTAATTCTCTCACACAGCTGCTTCTGCGGAAACGTATCTTGCCTGATTTTTTTCTTACTATGTTGTTTGCCTCCCACTATTTTATTTTCTAATAATCTGCCATTTTTAATCTCAAATGTAATACACGTATACCGGTTCTGGCTGGAAATACATGTCAGTTATAGCGACCACTCCGATGAGCTGCCCAATATTCCTTCTTGTTCAGTATTCACAGTGACTACGCTTATATGGGGGGGAAAATGCACGCGTAACGTCACGAAAGTCGTTGTTTTCGGAAAGTCTTACTTGAACAGCCCATCTACACGATGTTTGCAGAATACGCGGAGGTTGCAGTAGACACTGCGGAAACATATCGTGTATATATACTTACGTGCGTGCCACCATGTGCGAATGTACAGTTACGCACGTTTCGAACGCCAGCGTCAGTACATGGTTAGTTCACCTGTCCGAACCAGTGAAGCGAAAGCAAAACACAAGCGCCAGGTAGGTGTCATTCGCGGCAAAATCGGAGAAGCAAACATGAGAAAAATAAATGCAGAAGAAAGGAGATCAGAGAACAGAAAATAGATACTGACAAAACAGGTCAGATAATCGCAAGAAAGGAAGAATGATAAAAAAGTCAAATAATAACGCGAAAAAAAAACCAGAGAAGAGCACGAAAGCACACATACACACAAAAACAAAACAGTGCAGTATAGAGCTGTATGCACAGCTGTATGTCCTGGGTTCTTGTCGAATATCTTCCTTGCAGCAGCAATGACGTAAGGGCTATATCGAAACGCAGTTTTTTTTAAATTCATGACAGTGTTTGAAAAATAAATCAATTGTTAAACCAGCAGCACCTGGTTGATTAGGGCACCGTTAAGTTTGAAGTTTTCCGTTCTAGCTATGTTACTACACAGCTGGGCTTCCTGCCATCACGCCACCTTGCATGTTGATTTCGTTGAATCATGTGTTCTGACCTCTGACCTTCGCTGCCAATTGCGAGGAACTTCATAACACTTTCTGTTGACGCCAAATTACATTTTATTGTGAGAGTGCACTTGAAATAACACGACATAGAAAACACTTCCGCGTACGTTGTTTTGATGTTACCAACTTTGCCATTCGTCGTTGTGATTCATACAACAGTCTTTCATATCACTCATAAGCCTCATAAGCTCGTACGTTCGCGAAATATTGCCCAGAGATTGCTCCTACTAATTATTTTACAAAGAGGACCAACGGGACGCTATGTGAGCGTCTACAGTGCCTCGCAACTAACAAGACGTTATGTGAGCGTCTACAGTGCCTCGTAACCAACGAGACGCTATGTGGGCGTCTGCAGTGCCTCGCAACCAACGAGACGCTAAGTGGGCATCTACTGTGTCTCGCGCCTGCTCACGCATCTTGGGCAGAGCAGCTCTGGCCTCGGGTGGAGGAGCACCAGCCGGGAAGACTGACGGAGGAGTTGTTCAGAAAGGGACACGTAGGCGGAACGCTTTTAGCAGACTCTTCTTTGTGACATAGCTACTTTTCTGGGCACACGTTTGCCCTCAATGAATCATTGTGTGTGTTCCCCATCTTGTAATACGTGACTATCTGATGAAGGTGCGGGGTACTGTAGACGCTCACATAGCGTCCCGCTCGTCCTCTTTGTAAAATAATTAGTAGGAGCAATCTCTGTGGCAATATATGAGTCATTGCTCCCTCATATCCGCCTTCGTTTCAGATCATATTGTATATTGCGGTAGTTGTTCTCCTGATTGAGCACATGTATAGTATTCAAAGGAGTCTAGCTTAACATTTATAAGCTATAAAGGGAAGATCCCGCCATTCTGTTTTGTAGAAGATAATACTTCACTTTCTCTTAATGGGGGCCTTCGGAACATTACAATTCTAAAATTATTCGCTCGTTCTCAGGCGACTAACCCGTCTTTATCCGGGACATTCCCTATACAATATGAAGCGCATCAATTAGTTCACTATGAAGGGCGAGAACTTGTTTTTTTTTCCTAATTAGAATTCACAATGTCGTCGACTAACACTGTGTGGCATGTCAGTTCCCAACCAGCAATTGTGTTCCCTCCGAATTCGTGTCAAGGCACTGCCAAAGCAATGTATTCGTGCTCTATTACACTGTTTTCCAGATTTATTATCAATACTCGGGGGCGCGGCGACGTCCTTTTCCTGTGCATCTAAATGGCGAAGTAGTTCGAGACTGAAAATTGGAGCAGTGAGTGATTGAGTCAGCGCAGACTTTTTGTGATCAAAACAGCCATTTCCGACTAGCAGAGATCATTCGCTTTGCGACTAACTTGGTCGCCTCACCGGTGCCATAGTCCCTTTCATACATCACTTGCGAGTTGTAGAATCTATGGATGTGGGAAGTTTGGCCAGCAAGATAAGTGGGTACGCTTGTCTCGACAGACATCGGGAGCGATTGCAGGTGTTATTCACCAATGGAGGGCGCTGTCGAGAAATTTACATGGAAGTCAACGACATTACAGAGCGCCAACATGTAAGGAAACATATTAGTTATGGCAACCGACAGCATAACTGTGGGAGTCTCCGTCGAACGTAGTTTATCTTGATCAAAGAATGACTTAGCAACAAGAAAAGCCGGATAAAAAACACCTTAAAATTTTAGAAACCTGTGGTATAGTTAGTCAAATTGCCTCTTTCAGCCTTCTTCAAAGTACTTTAGGCACTAAATACGCACACCACCGAAGAAGCGACGGGGAAGAACGACACTCACAACTTCATCGAAATGCAACCCCGCATATTTCTAGTCAGCAGCTGAGCAGGTATCCGTCGAGGAGAAGGAAACATACACTACAAGCGCCCACTCACAGCTTAATCTCAATAGACGACAGAGCGTACATATATACAACGGTGGCAGCATCACGCATATCACAAGGCATACCCCAAAGGCAGCATCGCGCAAGGCACACACCAAAGGCACACGTTAACGATCCAGATGGTAACTATTTTCTTAGCATATTAGACACACGTACTGGTACTAAGCAGGTACAACCTGTTGGTATGCCTGACTCGGAGACGCGAATCAGGTTCTATGGGCAACGGAGATAGCATTTCGAAAGGGTGAAATGCACGAACGCGCACGTACATAGATTATTTTCGGGCAGAGAGGGGGTTCACATGGACCCTTTAAGTGCGGGGAAGGGGGTCGCATAATATTTCCTCTGTGATGTAACTATCGGTGGTAGTTTGAGCAGATTGTGTACATGCATATGAAAGACAAGACACCCTCCCCCCTGCCCCTCTCCATGCGTATGCTTGTGAAGACAGTAAGTAAAAGCAAAGTAATTGCAGTAAAATACACTAAGCGACAGGTACAGTGGCCGTTTGGAGCAACAGATTTGTCTTCTAAAACGCATCACTGCAACAACCCGCCAGATCGGAGAAGACATCTTAATCGTTAATCTCGTAGATGGCGTAGCCCTCTTCGAGCCGAAGAGCGTTTCACAAGTCAAGAAGGGCTCCGCTTACAAGGAGGAATCAGAGGTATACGCAGCATGTTTTTGTACATTCATATTTACATTTCGGTTTTGCTTACTTTGCTGTACCGATTTCTTACTGTCGATGTTTGTGACTGCATGCCTATGAAAATGTCTTTCATGTTAGGCTTTGTCAAGCAGGCCTGAACGCAGTGATAGCTATAAGTGAACATTTTTTACTTCATTGCGCGCATACAAGCATGCTTGTGATAAGCAATAAGTAAATCTTTTTTGTGTGTTATGCTGCACGTTGGCAACGCGATTGCGCATGACCTATTTTTGGGGCAGATTGTCTCAAAAACTTTGGTTGACGTTAATGTTGCTCCTTGACTTTTGATAACAATCAAGTACTCCAATCGGAGAAGCTTCATTGTGCAATCTGCGAGGGCAAAGTAATCATTGTTGAGGAATGTGTACTTGGTCTCAATCTAAAATGAACCTCGGACTAGACTATACCCATTCACATCGAAATAGCTTGTTCGCTGCGTACATGCTCTAGAAAACTAAAATACGTGCAGAAACGCGCAATGTTTCCTGTTTTTTTTTTTCGTAGCTTTCGTCGCTTTGCTCCCTGAAACGATGGCATTGCGGCAAAGTGTCTTTCGTTGAGTGCAAGCGTGCAGCCGTCATTTCCCTTCGCGTGAACAGATTCAGAACTGCTCAGAATATTTCATTCACTACGCAGTATAGATATGCCACTGTTCTAACTGGTCTGTGCATTCATATTTGCAGCACTTACATGTGCACCGGCGCTAACAGGTGCAGCCTCGTACCACACAAAATATCGAATGATCGGTCGAATAGTGATGAAGGAAAGAACTGCAGTGTTGTACAAAGCATAGTGAACCATAATAGATTTCTCAGAACACACGAAGTGTGACGAGAACTGTCCGCGCACGCAACACGAGTTTTTACGCTGTGCCCTGCACCACACGTGCCTGTTGGTTGTCTGTTTCGGACATTCTGATGCGAGTCGCTGGAATTTCACTGCTGGCATCAACTCCTTCGTGTTCAGTGACGTGTTTTGGTGTGAGATGACAACGCAACAGAACCTCTACCAGCCTTGCGTAAGGGTGCAGTCACAAACGCCAGACGTTGCACACGCAGAGTAAGATACTAGGTGAGTGCGACTTTACCGGCATCTGAAGTGAAGCGGAGAATATGAACGCCAGCCAATCTTTCCGCCAGGGCAGAAACGAGCGCTAATGTTCAACGCGGTACCTTATACAATACGACATGTATCGTAACTAAAGTTCTCGTTTCTCGTATTCAGTGTCCCTTCCGGAACTTTGCTGAGCGCGTTGCTTCCTAGCAGTGCAAAGCTACTCCCTTGAGATACGCTGCCTACTCGTATTGCTGAAAATCCCTTTTACAGCGTGGCAGAGCGATTTCGTTCTTTCCCGTTGCCTGTACTCCTTGCTTTTCGGTGGCACCTTTAACTTGCAGATGTGGTTCGCGAATACGAAAGGTGTGAACGGCAGTGCAACAACACAAGTTTGCATGCAACAATTCTCGCAAATTTCGGATAACATATGTGGCATATATGTTATGACATGTAAAGCGCAGTATAATCTTTTTGTCAATTGAAAAGGTAATCATGCGAGTACTGGTATGGCAAGCGTCTGTTTGCTGCGTGAAATATTGCTTGCAGAAATTTTATTTCATTTCGTGTAAAAAACCTATAGTTACTATGTACATTGTTCATAATTTTACATAACATGCCCGCCCATATTTTTTTCATTCTACGCATTTATTGTGGTGCTTTTCGTCGGTAGTTGCAGAAAACGCTCGGTGTGCCCTACTTGTCATGTCTATGTAAATGGTCGAACAGATGAAGTGAACCCAATTATATATTATTAATTTGTCGCACATTTTTACAACTTCAGGTCCTTATTCTAGCGCTATTTGCCACACTGCTGTTTGATAAATTTTGTGCTCACTACAGCTACCCAAACTGCATTTCTCGTTACGCTGCTTTAGGTTTATGACAATCATCTTTTTATTTATGAGCCTAACTTACATGATGAGTATTTTGGTAGGCCTTTCTAAGGCTGTAATTGGCGTGCATGTTTGCCTGTGTTGCACCGGGAATAGGAAAGTTTGACACCCCCCCCCCCCCTTGACGCCACTTTCGTCCCTGTGGGTGGCAGGTGCGTTGCTTTTTTGCTACGTGAACGTTGTGCTTCGTGACGATTTGGTCTGCGGTATCCAGTGATTCAAGTGGATGGCGAAAAAGCACTGCCGGCAGTACTCTCCCTGCGCACACATGAAGCTTGCTGTATCCGCCGGCTGGTATAAGGCTGTAGAGTGGATGACACCTTGCAATGTTCTCTATTATGGACCACTGTGTAAATGAAGGTGAATTACTGGCCAATTTGGACAATGCTTTACTGTTTGAAACCGCAATGTTCCCTATGAAGGACCACTGTGTAAATGAAGGTGAACTACTGGCCAATTTGGACAGTGCTTTACTTTTTGAAACAGCAGCGCGTCAAGAAAAAATGTTTAATGACTTAGAGTACTCACTATATTACTCTACTATGGGAGAGCGCAATATCGTCCCAGACCTAGTAAGGAAACAGCATGCATGAGTGTTCAGAAAACAAAGTGGGTAACGATTTAGAGTACTTAGTACTCTACTATGGGTGAGTACTGAGCATACATGAGAGCTGAGAAAAAGAAAACATCAATTTGTAACACAACCACGCAGCAATAAACAGAAAGCTTGTCACAAGACCGGTATAAAACACCTTCCCTTCGCAGGCTGTGATATTCAAAGAAAATGAAGTATTGGCAAGTCAGCTGACGTAAGCGAAAGACGCTTGTGGTTTTCACGCATAAATCACGAAAATACAAGGAAGTTTTTGCCGAAACGGTCGTTACAATTACAAGCAACTGAACAATATATAATAATAAAGTGAAAATGAAGCAAGCCAAATGTTGAATTTCAATGAAACTCGAACATTCCGCTTGGGGAAGATGCATGGCTCAGCCGCGAGAAAAAATCGCCTTTGGTTTGAAGAGTGCGTAAATGTGAAACTTTATGGTAGACAGTTGCGCTCCACAAAACGTTGTATTCGGGCGCCATCGGTGCTGCGTCTTTTGTCAAGCGTTCACGAGCCCTTTTTAGTGGTTCCTTAGGCATGAAATTTTGCCGACGCCATATCATACGGCTGGACGATCATTTTAGGGACGAGGCTCCTTAAAATGGCACCGGTTTGTCCCTCGTAGTAGTCGTAGTCGTAGCGTGTAACCAGTCTGACGTTTTGACCTGCAAGGTGGTGCCGGTGAAAGATTTCTCCTGTGAGTTGTTAAACAATAAAAATTCATAGCGCGCGTAAACTAAAATCTGAATTCTCCTGTCTCTCCTTCCCCATTAGCAGCCATGTACATTGAGCACTATATGACAAGAAAGGGTTGCTACGTCATACTCGCTGGGCGTAACTTCCTCAGTTTTAGAAAGGTTTAGCGAGCATTGAGCCACAGTGCCATGAATACAGTGAACTAGTATATACCATGAAATCGAAGTGGTTAAAGGTGGGAAGTAGACACGAAGCGCATCCGTAAGAAAGTGTGCCTGTTCCACCTCTTGTTTAGTCCTTGGTATGTCTGCTGGATGGCGGTGCTTCTATGTGGGGAATATATGATGAAAAGATGCGAGATGGTGGTACTTGGAGTGTTGAATAGATGGGCGAACGGACACACAGGCAGATGTATGGAAGGACGCACGGATGGCTGCACTGACGAATAGACGCATGGACGAACACAGGGGTGGATGCATGGAGGAACACAGGGACGTACGCACGTATGGACATGCGGATGCACGAACAGAAGCACGCATGGACGGGCGAATGGACGCATGAACGGTCACACAGACGGACGCATGGACGGACGGAAGCAAGAACGAATGGACGGACGGATGCTTCGCCTCACTCTCGATCATTCACCCTGTGGATATGCTGCCATTTTTTTCACCACACCGCTTCAGAGGGAATGCCAAGGAATACCGTGTTCACGATCACACCACAATAACGCATCAAGTGGCAGAAACGTTTCACCAGTGACAGCAGAGCCATGGCCGCTCTTTTCCTTGAGTGGCAGGGGTCAGTGGTAATGTGTATATACTGTAGCTAGCACGAGTATGTCTTATTTTTAAATAATCATCTAGCTTTGTTCGTGGCCTAGTCTCATTACGCAGGAGTCAAACGGCCACTCGCACATAGCTCTCGTTGTCATAGTTTATTTATTTATTTATTTATTTATTTATTTATTTATTTATTTATTTATTTATTTATTTATTTATTTATTATAGTACTGACGGTCTGATCTTCAGACCTTAGGCAGCAGTGGGCACAATGAGTACAAAAAAAGGGGTTACAATAAACAGATATGAAGCATTGCGGCGATATTAACAGCAAAAGAAGAAGAGTACAACGAGTTCATAAAAGCACAGCAGCAAGATATTTAAATAACTAGTTAAAACATGAAAACGTAAACATATGGAAGAAAAAAAAAAGCGTCAGGGTTCATGTGAAACTATGCCAGAGCTATGTCCCATGGACTGAAGGGCCTGTAGGTAGGATGATAGCGACGGGCATTCCACCACAGCTGAAGGGAGGTAATTCCAATTGGTTGCAGTTCTCGGGAAAAAAGAATACTGGAAAATATTGGTGTGACTAGAGAACTCGCTTACTTTTTTATTATGAAGGGACCGAGTGTGCCGCCGGTGTGAGTCTTTTAGATATGTATCTTTTTTTTATACCTAAGTGTCCATGATAGAGAAGGTAAAATAGTTTCATCCGTTCACGGTAACGGCGATTTGCCAATTTTTCCAGCTCAGCCGTTTCTAGAAGAGGTGTTACTGATGCCTCCCAGCTGTATTGATTAAAGATGAACCTAACTGATTTCTGCTATATTTTTTCCAATATTGAAATGTTTCTTTTTGTGTATGGATCCGAAACAGTGGCACAATATTCCAGGAGTGGCCGAATAAATGTTTTATATGCTAATATTTTAACTTCTGGAGAGGATTTACTCAAGCGCCTCCTTAAGCATCCGAGTTTTTTTATTGCCTTTCTATGTATGTAGTCAATGTGGTCATTCCATTTAAGATCGCGAGAAATGATAACTCCCAGATATTTATAGTTAGTTACCACTTCCAGAGGTTCATTATAAAAACAGTAAGCAAACGTTAAAAGATGCTTTCTGCGACTAATTGTCATTGCAACAGTTTTCTTTTTGTTTGCCAGTCTGTGCACCTTGTTGGAATTTGGTAGAAAGATTTATTTATTCTTATCTGGTCGTGGGGTGTGGTAACTTCATGGTATATAATACAATTATCAGCAAAGAGCCTTATTTTAACGGATATGTTCTGAACAATGTCATTGATGTATACAAGAAAAAACAAAGGACCAAGAACAGATCCCTGCGGAATAGCCGAAAGGACTGGAATGGCACGCGAAGTTTCATTATCAATGGCCACGACTTGTCGTCTACATGAGAGGTGGGCTTCTATCCAAGCTAGTAATTTGGTGCTCTTGAGTATTGGTTCTAAATTCAATAATAATTTTCTATGGGAGAGGTCGAATGCCTTTTCAAAGTCGAGAAAGATAATGTCGACCTGGTTATGCCTGTCTAGGGCTGCTGTTAAGTCGTGGACAGTTTCGATGAGCTGGGTGAATGTAGAGTAACCACGGCGAAAGCCATGCTGGAAGGAACCAATCAAGCCTTTCTTTTCAAGGAAGCTGGATGCATGTTAAAAAATTATGTGCTCTAGTATCTTCGCGCTTATACATAATAAGGAAATTGGTCTATACGATGACGGAGTTGATGGCGCGTTTGTTTTAGGGATCGGCGTGATCTTCGCGTACTTCCAGTCGCATGGAAGATCCGCATTAGACAGAGATTTCTTGAACAACAAACAAAGATATTTAGAACACCATTCAGCATATCGCTTTAAAAATGCATTTGGTATACTGTCTATGCCTGGCGATTTCTTTTCGTCTAATTTTAATAGTAGTGCTAGTATGCATTCTTCAGATATAGACACATTACCCAGAGGTCCGCTATTATAAATTTGCTAAATTCCGGTGCGCGGCCGCCGTCGTCGACAAATACAGAACCAAAATAAGCATTAAGAGCTTCGGCAATCACTGAGTTATCTGTAACAGGGACACCATCGATTGATAGAGTAGGAGGATCTTTCTTCTTTGGCGAAATGTATCGCCAAAATTTTTCTGGCGATGATTTAAGAAAGTTTTCAAGGCGAACGTTCGTAAAAATTTTTGGCTGTTTTAACACTGTTCTTCAGTTGTTCGCGTAACTCCGATATCTTATCTGAACCACGTGAGCATGGATACCGCCTGTACTGCCTTTTCGCTTTACTCAACTTACGTTGATGACGTGCAATCTCTTTCGTCATCCACGGAGTGTGCGTACGCTGCAAGTGTCGTTTTTGTGGGATAAACTTTTTCACACAAGTCAAAACCAGGTTTCTAAAAAAGCACCACATCTGTGGTGCTTTTTTCATTTTCATATTTTCATTTACTAGGAAAAGACGCAAAACAATATCCCGATTTTTTTTAGCTACGGGCATGACAGGCTACGATATTGTCCAGCCTAAGCGTAGCATATTTATAGTGGATGGCGCCTGTAGAGAGCCATGCCCTGAAGTGCGGTTGGGCTGGAGTAATAATAGGTAAATTTATGGTGAAACATTCAGCGGCCCTTCCACTATCAGATACATCAGGGCAAGTTACCTACGACATTGTCTTGTGCTCCCTCCATACTTTTTACTTCCTCCGTGCCATAATTGGTCAGGTAACAGCAACGGCCGTGCCTTCGTATTCAGGAAACAATAAAAATTAGCAAAGTGAAAAGACAAGTGACCTCTATAAGCAATCAGTTTGCATGACAGAAGCCAGGATTGCTGGGTTTGGTCAGCTTGCATCAATTTGGTTCCTTTTAAGGCTTGGGGCGCAAAAAACGTCTGAGCTACTTGGCTGCTCTATAGACAGCGTTTACTTTACACAGTTTGAATTAAATTATGTATATCTTGCGAAGTCGAAGCAACTGGTGTTTGGGCATGCCGAATACATGTGGCGTGAAAGCATGCTGACCAAAGTTTGTATGCAGCTCTGAATATTGATGTTAATTTTGCGCTTGAATTACACAAATAAGGAGAGTTTTGACTACGTGGCTGCCACTCGGGAAAGCTTTTGTTCGATACGTAATTCTGGAAGACAGGTACTGCGGAAGGCGAATTTCGACTGTAATTGCAGGCAAACCGGACAGTCGAAGGCCATTCTTGTGGAGGAGGCTATGCACTCATCAGCATTAGAATTCAGATATAGGTAAAAAACTCTGTGTCCATTCTTTAATGTCTGCAACTCGGTAATAATAATTGCTCGGAGTTCACTATCATAAAAGAAGCAATCGTGAAAGTGAATACAAGTTATGCTTCAATTACATCAGCTGCGGTTTTGAGCACACTCATGCAGTACACATTGTTACTGCCGCCACAGGGCCGGGGCATCTACTCCTCATAAGAACAGTCACAGAAAATGCACGAAAGGAGTGCGCTTTTGGGAACTGTGCATTGATTTTCGTCATCCTACGCGAGATCCCTAAAGTTAACACTATATGTTTTTATCTCGGCAATTAAGTTTTTGATGAGTCATTGCAGTACCTTTTACGCTTCCAACAAGATGCACCTGAACTGAGTCTTTTAAAAAGAAATGTCACACATTTTGTTCACACGCGAGGCTACTTTTGGCTCAACTTGGCATGTTGGCTCGTTTTTCCTTTTTCACCGATATTTCTCGTCCTTTTGATCGAGCAACCCTGACAGCCACGGATGCATGAATTATTATAAAATGGGGGATAAAAAGTCACGCTGCGATGGACACCTCCAAGGGTAGGATAGCATTTTTGCGCACCCGAATATTAGGCAGATTCGCTGGAGCCCTGTGTTTCATGTTCGATGCTGCCTCCACCGAAATATTTAACTCACGAAAGCTTCCCTTAAAAGCGAGTGAACGAAATCTTCAGTGATTTGAGCTGTGCCTGTATATGCCGCGAATACTTGTCGGTGCAGGATATCAAGCTGGCAGTGAGTGAGTGCTGTCAGCTGGCGAGAAAAAATATTCAAAATAGTAAGACGCTACGCAAAAGAAAAAAAAACGAGACATGAAAAAAACTGCTTGGAGGTGCTGGGGTTTGAACCCGGGACCTATCACATGAGAAACGAGCGCTCTATCACTAAGCTACACCCCCTTTTTTTCTTTTCTTATTGCCTCTGTACATACAACATTCGCAAACATATATACATCAAACGAAGTAGAAACATGAAACAAAGAAAAGAGGTAAAAAGCGTCATAATTAACAGACTTTTTAAAATTCCTTCATCTGTAGAAGGCTTTCTACTTGATGAAGCCATTCGGGCACCTCTTGTTGAACCTTTTGTGATTCGACGAACGAACAGACAGATAGAAAGAAGTGTTGCCTAACCGGATGTGCATTAACATAATCATGACGCACCGCCATTCTAGATTTCCATATACCATGCAGGCCCAGTAACATAACTAGGTCGAAAGGTATTTTTTTTTCATTTGATACAGGTAGAAAACAGATGCCGTAGGCATCGAGAGGCAGATCCTTTTTCAAAGTCCTTTGGAGAACATCCCAGTAAAAAGATGGCATCCGAGCTGTCCAGAAAAACATGTTCGATTGTTTCCGGCTTTTTGCAGAGAAGGCAATCAACACCCCAAGGAACGAATAAGCCTTTTTGTTGCATCCATGTTTTCACGGGCAAGGTCCCAGTGTAAAATTAAAAAAAAAGAATTTCGCTGCAGGCGATACCTCCATTTTTTTTTTACACGGCTTAAGACATTTTGGCCTGGGCCTACACGGTATATTGTTCTATATAGGGGAACAGGAAGAACTGTTTCTACTAAATTTTTGTATAAACTTTTTACGCGAAACCGTACTGAGGTATTCTAATGAAAAACGCGTTTTTAGAAAGAGACATGAATCAACAACTTCTTTTAGGAAACCTGTAATGCTTGCTTTCATGTGACCATATGCTACCACAAATTCTGGCAACCATCTTCCAAGCCTAAGCTGTATAACAGTACGTATGAATGGGTCTCGATTATTTCGGAAAAACATAAACCGATTAACTAACTGACGAAGGTACGAATGACAAAGACCCAGTCCTCCAGAGCGAACCCATCTGAATAAGTTAGCTCTACTTGTTCGCTCCCAAGAAGAACCCCACAAGAAAACATCAAATATTCGATGAAGCTTCTGTAGATACACACGTGATCAATGCAATACCTGAAGGACATACCAGAGCTTTCTGACTGAAAATACGACCCCGCCGCGGTGGTCTAGTGGGTAAGGTACTTGGCTGCTGACCCGCAAGTCGCGGGTTCGAATCCCGGCTGCGGCGGCTGCGTTTCCGATGGAGGCGGAAACGTTGTAGGCCCGTGTGCTCAGATTTGGGTGCACGTTAAAGAACCCCAGGTCGTCGAAATTTCCAGAGCCCTCCACTACGGCGTCTCTCATAATCATATAGTGGTTTTGGGACGTTAAACCCCACATATCAATCAATCAATCATCAATGACTGCAAATACGTAACAAAAGGTCGCTCTGGCAAAAATTGATAGCTGGAAACCATTGAGTTGTAAGCTTTTTTGTAGCTCCACGGCCTGACGCCGCCAGTACGGTTCACTGTCACAATAATATTCTAATGGCACACCTAGGTAACGTACCTGAGTAGTCGTCCAGGGTGGATCCATGTTGCTCACCTTTATTTTGAGCGGCCATCGTCGCGTTTGAGCGACGACGACCGTTGCCGGGCAGCGTTTCGTTTCTCGCCTCCACTGACCACCTTCCACTGCACTTCCGACTTTACTTGCGTTTCGTCTACTTGAGCGGCGTCGTCTGAGTCGCGATGGCGTTTTGCGGACGCCGATACTAATTCCATCCTTAAGGTATCCAGGTCACCAGGCAAATCCTCATTTTCGTGTGTTTCGTTCGCCAAAGGGTGCTGTGAAGCCGAGTTTAGAGGAGTCGAAGTGGCGCTGGCCTGGGACGCTGGCGTGTCAGGGCGCGTTGCTTGCAGCTGCGACGCGGCGTGCATTGCAGGACGCGTCTTTTCACTCGTCGTTGGGGCCGCTGGACTTCCCGTCTTCCGCCCGGCATTCATGTCCATGGCTGAAGAAACTTGCTTCCTTTTGTTCAGCACCGGCATGTCGTCCGATGTCGTCTGCTTCTGTGGTGTCGCAGGCAAAGACGCCTGTTCAGATTCTTCCTCATCCATGAGAAGTTCACACTGTTGAGTCTCTGGTCGCCACCCTGCAGCTCATGCGTGTGAACGGTTGCACTCGTCCTGCTCATGACCGAAAGAGTGGCATTCGCTGCACCTTGGGACCTTACCATCGCGTCGCAATTCCCGTGCTTCGGCACCGCAAGCACAAAGGCGGTCTTCCCGGCACCACCACCAGTGCCGTACTGCTGACAATATGCACCCGATGGGGCAGTTGATCCACATAAACACCGTCTCGTAGTTGCATGCGTATTACACGAGTTGTCGATTCAACTCCTTCAAAATCCTTGACTTTCCATCGGTCATCGGTCACCTCCTTGACGTCGCCCTATTCAGAGAAGGCACGTCGAATAGCGTCTTTTGTAACATCGAACGCTAGCCAGTGCGATTTCATCCTAACCTCTTGCCGCATCGGGTCAATGATGAGACATACCCGGTCTTTAACTTTGAGAACGCCTGCGTCTGTCAGCGCTTTCTCTGCTTGCTCGGTCATCGTGTTCAATAACCACACGTGCGACTTCTGATATGCTCCGATGCCACTTACTTGCTGTATGACGCCCAAGTCTTTGAGAGGTTTCCTGAAGTCATCGATGCGATACGGTCGGCCGCTGACGCAGAAGTGTAGACCTACTGCTTGACGCATCGCTTCACCTGATGGCAACGAAAGCAGAATAATCCTGTAGTCCTTTGGAACGAGGAGAGAAGTTATACCGCGGCCGGCATCGACCGCCGTCGATGTTGGGGACGAACTTTCCATCCTGCGTCCGCATCAACCGGCGTCCAGAAGCAGAATAATCCACGAGAAGATTCCTAAAGTCAACATTATATGTTTTTATCTCGGCAATCAGGTTTTTGATGAGGTATTGCACTACTTTTTACACTTCCAACAAGAGGCACCTGAATGGACTCTTTCTAAAGAAACGTCACATGTTTTGTTCACACACGCGCAGCTACTTTTGACCCATGTTGGCATCTTGGCTCGCTTTGCCTATATCACAGATAACTCTCGTCCTTTTGAACGGGCAACCCTGACAGCCATGGCTGCATGAATTATTATAATATGGGGGGATAAAAAGTAACGTTCCCATGGACGCCTCCAAGGGTATAATAGCATTTTTGCGCACCCGAATATTAAGTAGATTCGCTGGAGCCCTGTGTTTCATGTTCGATGCTGCCTCCACCAAAATATTCAACTCACAAAAGCTTTGCTTAAAAGCGAGCGAACGGAATCTTCAGTGATTTGAGCTGTGCCTGTATATGCAGCCAATACTTGTCGGCGCAGGAGATCGAACTGGCAGTGAGGGAGGGCTGTCAGCTGGTGAGAAAGATTATTCAAATTAGTAAGACGCTACACAAAAGAAAAAAAGAGGCTTGAAAAAAAAGACGGCTGGAGGTGCCGGGGTTTGAACCCGGGACTTCTCACATGCGAAGCGAGCGCTCTACCACTGAGCTACACCCCCTTTTTTTTTCTTTATTTCCGGTAAACTTCACAAACGGGTTACTAAGATATATTACAATTCACTACATACAATACAAAAAAAACTTAAAACTTAACTATAACACATCGAATCCTAGAATTCCTTCATGGTCAGTAGGGCTTCTACCCTTTCTACCCACAAAGGTACACATTCGTCTGTTCTTACTACCTCAAGAAATCTTGAGATGCTTTCCTTAAAATACTCTCTTGCTGGTCTTCTGTCTGGGTCACAATGAAATCCAGCCATTCTAGAGCGCCATATACTGTGCAAGGCAGTCATCATGAGAAAATCGAAAGGTAATCCATCCTCGTTCTCTATTGCCAAATACCTGATACCATGAGGGTCTAACGGAAACTCTTTTTTGATTGTCCTTTGTAATACGTCCCAAAAATAAACTCCTTCCCAACAGTGCAGGAAAACATGGTCAATAGTTTCCGGTTTCTTACAGATTAGACAGTGAGATCCCCAAGGCATATAAAACCCACGCTCCTCTAGGAAGGTTCTTACAGGAAGTGTTCCGGTATGTAATTTGAAAAAGAACGTTTTCGCGCTTGGAGCTGCTGGCATTTTTTTTACTCGTTTAAGTACGTTCTGACCCTTGCATGCTGTATATAGCGCTCTGTACAGTGGGACGGGAAGCATCGTGTCACATAAATCTTTGTACAGTTTTTTCTTTCCAACAGACCACAGGTAGTCAGTTGAAAAGCGAACACACAAAAACCGCACGCTGGCCACTACTTCCTTCATGTATCCTTGCACAGCCCCTGGGGTAACATGGGTGCTCACAACAAACTCGGGCAACAGTCTACTTAGTCTTGTTTGACACACTGTTAGTAGGAAAGGATCTCTTGTCTCACGAAAAAAGAAAAACCTATTTACTAACTGCTTGATAAACAGATGTCCTAGCCCAAGGCCTCCACACTTCACCCGTCTAAACAAATTCGTGCGACTGCACCTTTCCCAGTTAGACCCCCACACAAATATTGCAAACACCCGATGTAATTTTTGCACATTGACCCGGGAACAGTACAGCACTTGCATCACATACCACAGCTTAGACACAAAAAACCAGTTGCATGCAGTAGCCCTAGCAAACATGGACAGATAAGTTGCATTCCACCTATTCGCTTTTTCTTTAATTTCTTTCGTTTGCTGTGTCCAATATTCGTCAGTACTTTTGTATGACTCGAGCGGTACTCCAAGATATTTAACTGGCGTTCTTGTCCATTTAATGGCTGCGAAAAATTCTGGTGTTGAAGGCCAATATCCATGCCAGAAGCCGAGGCATTTACCCCAGTTTATGTGGCTTCCTGTAACTTCGGCGAAATATTTAGAAACTCTGATTGATTCTTCAATACCGACATAGGTAGTGCTACAAATCGCAACATCATCAGCGTATGCGAGTAGTTTGACCTCTGAAGATTGTACTCTAAACCCATTAATTATGTCATTCTGCAATATCGACTGACATAAAGTTTCAATATAGATGCAAAACAAAAGTGGACTAACAGGGCAACCTTGACGCACTGAGCGCTCGATTCTTATGGGGGGGCCCAATGTCTTGTTGATAATTAGTCTCGTACTACCGTTCCGATATGCCATGGCTACTCCGTCAATAATTATCTTACCAACATTAATGTGCTTCAATACTTCAAACAAAAGAGCGTGGGAAACGCAATCAAACGCTTTCTCCAGATCCAGCTGGAGTATGGCCACACGAGCCTGACAGGTGTCAACGCATTCGAGCACGGATCGCATTTTATGAACGTTAGTAACTATGGACCGACCTTTTATTCCACACGTTTGGTGTGGACCGACGATATCTTTTATTACTGACTGAAGTCTGGCCGCCAAAATTTTCATTAATATTTTGTAGTCTACGTTTGTCAGTGCGATTGGCCTGTACGCTGTGACGTGCCTGAGCTTTTCAACCTCGTCTGTTTTCGGAATCAGAACGGTACGCGATTCACCAAAGGATGGTGGTAATTTCTTTTCCTCATATGCCTCATTAAAAACGCCCGCAAGTATTGAAGACAATTCGCTTTTAAAACATTTGTACCACTTGGCACAAAGACCATCTGGTCCTGGAGATTTCCCAGGATTTAACTTATCAATCGCCCGTTCAACTTCAGATGCAGATATAGATAATTCCAAAGCGTTTTTCACTTCCTCACTCACTTGCGGCATGAGTCCTAAATATTCGTCTTTAAATCTTTCTAGGTTTGCCTGTCTACACGCAAAAAGGTTTTCAAAATGGCTTGAAAATACGGATAAAATGCTGTCCGTATCAGTTACTTCGCGACCATCCTTCTCTATTTTCTCGATATGATTCCGTCGAGCGTTCGTTTTCTCCACCCCTAACGCTCTTTTGGTTGGCGTCTCTCCAGCCGCTAAAGCCTCGGCCCTAGCACAGACGAGTGCACCGCGGTAGCGTTCCTCGTCATGCAGTGCAAGTTTCTGCTTAATATTGCGTATGTCAATTTTATACTCTCCCGGTTGTCTGCACTCCAAGTCTACTAGTCTTTCCAAAGTCTTTCGGAGTTCTTTTTCTTTCTTTTTCCTTTCATAACTCAATGCGCAAGAACGATCAATAGCTTTTATTTTTATTTGCTGCTTGAACTCTTCCCATTGTTCTGCAAGTTTAGCTCCATCATCCATTTTTATTTCATTGATGCAGTTCATAACCTGATCTAAGAAATATTCGTCAGTGATCAGAGTGGAATTCATCTTCCACAGCTCCCATGAGAAAGTTCCACCTTGTGTTTTCTCTCCCATATCACATTTAACTAAACAATGATCGCTAAAGTGTATTGGGTAAACAGCATATGTCTTGCAGTGGGCTATTAATTCAAGCGACACGTAAATGCGATCAAGACGCGCATGGCTATTCCCCTGAAAATGTGTGAAACGCACCTCCCGCGTTCCCTCCATACAGCTGCCCACGTCTTCTAACTCGAATTGAGTAACTACGTCCGCTAGCGTCCTACTACTTTTATCGTAATTGACGCGTCCATTTGCTCGATCTCGCCCATTGAGGACGCAGTTAAAATCACCAAGTAATACAGATTTCCTTTCCAAAGTGAAGTGCTGCTTTAGGCTTGAAAAAAAAAGTGATCGCTCCTCACAAATGGTTGGTGCATAAATACACACTATACGCCACTGACATTCATTGAATACAAAATCACAGGAAACCAATCTACCAGATGGGCAAGCGAAGGTATCTTGCACTACCAGACCCGGTAACTTCTTAATGAACAAAACGCAGCCTGCAGACGTGCCTATTGCTTGACTTACAACTGCGTGGTAACGCGCCGTAAACCTCAGCACCATGCCCCGGGTCCCCTCCTCACCGTCTACTTTTGTTTCTTGTACAGCAAGTACATCCAGATCATGATCCACAAGTAGCCTGTAGACTTGGCTCTGTTTCCGCTTGGCGGCGAGACCTCGAACATTTAACGTTGCCACTCTAAGTTTCGGTGCAACAGCCATGTCTACACAGTGAAGAAGTTAGCCCGGGGCACGGTGCTTACCTTCGGCGTCTAGCATAGAGCTAGACATCTTCGGAGCCTCCAGGTGGACCCGTGCCACTGGAGGACAAAGGTGGCCAGTGATTGTCCGATATCGGGTTGGGACGCAGCCTTGTGCTGCTGCGTCTGAACGAAGTCGCCTTCGCAGGTGGCCCCTCTTCTTGCTTTTCGCTGGACGCCTCACGCCGTCCTGCAGACTGCTCGCGGGGTCTTTTGCTTGGCGCCCCACCACTGTTACTCTCACACGACACCGGAAGTTCGGTTAATTCCACCGGCTCAGGCTCCTTCGATGAGGTGCTTGTGAAGCCTTCTTCGATTTTGCCGGCTGGCTCTTGAGTAACCAGCTCCCCAGATGCTATGTCTGCTTTGGCTGTTGGTTCATCACCACCAGTCGGTGTAACAGTACCTGTTGAAGGTTCAGGGTTCACCGCGTCGCCTGCGCCTTTCGCCGCGTCTTCAGCCTCGGTCACGTCCATCACCAACTCTGCTGTGTCGTCACCTTCGGCTGATCCGATAGCAGATGCGTACGTGCGCATGCACCCATCTTCGCTGTGGCCGTACCGCCGACAACGCGAGCATCGGGGTACCTTACACTCTCTTCTAACATGGCCGGTACCTTGGCAGCGCAGACACTGCATTGGCCGACCAGGTGCAACCACAAGTGCCAGTTCACCAGCCACCCTGATTTGATGGGGGAGATCTTCAACCTTCACGCCACTCTTGAGCTTAAGAAGCACAGTCCGTGTGGTTGAACCTTTGTCGCTGACACCCTGAACACGCCAATGCTCCCTTGTGACTTGTACGACCTTCCCATAAGCCGCCAACGCCGTTCGCACGTCTTCATCGTTGACGCCGTACAGCAGCCAATGAAGACGCAGCCGCACCTGCTGATCCTGGGGGTCTACGATGATGCAGCGTCGGCCCTTGACTTTCAACTCCTTCACATCCAGCAAGCGTTTCGTAGCGTCCGCGTTGTTCATGGTGACTGCCCAGACATGATTTATCTGGTAGGCCCCCAGTGCCAACACCTCCGGCAGCAGTCCTGTAGGTCCGAGCGCGTCTCGGAAATCTTCGACTCGATACGGTCTGCCGCGCACATCACCGTGTAAAAACACGGTGTTTTGCGCGACGCGTCCCTTGGGCAGTGGTGGCAAAATAATCTCATATCCTGCGTCTTGGTCTTCGGTCATCCTGTTACCGCGGCTAGTATGTGCCGCAAACGCCGCTCCTACGGAGCACATGATTCTTGCGTCCGACGCGCGTGAGTGCCGACGAAAGAATGCACTGAGCTACACCCCCCTTTTTTATTACCTGTTTCGCACAAGGTACACACATCAATATAAGTCACTGTAAACAGTAACATACAAACAGAAGTGATGACAAAAAAGCCGCGGAACTATTAGTGATTACAGTGCTAAAATTCCTTCAGTTTCACCAGGGGTTCGACCCTGGAAAGCCATTCCGGAACGAAATCTTGTTGTTTGAGTATATCAATGTACTGAGCATTGCTTTCGCGGAACAGCATGCGGGCCGGACGCCTGTCAGGGTCACAGTAGTAACCGGCCATTCTCGCCCGCCATCGACAATGGAGGCCAAGCAGCATTATAAGATCGAAAGGCAGTCCCTCCTCTTTTTCTACTGTTAAAAACCTGATACCCAGTGAATGTAAGGGAAGTTCCTTTTTTAGAGTTCTCTGTAAAACATCCCAGAAGTATACCCCTTCCCAACAATGTAGAAAAACGTGATCTATTGTCTCCGGCTTTCGGCAGATCAAACAGTGCGAACCCCATGGCATATATAGGCCCCTATCCTCTAAAAAAGTTTTAACCGGCAGTGTTCCGGAGTGTAATTTAAAGAAAAAGCTTTTTGCACTAGGCTGAATTTGCATTTTCTTAACACGCTTAAGAACATCATTGCCTTCTCCCCCGCTAATAATTAACCTATATATAGGAACTGGAAAAATCATGTCGCATATGTCTTTATGTAATTTCTTTCGCCCGACCGAAGAAAGGTATTCATTGGAAAACCGAACTGACAAGAACTGGACACTGTCTGCAACTTCCTTAAAGAAACCTTGCGTAGCTCCCGGCATGCTTGCGGTGCTAACCACAAAGTTAGGCAGAACACGACAAAGGCGTAACTGACATACTGTACTTAAGAAGGGGTGTTGAACATCTCGAAAGAAAATAAAACGATTAACTAGTTGTCGCACGAACAGATGCGACAGGCTTAGTCCCCTCTGTTTTACTCTTCGGAACAGATTTGTCCTACTACATTTTTCCCAATTAGACCCCCATATAAACACAGCAAATATCCTATGCAGCTTTTGCACATGCACCCGTGAGCAACACAAAACCTGCATCACATACCATAATTTGCTCATTAAAAATATGTTGCATACAGTGGCTCTGGCGAACATTGAGAGACAGTTGCCATTCCACTGCGCTGTCCTTTCGCGCGTTTCTTTTATTTGTTCAGTCCAGTAATCATTGGTGTCTTTGTAGTGCTGGAAAGGCACGCCTAGATATTTTACAGGAGTATTAAACCAGTGAACGTTAGCATAGGTATCTGGGGTTGATGTCCAGTCTCCGTGCCACAACCCTAGACACTTCCCCCAATTAACCCGACTTCCTGTAATTTCTCCAAAATTTTTAACAACGGCAACTGTCTCTTGTACACTCTCTTTGGTGGTGCAACACACTGCTACATCATCAGCGTATGCCAAAACCTTTACCTCGGCGTCAAGCAGTCTGAAACCACGGATGGTCTCGTTTTCTATTATGGCCAAGCATAAGCTCTCTATGTACAATGCAAACAAGAGTGGACTTGCCGGACATCCCTGGCGTACAGAACGTTCCAGCCTAATGGGAGACCCCGGGATCTTGTTAATAATTAGTCGTGTAGTAGAGTTTTATACGCCAAAACTACGCCCTCTGTAATCACTGATCCGACGTTGACATGTTCTAGTATGGAGAATAACACATCTTGCGGAACACAGTCAAAAGCCTTTTTTTCTAAATCAAACTGGAGGATCGCAACATGAGAATTAAAAGCATCGCAACTCTCAAGGATACATCGCATTGTGTGTGTGTTCATCAATATTGAGCGCCCCTTGATGCCACACGTTTGGTGCTCCCGAACTATTCCAGTGATTACGGACTGCAATCTACCTGCCAATACTTTTATGAGTATTTTGTAGTCAGTGTTGGTTAGCGAAATGGGCCTATATGAGCAAACTAGTTTTAATTTTGCTTTGTCATCCGTCTTAGGTATTAGAATAGTGTGCGTCTCGGCAAATGAAGGTGGTAACTCTTTGATTGCATAGGCTTCCTTGAACACAGCTTGTAACACTGGTGAAACTTCTGTTTTAAAAGCTTTATACCACATCGCACTGAGACCGTCAGGCCCCGGCGACTTCCCAGCGGCGAGACTATCTATTGCATATTCATTTTCAGAAACGGTTATAGGCCTCTCTAACGCTTCTTTCGTTTCGAGGGATAATTGCGGCATCCGGCTCAAGAAAGTGTCCTTGAACTTCGTAACATCTACTAATGCGGCTGCGAAGAGACCCTTGTAATACCGAAAGAAAGCTTCAGCGATAGTGCTGTTAGTATTCAGCAGAATTCCATTTTCCTCTATTTCGTTGATGTGATTTCGACGCGCTCGTGATTTCTCGATTCCAAGTGCGCGCTTGGTGGGAGTCTCCCCCATAGCCCACGCCTCTGCTCTCGCTCGAATGAGGGCTCCTCTGTAGCGTTCCTGCTCTACTAGCTCAATTTGTGGTTTCACCGTTCGAATATCTTCTTTATATGCACCGGGCTCCTTGCTTTCTAATGCTATCAATTTCTTAAGCGTTGTTCTGAGTTCATTTTCTTTCATTTTTTCTTAATATTTTAGAGTACTAGATCTCGATATGGCTTTCATTTTAACGCTTTGCTTCAAAAGCTCTCATTCCTCGCCAACATTACAGGCTTCGATCACTTTAATGTTCCTAATTCTCTCAATCACAAAATTATTAAAAATGTCATCCCGAAGTAGTTTAGCGTTAAACTTCCATAAATCCCAACTAAATTTGTTTTCTTTTTGTTTAAGTCCCACGTTGCATTATACAAGACAATGGTCAGAGAAAGAGACAGGTAAGACTGTGTAACTGTTGCTTTTAGCTAGCATGTCCCCTGCCATGTATATCCTATCAAGACGTGCGTGACTGGTTCCCTGAAAATGCGTAAATCGAACTTCGCGACCTGCTTCGAGGCACTCCGCAACATCATCCAGGTCGGATTCATTTAGCAAGTCATAGAGCACTTCAACACTTCTGTCTCGCACATGGCGGTTATTAATTCTATCTTTCGCGCTCAAAACACAATTGAAATCCCCCAATAAAACAAGCTGTTTTGGTGTCCGTAAATGTTGCTTAATTAACGAAAAGAAAGTTTCTCGGTCTGCCTCCACATTCGGCGCATAGACACAAATGACGCGCCATTCAATTTCGCTAGTACTAAAATCACAAGTAACTGTTCTACCAGAGTCACAAGAAAAGTGACTTTCAACAATCAATCCCAGAATCTTTTTAACAAAAAAAAAACACAACCGGCCGAAGTTCCATTTGCGTGACTAACTATGGCATAATATTTAGACGTAAACCGTAGCATCATGCTCCGGGTCTCCTCCTCACCTTCCACCTTTGTTTCCTGCACGGCTAACACGTCAATATCTTGGTCAATTAACAGGCGATACACTTGAGCCTGCTTTTTCCTGGAGGCCAAACCTCGGACATTTAAGGTTGCAAAGCTCAATGCCCAGTGACTAGCCATCGTTACTCGCAAAAAAAAGGAGGGGGTAGGCCCGGAGCATGGTGCTTACCGTGTACGTCTAGCTCCCTGCTAGACGTCTCCGGGGCCATCCGGTGGTCCGGCATCAGTTAGCTGCTGGTCCCTTGGAGTGCCAACCGGTCGGTCCACAGGTAGATTGGACCTCGCTCTGAGGCCAGAGCGAGGTCCCAGTGTCGCCTTCGCTGGTGGTCCCTCAACTTTGCCCTCGTGAGCAGTGCCCGCAGATTGCTCCAGCGAACGCTTGACCGCCGAGCTCGTGTTGATCCCGTGGGTCGTTCCGTGCGCTGGCATGTCGCGTCCTCTCGCCGCCTGCGTCGACATGTCCACCAATTGGCTTTGTGCGTCTTCAGCGGAATTATCTTGGCTGGTGTCCGCCTCAGCCGTTTCTTTCTCCTCGGGTTCCGACGCTGTATCGTAATCTTCAGGCGAAACCGGCCCGCGTTCAACCAGAGAACTAGCCGCGTCTCCTGCCCCCTTAGCCACGTCTTCCGCCTCAGCGGCGTCCATTGTCTGCTCTTCGATTTCATCGCACGTTGCAGCGCTCGTAACTGCTGCATACGACCGGACGCACTGAGCGTCTCGATGTCCAAATCGCCGACAAATTGAACCTCGTGGCACCCTGCAGTCTCGCCGTACATGACCAGTCCCTTTGCAGCGCAAGCATTGCATAGGCCTGCCCGGCGCCACAACTAGGGCCAATTCCCCTGCAACGCGCACTTGGTGCGGAAGGTCCTCCACCGTAACTCCACTCTTTAACTTGAGTAGCACGGTTCTCGTCGTCGACGCTTTTTCGCTGACGCCGTCGACTCTCCAGCGCTCTCGATTCACTTCGACAACATTGCCGAAGGCCGCGAATGCCGTCCGCACATCCTCATCGGCGACTCCGTAAAGCAGCCAATGAAGACGCAGTTTTATCTGCTGATCCTGGGGATCAACGATGAGACACCGGTGTCCCTTCACCTGAAGTTCCTTGAAGGCCAGCAGTTTCTTCGTCGCGTCTTCTCCGTTCAGTGTAACCGCCCAGACGTGATTAATCTGGTACGCTCCGAGTGCTATGACGTCCGTTAGCACTCCTGTGGGGCCCAACGCGTCTCTGAAGTCTTCAACCCTGTAGGGTCTCGCTCGAACGTCTCCGTGCAAAAACACAGTATTTAAGGCAACGCGTCCTGTTGGCAGATGAGGCAGAATCACTTGGTATTCTTCAGTTGACTTGTTACCGCGGCCCTCAAGGGCCGCTGAAGCCGCTCCGACGGAGCCCTGCATCCTGCGTCCGTTCACCACCGTGGCCGAAAGCAGAATCCTGAGCTACACCCCCAGAACGGGAAATTCAGTCACAGCGTGCCGTGTCATATTAGTTAGATTTTGCCTTTTTATTTAGTGAAGTGTGAGGTCAGGTTGAAGCACTCATGTACGCAAAGAATTCGCGGCAACCTGCCATTACAGATATCAAATGGAAAGATATCCCCTTGGTCAATGCCCGATATTGATGCATACTATCAAGCATACGTTTCCTCTTTCTCTCATAGGGGCTCTACTTACAAAAAGAATTCTAGACAGCATTGAGTTTAGGAACACGTGGGCACGTTATAGTATAAAAACGTGGGCATCTTATATGGTATTTCATGCAAACGTATACGCCTCGCTAGTTGGCAGCCAACGTTGAAAGATACTGCAACTCGTTTAATTTGGTGCATCCGGATTAAGATGTTTGCGGCGTTCGGCGTAGACCACGCGGCATTGTTTCAGAAGCCTCGTGATCGTTTAACTTCATTCCGACTGTTCGCGCAGCACGCGAACAGTCTTTATGTGGCTTAGGTGGGCACGGTAGCCCATCGACGAACACGTGGCTCAAACCATTTTGCTACCTCGTGCAGGTCCTTGTTCATGGTCTGTCCGGATCAACGTTGCTGCAACTACCGAAGACTAAAGCAGTGGACCAGGCATATCTGCCTGACTTCGCCACGTGCACTTGCTTTCCAACTACGTCACTGTTGTCGCGACACTGCTGGTTCGACGCCTCACCTTCGTTGTTTTGGGACGCGCCACTCGTGCCGCCACTTATGTTCCACGTGGCGTCGATGCACCTGTTAAAACGACACAAGCTCCAGACCTACGCCTTTTCTGGGCACGGCAGACCATCGAGGAACATGTGGCTCAAATCGTTTTGCTACCTGGTGCAGGTTAGTAACTGCTATAGCCCGATTAGGAGTGATATTCGCGGTCTTTTGGTCTTGCCGTGCCCCCAACGCTGTGCTTCTATTGCTTATGATGTATACTGTGTATGTTTGTTGCTGTTGTGCGGTGACGTCGAGTCAAATCCCGGCCCCACTAACAGTGGTGGTGCTTCTGTCGAGTCGATGTTGAGGGAGCTGCTGTCTGGCCAGAAAAAGTTGACAGCGGATGTAACTGCACTCAGAGAACAACAGAATAACGTTGAAAAAGTTATAGATGATTGGGGAGCCAGATTCGTCGAATTGGAAAGACGAGCCTCACGCGTGGATGACCTTGAACGTACTGTAAAATTGCTAGAAGTGAAGATGACTGATCTCGAGGATAGGAGCAGGCGATCCAATTTAGTAGTCTTTGGGATCCCGGAGGATATGGGTGAAACTGAAGCTATTCTTAAAAATAAGGTTCTTGAAGAAGTTTTCTCCAAGAAGCTTTCGGTTAATTGTAAATCTGTCGGCCAAATTCATCGCCTCGGTAACGCGGATAGTGGAAGACCAGTCATCATTTACTTCCAGGATGTCACTGAAAAACAGCCAATCTTAAAAATGCTCATAAACTAAAGGGTACTCGAATATCAGTTCAGAACGATTATTCGCGCAATACGCTAAGGAAACGTAAACTGCTGTGGGATAGAGCTAGAACTGATAGAGAGCAAGGCAAGAAAGTTAGCCTGCGTAACGATAAGCTGCGCATTAACAATGAACTTTTCACATGGGATGAAAGCAACAGCTTGATCGGTCAAAACCGACGGTCGTCAAAAATGTACCAAAAATACTTGACTTTCCTCCGTGGAGGCCTCCTCTGAATTTAAAGAACTTCGAGTTTTAAACATTAATGCCCGCAGTGGCGTTAATAAATCGGAAAGCCTCGAGGCTACTATTTTAAATTACAACTCTCATGTAGTTGTCATAACGGAAACTTGGGTGCATGATAATTTTGAAGATGCAGATGTGTTTCCTCCGTCGTACAGGGCGTATCGCCGTGACAGAAGTACTAGGGAGGGTGAGGTGGCTGTTTTGTTAAAAAACGCTATAGCCGCCACCCCATTACGACAGGTTGATAACTTAGAAACTGTGTCACTAAAGTTTTCTTGCTGGGATAAATCATTCTTACTTTTTGACGCTTACCGAGCACCTGACTCTCCCCCCGAATTCTTTCGCGATATTTTTACGCGCATGGCGTCTTTCGCAAACGATAAGGTTCTTCTTATAGGTGATTTTGATTTGATTGATTGATTTGTGGGGTTTAACGTCCCAAAACCACTATATGATTATGAGAGACGCCGTAGTGGAGGGCTCTGGAAATTTTGACCACCTGGGGTTCTTTAACGTGCACCCAAATCTGAGCACACGGGCCTCGACATTTCCGCCTCCATCGAAAATGCAGCCGCCGCAGCCGGGATTTGAACCCGCGACCTGCGGGTCAGCGGCCGAGTACCTTCGCCACTAGACCACCGCGGCGGGGCTTATAGGTGATTTTAATCTGCCAGATGTCGATTGGGAAAACGAATTTTTTTGCACTGCGAATAATTCACGTTTACAATATTTGCATGATATCATCCTATCTCACAATCTGGATCAGATAGTTAAACAGCCAACGCGCACCTGTGGTATGTCAGCATTCATACTGGACCTTGTGTTTGTTAGTCGTTCATTAGATAACTTTTCTATATCGGTTGATCCCGGAATTTCTGATCACAACCTAGTATATTGTTACTTTTCTTTGAAGGTACCTAACACCAGTAAATGTAAAACGATAATGGTTAAAGATTTCTCTCGTGCCAGAGATGAAAGTGTCTTGGATGATTTGAAATCATGCCTTGATAATTTTCAAAGCAACAATACTGCTGTACTTTGGGATGAGTTGAAACAAATTATGGCTTACTGTCTTAGCAACTTTATTCCCAACAAAACTAAGAAGGCATCGAAAACTACTCCTTGGATAACGAGAGAAATCTTGCACCTCAAAAGGAAAGTAAAGTGCCGAAGGCGACGGTGGGCATCCCGTGTGATTATTCACCAAATACAAGATAAATTAAACCTTGAAGTACAGTTAGCTAAGCGCTGGTATTTCCAGCACACGTTGCCAAACTTCATTCGCATGGCACCCCAAAAATTTTGGTCTTTTATAAGCAGGAAAACAAACTGAATTGACCAAATCGTTCACGAAGGCCTCGTCGTCGTCAATAAGCAAAATATCGCAGAGCGCATTAATCATAATTTTCAAATTGTATTTTATAGTTCTAATACCATTGTAAACCCAAATTGCTTGCCATGTGACTCAAACACTGATATTGTATTACAACCAAGTGTGGTATCAATGTTACTGAACCTTAAAATTAAATCATCTCCAGGACCAGACAACATACCGAATGCCTTTCAGCGCAGATATGCTGAAGCGTTAGCCCCCTTTTTGGTAATCATTTTTCGTTCCTCGTTGTCGTCAGCTATTCTTCCTGCAGATTGGCTAACTGCGCGTGTCGTTCCCATTCCGAAAAAGGGCAGCGCAGCACAAGAGACCAATTATCGACCCATTTCAATAACGTTCACGTGCTGCAAATTATTTGAACATATCATTGCTAAAGAAATATCAAAGTTTCTAAATGATAACAATATACTTTCTTTTCACCAGCATGGTTTTCGCAAAGGGTTATCGACTGTAACACAATTAACGACAATTATTCACTACTTTGCTAGTACACTTGACAAGTCGAGCCAAATCGACGTGATATTTCTGGTTTTTAAGAAAACGTTTGACCTTGTTCCTCACAGTAAACTTATTGAAAAACTGCAGTCAATTATTCTTCCCGCATACATAGTTAACTCGGTAGCAGCTTATCTGTATAATCGCAAAGAGTTTGTATCAATCGGTAATTACTCTTCTAATAAACTTTCACTAACGTCTGGAGTACCCCAGGGTAGTGTTTTGGGACCTTTACTATTTCTAATATATGTAAATGACATCGTTAACGAAATTTTCCCCCTATTCAAATTAGGCTATTCGCAGACAATTGTATAGTGTTTAACGAAGTTTGTTCTCTTAATGATCAAATAATGCTTAATTCTAACCTTCAAAACATCTTGTCGTGGTGCGGCAAACGCGTCTCTAACGCGGTGTCTTAAGTCGTTGCCAAGGCATGAAGCCCAAACGCATTCCAAACACGCTGCATTGAAGGCGGTGACAAGTGAAGTTCAAGACTAAAAAAAAAACGATTCTGAATACGGGGTAAAAATAGTGCACAATTTATTTTCTCTTCCCTGTGACGGTGTTTAGCTTCTTGCGAAGGCCGCCACGTAAATTTGACGCTTTGCGTGAGCTGCTGCGCCCCGCTATCTCCAAGCCAAGTATTCCGCGGTGGCCATGAAGCCGCAGACCTAGAGGAACGCACTCGTTTGTATCAGGTGGTAGGAGGCCAGCGCATTGATAAAAAATGGCAGCGTATCCACGGGGTGAATGATGGAGAGTGGGGCGAAGCATCCGTCCGTCCATGCGTCAGTCTGTGTGACCGTTCGTGCGTCCATTCGCCCGTCTGTGCGTGCATCTGTTCATGCATCTGCATGTCCATCCGTGCGTCTGTACCTGTGTTCGTCCATGCATCCGCCCTGTGTCCGTCCATGCGTCTAATCGTCGGTGCAGCCATCTGTGAGTCCGTCTATGCAACAGTCTGTGTGTCCGTTCGTCCAGCAATTCAACACTCCAAGTACCGCCATCTCGCATCTTTTCATCATGTATGCGTCTGTCTGTGTGACCACCCGTGCGTCCATCCGCCCATCCGTACGTGCGTCTGTTCGTGCGTCCGCACGTCCATCCGTGCGTCCATCCCTGCGTTCATCCATGCATCCACCCTGCATCCGTCCATGCGTCCATCCATCCGTGCAGCCATCCGTGCATCCGTCCATGCATCTGTCTGTGTGTCCGTTCGTCCATCTATTCAACACTCCAAGTACCACCATCTCGCAACTTTTCATTATATACTCCTCATATAGAAGCACCGCCAACTAGCGCACATTCCAAGCACTTAACAAGAGGAGGCACACGCACACTTTCTTACGGCTTGGTCTTCCTGTCTACTTCCCAGCTTTAACCACCTCGAGTTCATAGTATAAACTAGTTCACTCCATTCATGGCACTGCGGTCCAACGCTCGCTAAACCTCTTAAAAACCTAGGAGGTTACGCCCAGTGAGTATAACGTAGCAACCCTTTCTTGTCTTCTGTGCGTTGTTGAACAATAAAATATCGCAACGTGCGTGGAAACTAAAAGCCGAATTTGCCTGTATCTCATTCCCCCTTAGCGCCCATTGGCATGTACATTGAACGCTATCTTTTATTGTTTAACAACGCACAAAAGAAATCTCTCACCGGCACCACCTTGGAGGTCGAAATGTTATACTTGTTACACACTACTACTACGGCTACAAGGGACAAACGGGTGCCGCTACAAGAAGCTTCGCCCCTAAATATATAAATTGAGCATCGCTGATATTTGTTTGAGCAGCATTTTTGGCAGCAGTGGTTGCGGCTATGTACAAGCATTGACCCTTGTGATCGCTCCGTCCATGTGGTGAATCTCATCTGCACGGCTTACTGGACAGCACTGCTTAGCTGCTCCTGCTGTATCCTCGGCACGTGCAGCTACGTCACTGAACTTCAGCCGCTACGTTCGCCATCTACCGGACAAGGAGCCCTACAAATAGACCATCGTTTGCCATTGCTTGTCATTTTGGCAGCAGTGGTTGCGGCTGTGTAGAAGCATTGACCCTTGTGTTCGCTCCGTCCAGGTGGTGAATCTTATCTGCACGGCTTACTGGACAGTCCTGCTTAGCTGCTTCTGCTGTATCCTCGGCACGTGCAGCTACGTCACTGAACTTCAGCCGCTACGTTCGCCATCTACTGGACAAGGAGCTCTACAAATAGACCATCGTTTGCCATTGCTTGTCATTTTGGCAGCAGTGGTTGCGGCTGTGTACAAGCGTTGACCCTTGTGTTCGCTCTGTCCAGGTTTGTTGCTTCTCGGTGCACTCCTTTCTGTTTTGCCTTTTTTTCTCGCTTCCACTGCTGCCTTCAATATAGTTTATATAGTTTATTTTCTTTTTTTATTTTGTGTCTTGTGTTCCATATTTTGAGTATACTTTTCTTCATTACTTATCTTGAGAATGCCGACTTGCGCGGAACTAGCAAAGGAAATACAGGCTCTTTGGCAGAAGGTCGCAGAGATGAAAACAAGCCTTGTGATGTTCAATGACCTTTGTGAACGTGTAAAGAATGACAATGAGGCACTAACTAAACTAAAAAAGGTCCTGAGGGATGAGAATAAGAAGCTCAGTAAACAAATGTGTGATCTCGAACAATACTCGCGACTTAATAACGTTGAACTGAAGGGAATCCCTGAGACAAAGGGTGAAGACTGCTTGGCAGTCGTCCAGGTTATCAGTGAGAAGATTGGTTGTCCAATTGCCGATACAGCCATAGACGCTGCGCATCGGGTGCCCGCGAAGAACGGAAGCAACATTATTGCGCGATTCTGTTCGAGAAACAAGAAGGCTGAATTCGCTAAGAAGGCAAGAAAGGCACGCCTGTCTACCACAGATATAGGGTTTTCTCAGAGCACAGGCCCTAAACCTGTGTATGTGAATGACCATCTCACACCAGAACGAAAGCGCCTTTTTGCACAGGCACTTGCGCTTAAGAAAGCCAATCAGTGGAAGCATCTCTGGACTGACAATTGTACAATCAAAGCCAGAAAGGCGGATGACAGTCGCGTGTTTTGAATTGCATGCGCAGAAGATCTCCGAGTATTCTCCTAGATATCCTATCAGTCCCCATTTTAAACTGACCTTAGATCAACATGGCTGCGTTCTCGTGCCAGCAAACATCAGAATTGCTACTCGAGAAGTCACCATCCCTATCAATACTTCACTTAAACATTCGCAGTCTTAGAAAGCACCACGATGACCTTGTTGCGTTGATTTCCTTGCATAAACATTCATTCTCTGTCATATGTTTATCTGAAACTTGGTTGTCTGGTAATGAGGATAACTTGTACGGTTTGCCAGGTTATTATTCCGAATACTGTAATCGGGAGCTCTGTCGTGGTGGCGATAGTGCCATACTTGTCAGCTCATCCTTAACCTACACACGCCGTAGTCACATAATCTTTAATAATATTTTATGTGAATCTGTTTGGCTTGAATTCAACCATAGTGTTATACCATTGAATAGCCGTAGTACTATTATAGCTTCCATTTATCGGTCACCTTCATCGTCGTATTCCAATTTTTGTAATCAGTTAAGCATCATTCTTAATAACCTAGTGAGGGAAAATAAAAACGTTGTCTTATGTGGTGATTTTACTATAAACATTATTGATCTTGATAGTGCATCGTGCTTAGAATATATGAACGGTTTATACTGCTATGGCTTTACGTCGCATATCTCAGCACCAACTAGAAACGATTTACTAGGTTCGAATACCCTAATAGATCATATTATCTCCAACATTTCCACTGAACACGTTGCAGGTGTAATAGATCATAGCATTACAGACCATAATCCCGTATTTTTCATTCTGGGCTCCGAAAATACCAAAGCCAGTTACATCTCTACGAAACGCCGATTCGACGCGGACAAGTTTGTGAAAATAATTAGCACAGTAGACTGGACATCGGTGACTAATCTAGACTGCGCAGAAAAGGCTTTTGAGTCTTTCTCAGAAGTAATAGCTTCAGGTTTAGATGCATACAGCACTTCCACTACTGTCACGAAGTGGTATCGTTCCCCTAGAAATCCATGGATAAGCAACTCGTTGTTGAAGTCTATTAATAAAAAGAATAACCTTCATAAGAAACTAAAGTCGCAGCCTTATAATCTCGCATTAAAATGCCGCTTTCACAAATACTCAGCAACATTATCTTCCTTACTTAGGTGTGCTAAGCGCAATTACTACCAGAATCTCATTGTAAAAAATACGGGTAACACGAGACGCTGCTGGGAAATCATTAAAGATTTTTTGAACATGAAAAAATGCTCAGAGCCCACAATAAAAATAAAGCAAGGCGACGAAATGTATACCGACCCTGTAAGAGTGGCCGCCACGTTCAGTGAGCATTTCTGCGCATCTGCGGATACGCAGCAATCACCAGGTCATTTACGCAATATACCACGGTGTACTCATTCTTTTTATCTTCATTCCACGTCTGCAGATGAAGTCCTTCAGGTCATCACATCACTAAAGACCACAAGTGCTGGTTTAGATAATATTGATCCTTTTAAAGTAAAGCTAGTTTCAAACTTAATATCCCCACCTTTGGCAGTAATTATTAACAAGCTGTTTTGAGCGGGTGTGTTTCCGAGCTGCCTTAAGGCTGGTAAAATAGTTCCAGTTTTTAAGAAGGGTGATAAGACTTTTGTACAGAATTATAGGCCAATCTGTATCATGCCTTTCTTCGGTAAGGTAATTGAAAAGTTATTCCACATTAGATTATGCGTTATCTGAAAAAATTTAATCTTTTATCTCCACAACAATTCGGATTCCGACAAGGATATTCAACTGAGCTGGCACTAATTACCCTAACGGAGGAAATTTAACAAGCTATTGATAGAGGGTTACTTGTGGGATCGGTGTTTATCGATTTGACGAAGGCTTTTGACACTATAAATCATCACGTTCTACTTGCTAAACTTGAATCATTTGGTATGTCTGGTCTGCCACTAAGTTTTATTAGGAGCTACCTCAGTAACCGGTCTCAAATGGTTCATGTTAATGGCCATCTTTCAACGCCCAAGTTAATTAACGTCGGTGTTCCACAGGGATCAATTTTAGGCCCACTTTTATTTTTGATGTTTATTATTGATCTACCTACAATTCTTACAAGGACCAAGTGCATACTTTACGCTGACGACACAACCATCTTTCAGTCATCTAAATCAGTTTCTTCACTCCAGTCTGACCTCAACACAGATTTACTTAACATAACTTTATGGTGCCAGGCCAATTATCTTCAGATCAATACTACTAAAACCGTGTTTATGTTGTTCCATTCCCCGCGCATTTCACTTGACATACAACCTTCCCTTCACATTGGTCATACCGTCATAAACATTTCCAGTGAAGCGCGGTTTCTTGGCGTCATCTTAGATAGCGAACTAAAATTCCATAAACATGCAGCATCACTCGCTAAAAAGATTGCATTTGGTATTCACGTTATCATCAAGACACGAACTTATTTTCCACCTCGCATCATACGTACTTTGTATTTTGCTTATATTCATAGCCATATTTCGTATTGCGTATCATCTTGGGCCAACACGTATTTCACGCACATCGAACGTTTGCAGCGACTTCACAATCAAGCAGTTAGATTAATGACTTTCAGCCCATTTTACTTCTCCTGCAGCTCGTTGTTTCCTCAGCTTAACATACTCCCATTGAGACAATTATTTTGTCATAGAATGTCCATTGTCGCCTTTAGACTCATCACGCATGACATTTTTATTGCATGCTTTGATCATCGTCACTTAACTAATGGTAACATCACCAGGTTTTCTCAGTGCAATAATCTTCTTTTGCCGGCCGTAAGGACAAACTACGGCAAGTTCTCAACCTTATTTACTAGCATAGCCATTTGGAATTCATTACCTTTCGAATGAAAATCATCGCAGAACATCCATATTTTCACTTGGCGTAGTAAGAAATATTACGTTCAGGAATGAATCAACTCATCCGATTTGTGTAATTAACTGTTAATAGCTCTCCACAGTTCTGTGCTATTTTACTACTTCAATTTGCCTTTGTATAATTGATAACACTGATAATGAAACGTGTTACATTTGTCACGTAGAGTTCATTATATTGTTTTTTGTCTTAACTTGCTTTGGATCGTTTCCTTGTTATTTTTCAATAGTGAGTATTACCATTATGTTGTGTATTGATCATGTTTTTTGGTAATCAAGAATATTCATTATTACTCACAAGACCGTATCCTATTGCTGTATTTTTTGTAATTACCCCATCCATGTAGCCATAGGAGGTCCCCCTGTCAGTTTCTCTGAAACTTTGGGACCTCCTGCTGTAATGACGCTAACCATGTAACTCAACTGAACTATTTAATAAACTTGACTTGACTTGACTTGACTTTGCGACTGCAGTCGTGTAACTGAAAAATTGATCAGGAAGGGACTAGCCGAAAAAGTCGCTTTGCGACCGTTTGCGACTGCTTGCGACCAGTCGCAAACCATTGCGGGACCGCTGCTAGTCGCTGGTGCGCACCAGCCTGGAGTAGTACTATGTAACCAGTCTTACGTTTTGACCTGCAATGTGGTGCTGGTGGGAGATTTCTCCTGTGCATTGTTGAACCATAAAAACTTTGCAGTGTGCGCGTTAACTAAAAGCCGAATTCTCCTGTCTCTCATTCCCCATTAGCAGCCATTGGCATGTGCATTAGGCACTATCTGACAAGAAAGGGTTGCTACTTTACACTAGCTGGTCGTAACTTTCATGGTTTTAGAAAGCTTTAGCGAGCGTTGAGCCGCAGTGCCATGAATACAGTGAACAAGTATATACCATGAACTCGAGGTGGTTAGAGGTGGGAAATAGATAGGAAGCGCAAGCCGTAAGAAAGTAAAAGCCGAATTCTTCTGTCTCTCATTACCCTTAGCAGCCATTGGCACGTACATTGAGCACTATCTGACAAGAAAGGTTTGCTACCTTATACTCGCTGGGCATAACCTCCTTGGTTTTAGAAATGTTTAGCGAGCGTTGGGCCGCAGTGCCATGAATACAGTGAACTAGTATATACCATGAACTCGAAGTGGTTAAAGGTGGGAATTAGACCCGAAGCGCAAGCTGTTAGAAAGTGTGCGTGTGCCACCTCTCCTTAGTCCTTGGAATGTCCGCTGGATGGCGGTGTTTCTATATGAGGAATATATGATGAAGAGATGCGAGATGGTGGTACTTGGAGTTTTGAATAGATGGACGAACGGACACACAGACAGATGCATGAATGGACGCATGAACGGACGCAGGGGCGGAAGCATGGACGAACGCAGAAACGGACGCACGCGCGGACGGGCGGATGTACACATGGACGGTCGCACCGACGGAAGAAAGCAAGAACGACTGGACGGACGAATGCTTCGCCCCACTCTCCCTCATTCACTCCGTGGATATGCTGCCGATTTTTTTTTTCTTAGAGCGCTCCGTACACCATACGTGCACCTCAAGCCCGTACACGGCGATAACTTTCGTTTCGCACATATAGCACTGGCCGAATGAATTTCCGGAAACCATCCCTTCTTTGCTGATGCCGATTATACGCGCGTTGTCCCAGTTTCTGCCCTGCCCTTGTGGCCCCGCCAGTGCTGGTTCAGGACCTCCTCCATCGTCTTCGCCTTCCGCTCGTACACTTGAGACTCTACGCAGTGCAGCAGTGTTTCATATCACTCATAAGCTCATACGTTCGTGAAATATATGAGTCATTGCTGCCTCATATCCGCCTTCGTTTCAGGTCAAGTTTTATATTGCGGTTGTTGTTCTCTTGATTGGGCACATGTATAGTTTTTAAAGGAGTGTAGCTTAATTTTTATAAGCTCTAAAGTGAATATCGCGCCATTCCGTTTTGTGGAAGAAAAGTACTTCACTTTCTCTTATTGAGGGCCCTCTGAACATAACATTTCTAAAATTATCCACTCGTTCTCAGGCGACGAACCCATCTTTACCCGGGACACTCCCTATACATTATGAAGCGCACCAATTAGTTCAATATGAAGGGCGAGCACTTGTTTTTTTTTTCCTATCTAGAATTGACCGAGTCATCGACTAACACTGTGTAGCATGTGACTTCTCAACCAGCAATTGTGGTTCCTTCACATTTGCGTCAGCACACTGCCTCAGCAATGTATTCGTGCTCTATCACACTGTTTTCCAGATTCAATCTCAAATGCTCGGGGACGAGGCTTAACAGGTGCGCTGGAGCCAACAGCTAGCTGATCTCAACAAAACGGACAAAGCGTGTGTGATACTTTGCCTTCATAGGGAGATCACAAAATGTGATAGATGATTTCTCTGTTTATTTGACCCTGTAAGGACAGTGGGCAAGCACCAACCTCGAGTCCGATCAAGCGGATCGCCGCGTATTCTTAGACGCTGCCCTTTTGTTTCGCCACCTCACCAGTGGTTTCCGATACACTAAAGACACATGACGCACATGTTCACGCGAACCATAAATAATGTATCACGTATCGCGTCCCAGCCAAACGCAGTTGTCCTAAC
Source organism: Rhipicephalus microplus (assembly GCF_043290135.1). Taxonomy (NCBI): domain Eukaryota; kingdom Metazoa; phylum Arthropoda; class Arachnida; order Ixodida; family Ixodidae; genus Rhipicephalus; species Rhipicephalus microplus. The sequence continues at coordinate 203,713,934 of NC_134702.1, read as the reverse complement.
CTTGCCTATATATAGGATAATGCAGGTATGACCAGAATCATGTTTTGCATCCCAAGTATCCTCATGCCTCGTAGCTGCAACCGGCTTGAAGACAGAGTATAGAGTACTTAATTCACTGAACTGCTGATTTTAACACTTCTTTATACCAAGAGCATTGCTCTTGCTCAGGTTGAGTGGCAATGCCCCTCCGTTTCTGAACAGGCAGCGTGCTAAACCTAGCGCACAGAGTCTCCGACTCTCAGGTGTTCCTTGTCTGTATTGGCCGCAACGGGGCGTGGTAATAACCTATTTAAGAGAAAAAAATTAAGAGACAGAAAACAAAAAGACTAAGAAAACAGGAATACAGGATAAACCCAAAAGTCGAGGCAATAATTGGGAATAAGGAGTGTAACAAAATTTATATAAATTGTTCATTCACGAAGGGTAAACTTTTAAAAACAATCCAGAACTGTCTGTAACACTTTCAAATTCTCAGAATTAGAATAAATATTTTTCACAATTAGAATCATGCAAATGCATCGGTGATATTTACAAACAATCAACATTTTTGTATTGTAAGGACCTCGATCAATATTATAATCAATATTGTCAGCACCTTAACATTTTGTCGCACTCTAAAACACCCAATGAAATTAATACATTAAGAATAAAACATAGAAATGTTAGAATAATTCCAACACTACGTGCACATTTCGCATCTTTTACAAAAAAGAAGTAACGGCACTAAGATGGAACCAAATGGACACTAACGTGGTAAGGAAGAGCAGTAATGGAATGTTTTTATTCTATTCAAATCAACAGTCAACATTTTATTCTCACAGTAAAGAAGAGAAGCAAGAAACTTCATGATCTGCTCCAAGCTACCAATCGCAAGAATTTATCACCAAAGATTGAACGTGGCCAAACGTGTTTGTTAGCAGGAAGACTAGGGTTGTAAAACACAAAAACAGTACCTTTCGTCTTGGTTTGTCTAATAAATTTGCGCCGCAATGTTATCGCGGTTGACGTTGCCGCGGGAGTATCTCTCGCACCCCTCCTCGCAGTTTCTGACATCTGCGAGATCCCCGTGCGTGCCAGGCAGGTGTCAACCAACACCTGCAGTGGAGTAATCCACAACGTCGACCCAGCACTCAAGGAGGAGGAACTACGCGACAACATTGCGTCGTAGCTCCCTCTACTGCAATGCACGCGATCCGGGCGCAATGTCGTCATCATGTTCTCTGTACGGAAACCTCCACAGGAGATGGAACTTTACAAACAACGACGCCCGGTCCGTGCTCACCGCCCTCGTCATGTGCAGTGCTCACGGTGCCGTCGATACGGCCCCACGGACGTCACCTGCACCGCACATGAACGTTGTGTGCGCTGTGGCGGGCCGCTTCTACGTGCCGATAGCACCGCGCAGCGCCCGCGTTGCATATTCTGTGGCGCCACCCATATCTGGCCACAGAACCCTGCTGTGCTCGCTGCAGCAACAAGAGCGTCAGCTACTTGAGGTCCGCGCGCAATCAACCCGCCCCGTGACACGCCGCGAGGCCTTTGCAGTTGTTCGCAGGAACAACCTCACGGCACAGAATTCTGCCACTCAAGAGGTGTTTTCATATGCGGCTGCCGCTGGTGGCTCTACTGCCCATGCATCAACGAGCACCACCACCGCTCCAGAGAACGCCTTGGTGATCTCGGTACTCGTTGGCGCAGTTCGTGCCCCGTTGGGCTTCCTCCCTCGCGACTGTCTGGTTCGCCCGCTCTGCATAGCAGCGCTGGCTACGCAACAAGCGTTGACACAGCATGGTGACTCAAAACTGTGCACGGCGGCTGCGCATCCTGCAGTGGAACTGTCGTTCTTTGCGCCGCAATCACAGTGAGCTCACTGAGTACTCGCGGCTGAACGAGAACGACATCGTCCCACTACAGGAGGCTTATATACGCGGCAGCGAATGTAGGCTTACTGGTTACTCGAGCTACCATTGTAGAGCGAGAAGTCAAGTGCACGATTGCGACTAAATGTGTGCTGCGACCACACACATCCCCCCGCCCGCTCGTACGCCTCGATCTACACGCGCAATGGACTCGCATACTGCGCTGTTGATGTTTCTGATACCTTGTGCAGTGAGGTTGAATGTGTGGCGGTTGAAGTGCGTCTCGGGCAGTGCGACATGGCAGTGGCGTGTGTTTATGTCCATCCTGTCCACAGGTGAGACACGGCACTTGTGACCCGTTTGGTGGGACGCCTACAAGGTGACTGTGTAATTTGTGGAGACTTCAACTCGCATCATACGGCTTGGGGGAGTGACCACATAGACTGCAGAGGCAGAGACCTGTTGGATACCATTGCTGGGACAGGCTTGCTTATTATAAACTCGGGCTGTCCGACTTCCGCCCGTCGCGGCGTAAAGATCAGTGCCACAGATTTTTCACTTGTGAGTGACCAGTGCCGGTACGAATGGAAGAGTGAGGCAGACACGTGGGGCTCAGATCATTACCCCCTCCACCTAGAGCCACTTGATCGGCGCCGCGCGGGCACGCGCACACACACTGTCACTGACTGGCCGCGTTTTCGGCAACTCTCCCTTGCCTCCCCTCCTTCCGGTGTCACCTACTTCTCGCACGTCGCCCGCTGCGTCAAAGCGGCCTCGCTCAAGTGCACAGTGCCAGTGAGAACACCAGTTCTGGACATAAAACTTCTAAATCTACGCGCGGCACGCCAGAGGCTCCAGCGCCGTGCTACTAAAAGCGACCGCAAGAAGCTCTGGACACTTAATAATCGCCTTGACGCCGTGTGTCGCTGACACGCACGGCAAAGACACGACCACTCCTGGGGCAGTCTATGCGTCACGCTGGAAGACCCGCGATGCTGCGCGCGTGTGAAGGATATTCAGTGCCGTCCCCTGCTCCGTCGAGTTACGTTTCCCAGCTCTCGCCATTGCTGTTGCACATTGTCTCACTTACCAGCAACTGGCCGAGCTACTGGCTGACACCCTCTTCCTCAGAGCTTCCAAAAGCTTGCCGAAGGTTTGCCATCTCCCACTGCACCATCGCCGAGAGTGGTACAAACCTCGCCGCTTTTTCCTCACCGCCGGCATGCGGAATCAAGTACGCGATTTATATACTGAGGATTTCACTCTCGGGGCTTTGTTGTCTGGCTTTGGTGTCGTGCAAATGGCGTTCAGCACCTGGCACTGACGTTATGACATACTAGATGCATCGCAACATCGATCAGTCCCAGTTCCCAGTGCTCTTGGCCGGCTACAACGACGTGTTGCACACTGGAATAGTGCAGCAAGAGTGGCGGGAAGCCATCATCGCACTCGCACTCAAGAAGGGCAAACACGCCTCGAAGCCAGCGTCCTATCGCCCTGTTTCTCTTACCTCCGCAGCGGGCAAGCTCTTTAAGGCCATGACACTGAGGAGACTTCAATGAATTGCCGAGGCACTGGATGTTTTCTCGCCTTCCCAGTGCGGCTTCCGCCGTTCGCGTGCCACTGCCGACGCCCTTGCCGACGTCATCACAACGCCAGAGGAGGCACAGAACAATGGAGAGGCCGGCTGCCTCAGCCTGCTAGACATCAAGGCGGCACTCGACTCCGTGCAACACCCCATCATTCTAAACGCGGTGCACGATCTCGGAGTGACCAGTCTCCTCTTCACATACATCGCTGCCTTCCTCGGCAGCAGAATCATGCGTGTGTGCGTCGGTGGAGTCCTTAGTGCGCCACGTTACGCCAGTGTTGGTGTTCTGCAGGGCAGTGTACTCAGCCCATTCTAGCTCAACCTCGCCCTGGCTGACAACGACGATTATGTTCCCCGTGCTATTCCCTGTTATGTGCGCGTGGCGGCCTACGCGGATGACATTATGGTGTTTGCGACTGAGTCTGCGCCCAGTGGACGGTGTATTAGCACCAAGGAGGATTAAAGAAAAAAATTTTTTTTAATCCTCCTTGATTAGCACCAGTGTTCAAACCTTCCTCAATTCTATTGACGCGTTCATCACGGACAGGGGGATGGGCGTTCACCGGCGAAGACTGAAGTGATGCTGCCGCACCCCAGAGATGACGCACAGCGCCACGTACTAAGGTTCACTCTCCAAACAATCCCCATCTCTTCGAAGAAGCGAGTGACCTACCTCGGAGTGCAGCTGGACCAACGCCTCAACTGGTCACCAGCGGTCAGCGACCAGCTTCGAAAAGCGCGAAGGGTCGCCTCCACTGCTCGAGCGCTCCTTGCGGCAATGGATGCGCACCGTCCCTAGCTCTCCACATCTACAACGGAATGGCTGCGGCGCGCATTTTGTACGGCCTTTCTCTCGCGGCGCTTACGCGTTCCAACTGGGAGACACTGGACGCACCGCATCGTATCGTGATTCGCCAGTTTTTTCGCTTGCCCAGATCCTCTCAAAGCGGCCCAACACTCGCTGAGGTGGGAGACATGCCGCTGTAACTCCGGGTCGACCTTCCAGCGCTAAATCACAAAGTGCGTATGAAACGCTCGCGCCACGGACAGCAGCTGGTATTCTGGCTCTCTTCACTTCCGCACTCACGGATGGGGCAATACGCTGAGGTATTCAACGCCCTTGTACCGAGCTCACCAGATGTGAATGATTATAGTCCCCCGCCCTGCCCGCATCGGCCTCTGAAGATTCAGACCCAGTTACTAGGAGGGGCAAGCAAGCGGACGACGCCAGAGTGTGCGCTTCGGCACGAAACTGCCGCTACTTTCAACGGACTTCTCGCAAGGTGACTCCTCATCTTTACGGACGGTTCAGTGATGAACTTCGGTTGTGTCACGACTGCGTTTGTGGTGCCTTCGCTGGAGCTTCACCATCAGTGGCGCCTTGCCTGCGAGGCATCGTCGACGATAGCTGACTCGCCGCGCTTGACCTCACCGCCGATGCCCTCCTTCAACTGAGAGTTCCGTCGGCTGCCGTTCTCTCGGACTCACGGGCTGCTCTCCAACTGCTCACGCTGGACTCTTGCAGACCTCCGGTTGCCACGCGCATCGTGCGGAAGCTCGAAGTGGTGCAGGACCTTGGGTGGGACCTTGTGCAGCAATGGATACCAGCGCATGTTGGAATATCCAGCAACAAAGCGGCCGACGAGCTCGCCAAGAATGCGCACTCCCGCGGAACCCCTGTGACTACAGCAGTGAGCACATTCGACCTAGCGTGGCTTCGCACACGGAACTTCGTCACCGCTTCCTACCCGGACCCACGAGTTGTCCCAGGGCAGCCACCACGCCCACTCCCAAAAACTGCATTTTTGAGAAAGGAGCGTGGCCTCCTTCTCCACCTGCGCATTGGCTGCTACCGCACGGCGGAAGGGGTACACAGACATTCGGGACGGGGAGACCCAAACTACCGTCATTGCCCGCAGCCTGAAACACTCCATCATATTATTTTCGAGTGTCAGAAGTATTCAGACGCACGCAGATCACTCTTCGGTGCTTACAGCAAACTGCGACTCTTTACCACCGCTGTTAATGTGATTCTCTTTCCCCGTGCGCATGCGTGCCTAGTGAAGCGCGCGCAAGCTGCCCTTATCATCTTCATCAAGACTTTTGCGCTATTTGACTGCTTGTGATCTGAAAGAACATTAGTGCCTCCCCGTCGAGGTCTACTGGACTCCTATTAGTGAGTGCTACGGACTACAACTTTTTGCCGTATAGAGATTACGCGCTTCGGCTAGTGTTTCACGCGCTTTCTACGACGCACCTATTGAACTTATTGTCCTTCTCTCGATGACGATACCTCTCCGGCCTTCTTGGGTGCTTTCCTATTCAGCTGCGATTGGCGCGTGGGGGCTTGTGAGTGCGTTGCGGGAAGCAAATCGACATTTTTCACTCACCTCTCTTTTTTCTCTTCGACAATCTGGCGCACCTCCGACTGCAGTGCAAAGTAAGCGTCCCAAGATTACAAGCAGCAGTACCAGATGCGCACCAAGACCTCCTCAGTGAAGCTGGGAGGCTGCGATCCCCGAGCCGGACCTGGTCTAGCAGCGTCAACTCGTCGCTCGAGCCCGGCGGGCTGTCCAAGCCAGAGGCTTCCTAGAATAAGGGACCTTCCCACCTTCACCCACAAGCTTCATTCAATAAATGTTTTTCTCTGTGCAATGTTGCCCTCCCTATATCTTTTATTCTCCATACTTCGTTCCTGTGCTGACCTGTTGAGGTGTTCTTGTAAGGAGAGATAATTACGGGTCGGCACTTTTCTCCTCTTTTTTCTATCTTCATGATGATGATCATCATCATCAGCCTGACTACGTCCACTGCAGGACAAAGGCCTCTCCCATGTTCCGCCAGTTACCCCGGTCCTGTGCTTGCTGCTGCCAATTTATACCCGCAAACTTCTTAATCTCATCTGCCCACCTAACCTTCTGTCTCCCCCTAACCAGCTTCCCTTCTCTGGGAATCCAGTTAGTCACCCTTAATGACCAGCGGTTATCCTGTCTACGCGCTACATGCCCGGCCCACGTCCATTTCCTCTTCTTTATTTCAACTAACAATTTAACAATTTTCTCTCTTATAACCACTTATATGACGTAAGCATGTGGGAGGTTGACGACGGAATGTTGACGGGGCTCCGAGGCTTACAACTTCCTAAAAAAGCTCTTTTTTGCCCCACACCGAACCGCCCGAGCCAGGAAATGCCGTCAGGTCGGTAGAATGCGTTAGTGAAAGGAAGCATACACAGACTGCTGACATCAGAAAGGTGAAGGAAAGAAAGGTGAGAGAGATGAAGGGGGATGTGGAAGGAAGAATGGAAGGGGGGCGCCCGAGGGGAGTTCACCTTATATTCTTTTTTTTTCTGCCTTTTTCCTCTTTCTTTTCCCTCTGATTTGAGATTGTATATAACTGAGCACCAATTGACTGTACCTTTAATCCTCATGAAGGCCAGACTCTAGGCCAAAACGTCAAAATAAACCACGTTGTGACCTCTCACGAAAGATCTACTGGAATATATATATATATATATATATATATATATATATATATATATATATATTTTTAGGCAGGCATGGTGGGGTTGAGTGGCCGTAGCGTTGCATATAGTCAAGTAGATTCTCCGTGAGCGGTCACAACGTTGTTTATTTCGACGTTTCGGCCTACAGTCTGGCCTTCATCAGGATTGAAGGTACAGTTTGTTGGCGCTCAGCTTTATACAATTTCAAATCAGAGGGGGGAAAGAAATGGCGAAAAAGACAGAAAAAAAGAAAAAAAGAGGAAAAAAGAGAAAAGGAAAAAAGAAAGAAAGATAAAGAGAAAAAGAAAGTCCACCATATATTCTTAAGCCAAGGATTAGCCGATTGATTCTTTTCTTTGCAGTGGGGTTATCGACGTCCTTGTGGCTCTGGTACCGATCAATGGAGGTACGATACCTATGAAGAATCCGAAGATGATTCAAATGGAGCTTCGGAAAGCCACATCACACTTCCGAAAGGTCACTGAGGTCCGGCATTTCGGTGGTCAAAACCTTCGAAATGCCGGCATTTCGGTTTTTTGTGATCAAAACAGTCATTTAGGACTAAATGAGATCATTCGCTTAGCGACTAACTTGGTCGCTTCACCGGTGCCGTAGTCCGTTTCATACGGACTACGGCACTACAATGAAGCGCGAGAACTCGTTTTTTTCCTATTTAGAATTCACAAAGTCGTCGACTAACACTGTGTGGCATGTGAGTTCCCAACCAGCAACTGTGTTCCCTTGAAATTCGTGTCAAGGCACTGCCAAAGCAATGCATTCATGCTCTATCATACTGTTTTCCAGATTTATTTTAAATACTCGGGGACGAGGTGACGTCCTTTTCCTGTGCATCTAATTGGCGAAGTAGTTTGAAACTGAAAATCAGAGCAGTGAGTGATTGAGCCAGCGCAGACTTTTTGTGATCAAAACAGCCATTTCCGACTAGCTGAGATCATTCGCTTTGCGACTAACTTTGTCGCTTCACCGGTGCCATAGTCCGTTTCATACATCACTTGCAAGTTGTGGAATCTATGTATGCGGGAAGTTTTGCCAGCAAGATAAGTGAGTACGCTTGTCTCGACAGATATCGGGAGCAATTGCAGGTGTTATTCACCGATGAAGGGAGCTGCCAAAAAATTTACAAGGAAGTCAACGACATTACAGAGCGCCAACATGTAGGGAAACTTATTAGTTACGGAAACCGACAGCATAACGATGGGAGTCTCCGTCGGACGTAGTTTACCTTGATCAAAGAATGACTCAGCAACAAGAGTAACCGGATAAAAACGCCCTATTATTTTAGAAACCCGTGGTAGTTATTCAAATTGTCACTTTCAGCCTTCTTCAAACTGCTTTAGGCGCTAAATACGCACACCATGGAAGAAAGCGACGGGGAAGAACGACACTCACAACTTCAACGAAATGCAACTCCGTATATTTCTAGTCAGCAGCCGAGCAGGTATCCGTCGTCAAGAAGGAAACACACACTACAAGCGCTCACTCACAGCTGAATCTCAATAGACGACAGAGCGTCTATTGAGATTGAGATATATACAACGGTGGCAGCATCGCGCAAATAACAGGGACTTTCAAGGTATACACCAAAGGTTCACGTTAACGATCCAGATGGTAACTATTTTCCTAGCATATTAGGCACACGTAGTGATACTAAGCGGGTACACACTGAAGCAATACTTTTTTTGCAGACTCGTTGGTTCATACTTGAAACATTGAATTGCTGCACAAACTTGAAGGAAAACAAGGGAGACGTGCTCTTTCCTGTCTCGCTTGTTTTCTTTCAAGTTTGTGCAGAAATTCAATTTTTCAGGTACAACCAGTTGGTATGCCAGACTCGGAGACGCGAATCAGGTTCAATGGGCAACGGCAATGGCCTCTCGAAAGGGTGAAATGCACGAACGCGCATTTACCTAGATTGTTTTCGGGAAGAGAGGGGGTTCACTTCGGCCCTTTGGGGGAAGGGAGGGGAGGGGAGTGCATCATCTTTCCTCTCTGATGTAACTACTGGTGGTAGTTTGAGCAGATTGTTTACTTGCATATCAAATACACGACACCCCCCATGCCCCTACCCATGCGTATGCTTGTGAAGACAGTAAGTAAAAGTAAAGTAATCGCAGTAAAATACAGTAAATGGCAGGTACAGTGGCCGTTTGGAGCAACAGATTTGTATTCGAAAAAGCATCACTGCAACAACCCGCCCGATCGGAGATGACATCATAATCGTTAATCTCGTAGATGGCGTAGCCCTCTTCGAGCCGAAGAGCGTTTCACAAGTCAAGAACGGCTCCGCTTACAAGGACGAATTACAGGTATAGGCAGCATGTTTTTGTACATTTATATTTACATTTTGGTTTTGCTTACTTTACTGTTCGAATTTCTTACTGTCGATATTTCTGACTGCATGCCTACAAAGATGCTTTTTATGTTAGGCTCTGTCAAGCCGCCCTGACGCAGTGATAGCTATTAGTGAACATTTCTTTACATTATTGTGCGCATACAAGCATGCTTGCGATAAGCAATAAGTAATTCTTTTTTGAGTGTTATGCTGCACGTTGGCCACGCGATTGCGCATGAGCTATTTTTGGGGCAGACTTTCTCAAAAAACCTTGGGACGTAAATGTTGCCCTGTGACTTTTGATAACAATCAAGTACTCCAATCGTAGAAGCTTCATTGTGCAATCTGCGAGGGCAAGGTAATCATTTAACAATGTTTACTTGGTCTTGATCGAAAATGCATCTCGGACCATACTATACCCATTCACATAGAAATAGCTCGTTCACTGCGTACATGCTCTAGAAAACTTAAATACGTGCAGAAACTCGCAATGTTTTCTTTTTTGTAGTTTTTTTCGTAGCTTTCGTCACTTTGCTCCCTGAAACGATGGCATTGCGGCATAGTGTCTTTCACTGAGTGCAAGCGTGCAGCCGTCATTTCCTTTTACGTGAACAGATTCAAGTCTGTTCCGAATATTTCTCTATGCAGTATAGATATGCCTCTGTTCTAACTAGTATGTGCATTCATGTTTGCAGCACTTACGCCGGCGTGAACAGGTGCAGCCTCGTACCACACAAAATATCGAATGATCGGTCGAATAGTGATGAAGTAGTGAACTGCAGTCTTGTACAAAGTACAGTGCACCATAATAAATTTCTCAGAACTCGTGAACTCTGACAAGAACTGTCAGCACACCCAACACGAGTTTACGTACGCTGCGCAGTGCACCACATATGCCTGTTGATTGTCTGCTCCGGACATTCTGCTGCGAATTTCTGGAATTTCACTGCTGGCATTAACTCCTTCGTGTTCAGTGACATGTTTTGGTGTGAGATCACAACGCAACAGAACCTCTACCAGCCTTGCGTAAGGGTGCAGTCACAAACGCCAGACGTTGCACACGCATTGTAACATACTAGGTGAGTGCGACTTTACCGGCATCTGAAGTGAAGAGGAGCATATGAACGTGGGCCAAACTTCCCGCCAGGGCAGAAATGAGCGCTATATAGTGTTTAACGCGGTACTTTACCATCCGACATGTATCGTCGCTACAGTTCTTGTTTCTCATATTCAGTGTACCTTTCCGCACTTTGCTGAGCGCGTTGCTTCCTAGCAGTAAGAAGCCACTTCAATGAAATACGTTGCCTACACGTATTGCTGAAAATCACTTTCGCACCGTGGCAGAGTGATTTCGTTCTCTCCTGTTGCCTATACTCCTTGCTTTTCGGTGGTACCTTTCACTTGCAGATGTGGTTCGCGAATACGAAAGGTGTGAACGGCAGTGCAACAACCTAAGTTCGCATGTAACAATTCTCGCAATTTTTGGATAACATATGCGGCATATATTATCACATGTGATGCGCAGTATAACCTTTTGGCAATTAAAAAAGATAATCATCAGAGTATACCGCTATGCCAAGCGTCTGTTTGCTACGTGAAATATTGCTTGCACAAACATTATTTCATTTCGTGTAAAAAACTATAGTTACTATGTACATTGTTCTTAATTTTACATAACATGTCCGCCCATGTTTCCTTATTCAGTGCATTTTTTGTGGTGCTTTATGTCGATAGTTTCAGAAATCGCTCGGTGTGCCCTCCTTGTCATGTCAATTTAAATGGTCCAACAGATGAAGTGAACCAATTTATATATTTTTAATTTGTCGAATATTTTCACAGCTTCAGATCCTTATTATATCGCTGTGTTCCACACTGCTGAACGACAAATTTGTGCTCACTACAGCTACCCAAACTGCATTTCTCGTTACGCTGTTTAAGGTTTATGACCACCATCTTTTGATTAATGAGCCTAAGTTATATGATCAGTATTTTAGTCGGCTTTTCTAAGGCTGTGAGTGGCCTGCATGTCTGCCTGTGTTGCACCGGGAAGGAGAAAGTTTGACCCCCCCTGACGCCAATATCGTCGGTGTGGGTGTCAGGTGGGTTGCTTTTTTGTCACGTGAACGGTGTGCTTTGTGACGATTTGGTCTGCGGTATCCAGCGATTCAAGTGGATGGCGAAAAAGCACTACCCACAGTGCTCTCACTGCGCATGCATGAAGCTTGCTGTATCCGCCGGCTGGTATAGGGCTGTAGAGTGAACGACACCTTGCAATGTTTCCTATAATGGGAGGAGGGAGGTAGTGGCCAGATACTGCACCCTATAATGAACCACTGTGTAAATGAAGGTAAATTACTGGCCAATTTGAACAGTGTTTTACTTTTTGAAACAGCAGCACGTCAAGAAAAAATGTTTAATGAGTTAAAGTACTCACTATACTACTCTACTATGGGAGAGCGTAATATCGTCCCAGACCTAGTAAGGAGACAGCATGCATGAGTGTTTAGAAAACAAAGTGGGTAATGATTTAGAGTACTTAGTACTCTACTATGGGTAAATACTGAGCATACATGAGAGCTGAGAAAACGAAAACATGAATTTGTAACACAACCACGCAGCAATAAACAGAAAGCTCGTCACAAGACCGGTATAAAACACCTTCCCTTCGCAGGCTGTGATATTCAAAGGGAATGAAGTATCGGCAAGTCAGCCGACGTAAGCGAAAGACGCTTGTGGTTTTCACGCATAAATCACCAAAATACAAGAAAGTTTTTGCCGAGACGGTCGGTACAATTACGGGCAATTGAACAATATTCAATAATAAAGTGAAAATGAAGCAACCCATATGGTGAATTTTAATGAAACTCGAACATTCCGCTTGGAGAAGGTGCATGGCAGAGCAGTGACATGAAATCGCCTTTGGTTTAAAGAATGCGCAACCGTAAAACTTCATGGTAGACTGCGGCGCTCCACAAAACGTTGTATTCGGGCGCCATCAGTACTGCGTCTTCTGTCGAGCGTTCACGAGCCTTTTTTAGTGGTTCTTTAGGCATGAAGTTTTGCCGACACCATATTATATGGCTGGACGATTTTAGGGGCGCAGCTCCTTAAAGCGGCACCCGTTTGTCCCTCGTAGTAGTCGTAAGGCTGGTGCACACCGGCGACTAGCAGCAGTCGTGCGGCCATTTGCGACTGGCGACCAAAAAGCGACTGATGTTCACACCGGCAGAAGCTGCATGCGAGCGACCGAAAGGCGCAAAACCGAAGAGTCACGTCCGGATCTCGTTATCAGCGAGAACTCTGGAGACCGGCGCCGAGAGCTGAGTGAGCGGAGCAAACCAAGCTCGTCACATTTATTGTTTTCGTCCGTTCTCGCACAGTGTTCCAAAGAGCGTCAAAGAGTTCGATTCAAGAGAAGAACAAGATATTGGAATGGTGGTGTCAGCGCTGGCAGCACAGTTGCCTCCAAAGAAAAAAAAAAGAAGCCGGTGGTGGGTGTGACCGTTCCTTCGATCGCGAGAGTTTACCGGTCATGCAATCCGCCTGCCTCCCGAGCTGCGCTGAGACGAAAAGGACTTCTTCCGAGCGTCGTACGTATTCATAAATACTCTTGAAGTTACCTTGAATTGCCACAGCCTCCAATGCAGCACAAACGCGTCTTGAACGCGGTGTCTTAAGTCGTCGCCAAGGCATGCATGAAACCCAAACGCATTCCAAACACTCTGCATTGAAGGCGGTGACAAGTCAAGTTCAAGACAAAAAAATTCCGCCATATCCCGAAGTGAATGATGATGAGTGGGCGAAGCTCCGGAGGTAAACCTGGTAAACCATGAATCCTCTGTACATTTTGCCCACTCGATTATATTACATCGCTCCCCCTAGCGTACGTCGCCGCACTTAATCGAACGATTGCCTTCAACCAATGACACGCGCCATATGTGACATCATTCCTATTTTATAAGATCTCGCGTCTTTCATCAACTACAAGTACCGCTTTCTAGTTTATAACATCTTGCATCTTTTCATCATCAGCTACAAGTACCACCATCTAGTAAACACTACAAGAACTAAACAAGAGGTGGCTACATAGAGGAAACGGTACCGCGATCTAGTGAACACTGCAAGAACTAAACTAGAGGTGGCTAGATACAGGGGACGGTACCGCCATCTAGTGAACACTGCAAGAACTAAACTAGAGAGAGAGAGAGAGAGAGATAAATAGAGAGGAAAGGGAGGGAGGTTAACCAAGCTTGGCTCGGTTGGCTACCCTACACTTGGGTTGGGGGAAATGGGGAATAATAGAACGAAAAGAGACAGAAAAGAAGAGGAGTAAGAAAGAGAAGCATAAATAGTCAGCTCGAAACTACACAGCACGGCCTCGCACAGTTCTTTCACAAGCGGTCGTGAAGTTTGGTGTTCCTTAAAAAGCACAAGAGGGCTTTCGTGGCTTTGCGCGTATGGGAAGCCGTCGGCCAAGGTCCCAGGATCTTCTCTTCTGTAAGCGGCCGTGAATCCAGCTGACAGAGCTTGGCTTCCATAATACGTCGTTCGGTCTGGTATGCTGGGCAATGACATAGAATGTGCTCAAGCGTTTCCTCGCAGGCGCAGATGTTGCATGCCGAAGTGCTCGCCATTCCAAGGAGACGAGAGTACGAATTCGTAAATGCCACGCCCAACCTCATGCGACACAGTAAAGTTTCGGCGCATCGTGGGAACCCGGATGGCAAACGAAGTTGCAAGTTTGGGTTGATCGAATACAGGTGCGTGTTGGAGAAACCCTGCGTATTCCATTGTAGGAGAGATATACGGCGAGCAAGTGATTGTAGTAGCCTTGCAGCGTCCGTTCTCAAGAGTGGTATGGGCGTGCGCTGGTCTTGGTCATGAGCTGATCGAGCAGCTTCATCTGCGCGGTCATTGCCAACGATTCCGCAATGACTCGGCAACCACTGAAATACAATATCGTGACCTTCCGCGAGCGCTTCGTGGTAGTCGTGCCTTATCTGATATACTGATTGTTCATGTAGCCCGTGCTGCAGAACAAACCGTAGTGACTGTAAGGCTGACCTGGAGTCGCAAAAGATGGCCCATTGGTTAGGTTCCTGGTGAAGAATGTACTTTACTGCACCTTGAAGTGCTGCGAGCTCTGCTGCTGTCGACGTCGTGGTGTGAGAAAACTTGTACTGAAGCAACACATTTTCAGATGGAACAACCACTGCTCCTATGGAGCTGTTGGAATTAGTGGAGCCATCGGTGTAAACATGTATGCGGTCGAAGTACCTTTCGTCCAAAAGACGCAAAGTCAGTTGCTTCAGGGCTAGCGTTGACATGCGTGCCTTCTTAAAGATTCCAGGAACTGATAAGCGCACGTCAGGTTGACGAAGACTCCATGGCGCAGTTGCTGGATGCATGGCAAGTTTGAAGCCAGGCGGTAGTATGTCCTGATGTTTTGTCACGATACCGCAGTACGAAGAATGGGGCCTCCGAGCTGTCAAACACGTTAAATGATGTGACGGTAGCCGTGATAAATGCCGAATGTGCGCTCTCAGCGTCTCGACAATGATGTGCGTTGTGACCGGTTGTTCTTGTGCAATAACAATAGTTGACACTGTCGATGAGCATCTTGGAAGGCCAAGGCATGTCCGAAGTGCTTGGGCTTGTACGCTTTGCAGTGCACGGATGTTAGTCTTGCACGTGTTGGACAGGACCGCAAGGCTGTACCGGAGAGTTCCGAGAAATAGGGCTGTATAAAGCTGCAGCATGGAGTGCACGGAAGGGCCCCATGATTTTCCGGCGACGAATTTGAATACATTCTCAATGCCAACGAGCTTTTTCTTCAGGTATGTGACATGCGGGCTCCAGGTTAGGTCACGATCTACGATGACGCCTAAGAATCTATGAGTGCTCTTATATGGGATTGATCTGCCATCGATGCACAATGAGTAGAAAGACATCGGTTTGCGTGTAAACGCCACCGCTGCGCATTTTTCTGTGGCGATAGTCAAACCTTGCTGGCGAAGGTATGTCGATGTCATTGTTGCCGCTTTCTGTATTCTTGCGCGCACTTGAGGTCGTGTCACGCCGGACGCCCAAATGCAGATATCGTCAGCGTAGAGAGATACATAAGCCGTCTGTGGCAGCATTTCAGTGAGCCCCACGAGAACCAGGTTGAAAAGTGTAGGACTCAAAACACCGCCTTGTGGCACCCCACGACTTGTGAAATACTTGTTCGTACACCCATCTTCAGTTAAAACGAACATAGATCTCTTTGTGAGGTAGCTTCTTACCCATCGAAAGACACGACCTCCAAGTTCAGCTGCTTCAAGAGCATTGAGAACAGCCTCGTGGGTCACGTTGTCATAGGCACCCTTCACGTCTAAGAACAGAGCTACCGACAGCCGCTTCTGAGCTTTCTGATGCTGAACAGAGGTCACTAAGTCAATAACGCTATCAACTGAGGACCGACCTCATCGAAAACCAGCCATAGCATCAGGATAGATGTTATAATGTTCCAGGTACCATTCCATGCGTGTAAGCAGCATCCTCTCCATGACCTTGCCAACGCAGCTTGCTAGTGCTATAGGCCGGTATGATGCCAAATCGAATGGAGACTTTCCGGGCTTCAGCAAAGGCACCAGGCGACTACACTTCCACTCATCAGGCACCATTCCATCATGCCAAGACTTATTGAAAATGTCCAGGAGACAGCGCTGTGCCTTCGGGCCTAGGTGACGTAGGGCAGTATAGGTCACTCCATCCGGACCTGGGGACGATGAGCGTCTGCATGTGTTCAATGCCGCATGAAGTTCTTCCATGGTGAACGCAACCTCTATTTGCTGATCTCGTGCGACTGGAACATCCTGTGGCATTAGATCGATCGGTATAGAGATGTCGCCGGCGATCTTTGCACAAAATTCCCCAGAAACATCAAGCTGTGAGCGACTAAACTAGAGGTGGCTACATACACATACAGGGGACGCACAGCCCACGCCCTAAGGAGCTTCGCCCCTAAAAAAAAAAACATTCTGAATACGGGGTAAAATAGTGCACAATTTATTTTCTCTTTCCAGCGATGGTGTTTAGCTTCTTGCGAAGGCCGCCACGTAAATTCGACGCTTTGCGTGAGCTGCGGCGCCCCGGCATCTCCAAGCCAAGTATTCCGCAGTGGCCATGAAGCCGCAGACCTAGAAGAACGCACTCGTTTGTATCGGGTGGTAGGAGGCCAGCGCAATTAAAAACAAAATGGCAGCATATCCACGGAGTGAATGATGGATAGTGGGGCGAAGCATCCGTCTGTCCATTCGTTCTCGCTTCAGTCCATCCAGGTGGCCGCCCATGCATCAATCCGCCCGTCCGTGCATGCGACTGTTCGTGCGTCCGCACGTTCATCTTTGCGTCCGTCTTTGCTTTCGTTCATGCATCCGCTCCTGCGTCCGTCCATGCGTCCATCCGCCCGTCACTGGTGCGCACCAGCCTGTAGTAGTAATATGTAACCAGTCTTACGTTTTGACCTGCAAGGTGGTGCTGGTGGGAGATTTCTCCTGTGCATTGTTGAACAATAAAAAGTTTGCAGCGTGCACGTTAACTAAAAGCCGAATTCTCCTGTCTCTCATTACCAATTAGCAGCCACTGACATGTACATTAAGCACTATCTGACAAGAAAGGGTTGCTACGTTATACACGCTGGGCGTAACTTCCTTGGTCTTAGAAAGCTTTAGCGAGTGTTGAGCCGCAGTGCCATGAATACAGTGAAGTAGTAAATACCATGAACTTGAAGTGGTTAGAGCTGGTAAGTAGATACGAAGCGCAAGCCGTAAGAAAGTAAAAGCTGAATTCTCCTGTCTCTCATTCCCCCTTAGCATGTATTGGCATGTACATTGAGCACTATCTGACAAAAAAGGGTTGCTACGTCACACTTGCTGGGCATAACCTCCTTGGTTTTAGAAAGGTTTAGTGAGCGTTGGGCCGCAGTGCCATGAATACAGTGAACTAGTATATACCATGAATTCGAGGTGCTTAAAGGTGGGAAGTAGACACGAAGCGCAAGCCATAAGAAAGTGTGCGTGCGCCACCTCTCGTTTAGTTCTTGGAATATCCGCTGGATGGCGGTGCTTCTATATGGGGAATATACACGAAAATGTGCGAGATGGTTGTACTTGGAGTGTTGAATAGATAGACGAACGGAAACACAGACAGATGCATGGACGGACGCATGGACGAACGCTGGGGCAGATACACGGACGAACGCCGGGATGGACGCACGGATGGACGTATGGACGCACGAACAGACGCACGCACGCATGGGCGGATGGACGCACGTGTGGTCACACAGACAGACGCATGCATGATGAAAAGATGCGACATAGTGGTACTTGAAGTGTTGACTAGATGGACGAACGGACACACAGACAGATGCATTGACGGACGCCTGGATGGCTGCACGGACGGATGGACGCATAGACGGACGCAGAAGCAGATGCATGGACGAACGCAGCGACGGACGCACGGATGGACATGCGGACGCACGAACAGACGCATGCACGGACGGACGGATGGACGCACGGGCGGCCACACAGACGCACGCGTGGACGGACAAAAGCAAGAACGAATGGACGGACGGATGCTTCGCCCCACTCTCCATCGTTCACCCCGTGGATATGCTGCCATTTTTTTTTTCTTTACCAGAGCTCTTCAGAGGGAATGCGAAAGAACACCGTGACCACGATCACACCACAATAACGCATCAAGTGGCAGAAACGTTTGACCTGTGACAGCAGAGCCACGGCCGCTCTTTTAGATGCGGAAGCATCTTATACTCGCGCCTTGTAGTGCGCCGTCCGCGCCGTCCGCACCGCTTCTCGAACATTCGACAGCTGACGCGCGCGCATGCGCCGTCGCGCCGTCGCCCACCATCTGTGCCGCGCGCGCTTCTCCTTCGAGAACATTCGACAGCTGACAGCGCATGCGCCGTCGCGCCGTCGCCATCTGTGCCGCGCGCGCGCTTCTCCTTCGAGAACATTCGACAGCTGACAGCGCATGCGCCGTCGCGCTGTATATATACTCAAGGTCGGCGCTCGCTCGCTCAGTTGCCGTGCGTCCGTTGGTTTGTACGTCGCGTCGACGTCCGAAGTCGCCGTAAAATGAATGCCAACAAATCCACAAACAGAATGATCGATGTCCCTTCGACCAGCGCCGGCCAAACTGTTGGCGGAACCGCTTCCGCATCCTCCTCAGTGTTCCCCCGAGGGAAGCTACGGGCAATTTTTTTCTTGAGCGGAAGCGGTCAGTGGTAAAGCGTATATACTGTAGCCAGCGTGAGTATGTCTTATTTTTAAATAATCGTCTCGCTTTGTTCGTGGCCTAGTCTAATTACGCAAGTGTCAGACGGCCACTCGCACATAGCTCTCGTTGTCATCATATTTTCATTCACTAGAAAAAGCCGCGAAACAATGTCGGGATTTTTAGCTACGGGCCTGTAGGGCTACGATATTGTCCAGCCTCGGCGCAGCATCTTCATAGCGGATGGCGCCAGTAGATAGCCATGCCCTGAAGTGCGGTTGGTCTAGAGGAATAATAGGTACATTTACGGTGAAACATTCAGCAGCCCTTCCACTATCAGATACATGAGGACAAGTTACTTACGACATTGTCTTGTGCTCCCTGCATACTTTTTCCTTCCTCCACGCCATAATTAGTCAGGTGACGGTAACGGCAACGCCCGTGTCTTCGTATTAGGGAAACAATAAAAATTAGCAAAGTGAAATGACAAGTGGCCTCTATAAGCGATCAGATTGCATAACAGAAAGCAGGATTGCTGGGTTTGGTTAGCTTGCATCAATTTGGTTACTTTTTAAGGCTGGTGATGCAAGAAATGTCTCGGCTATTTGGCTGCTCTTTGGATAGCTTTTACTTTACTCAATTTGAACTAATTGATCTATATCTTGCGAAGTCGAAGCAACTAGCGTTCGGGCATGCCGCATATAGGCGGCGTAAAAGCTTGCTGACCAAAGCTTGTTTGCAGCTCCGAATATTGATGTTAATTTTGCGCTTTCATTACACAAATAATGGGAGTATTGGGCACGTGAAGGCTACTTGGGAAAGCTTTTGCTTATTGCGTAATTTTACAAGACATGTAATGCGGAAGGTGAATTTTGACTGTAATTGGAGGCGAACTAGATAGCCGAAGGTCATCCTTTGGAGAAGGCTATGTACTCATCGGCTTTAGAAATCAGATATAGGTCAAAAACTTTGTGTCATTTCTTTATTGACGGCGACACGGTAATAATAATTGCTTGGAGTTCACTATCATGAAAGAAACAATCGTGAAAGTGAATACAACTTATGCTTCAATTTCATCAGCTGTGGTTTTGAGCACACTCATGCAGTACACATTGTTACTGCCGCCACAGGGCCGGCGCATCTACTCCTCATGAGAACAGTAACTTAAAATGTACGAAAGGAGTGCGCTTTTGGGAACAGTGCAATAATTTCCGTCATCCTCCACGAGAAGATCCCGAAAGTCAACACTATATATGTTTTTATCTTGGTAATTAGGTTTTTGATGAGAGATTGCAGTACTTCTAACACTTCCCACAAGATGCGCCTGAAGTGAGTCTTTAAAAAAAAAACGTCACATATTTTGCTTATACGCGCAGCTACTTTCGGCTCAAGTTGGCATCTTGGCTCGTTTTTCCTATTTCACGGATATTTCTCGCCTTTTTGACCGGGCAACACTGACAGCCATGGCTGCATGAATTATTACAAAATGGGGGATAAAAAGTCACGTTGCGATGGACACCTCCAAGGGTAGGACAGCATTTTTGCGCACCCGAATATTAAGTATATTCGCTGGAGCCCTGTTTTTCACGTACGACGCCGCCTCCACCGAAATATTTAACTCACAAAAGCTTCCCTTAAAAGCGAGTAAACGGAATCTTCAGTGATTTGAGCTGTGCCTGTATATGCAGGCAATACTTGTCGGCGCAGGATATCGAGCTGGCAGTGAGTGTGTCAGCTGGCGAGAAAGATTATTCAAAAGAAATAAAAAGGCGAGGCATGAAAAAGAAACTGTTTGGAGGTGCCGGGGTTCGAACCCGGGACCTCTCGCATGCAAAGCGAGCGCTCTACCACTGAGCTACACCCCCAGAACGGGGAAAGTGGTCACTAAGTGTCGTGTCATAATAGTTAGCATTTTGCCTTTTTATATAGTGAAGTGTGAGGTCAGGTTGAAGCACTCATGTACGCAAAGAATTCGCGGCAACCTGCCATTACAGATATCAAGTGGAAAGATAACCCATCGGTCAATGTCCGATAATAATGCATACTAGCAAGCATACGTTTTCTCTTTTTTCTCATAGGGGCTCTACTTACAAAAAGAATTCTAGACAGCATTGAGTTTAGGAACACGTGGGCACTTTATAGTATGAAAACGTGGGTATAATATATGGTATCCCCTCAAAATGTATACGCCTCGCTAGTTGGCAGCCAACGTTGAAAGATATTGCAACTCGCTTATTTTGGTGCATCCGGACTGTTTGCGAATCTCGGCGTAGACCCCGCGGCATTGTTTCAGAAGCCTCGTGATTGTGTAACTTCATTCCGCTAAGAATTCGCCCAGCACGCGAACAGTCTTTGTGTGGCCACAAGTTATAACGGCGAATTCTCCGATAGCACATGTATAAACGCCGGCGCCCTTAAGAGCTTGTCAGTTTTATCGGTGATATATATGCTCTGCTTGCCGCTATAACCCCCATTCTAGAACGCTTTTCACTCAACGCTCCACCTTCACTCGATGGATGGATGGATGGATGCATAGATGGATGGATGGATATGGCTGTAGCCTTTAGATTGGGCGGTGGCTAGCGCCACCAAGCCGTAATACTTAATGAACCAAAAACTAGATTGATTTTTTTCTTTAAAAAGTGAGTTTGAGGATTCGTACTTTGCAGTGAAGGGTTTAATTTTCACTCGTGCCTTGACTTTAGCCACCAATCAGATAACCTCCTTCTAGTTAAGTCTACCCGCTTAAAGTCTATTTTGCCCTCCCGGTCCCTAAACCCCATTGCTTTGAAAAGCTCTGCGCCATCATCCTGAACTATAGGGTGAAGCCCTTTACAGAACATTATCAAGTGTTCAGCAGTTTCTTCTTCCTCTCCACATGCACTGCATACCGTGTCTACCCCTTCGTATTCGGCCCGATATGTCTTGGTTCGCAGTACTCCCGTCCCGGCCTCAAATAGTAGAGAACTACCCCGAGTATTATCATAGATCCTTTCCTTGGCAATTTTCTGCTTAAAAGTTCGATCGATCTCCAGTGGGGACTTCTTAATCATGCCCATTCTCCACTTGTCAGTTTCCGTTTTCTTCACTTTCTTCTTAACCGATATTTCTTTTTGGTTTGGCCACCTGCTATTTTCTAAGTACTTATAAGTCAATTTCCTGCTCCGCTTCCTCTATTTTGTATCAACATTCGTCTTGTACAAGTAGCTGAAAACCTTCCTAGCCCAACGCTCCTCCGCCATTTTTCTCAATCGCTCAAGAAAGCCGATGGGAGCGCCATCTCTAGGCAGTGCAAGTCACTGCATATGAGTGACAATTTGCTGCTATTCTCGAGTAGCGCAGCGTCATTTTCAGCCGAGCAGCGGCGCAGTGCTCAACTCTGTCAATTGAAGAGTGAAAGTCGAGTCGAGGAGCGTTTGTGAATATGGGGGTAAGTGTTACGGGTGTATCACCGTAGTTTGAGATTTGTTTCACGGGTGCAGGTTCACCCAAAGAAAGTTTCAGCTTTAGAAAGCCGATTTACATCGTCGTCAATGTCACAACCATGTGACAATATGACTGGTAATATTCATCCTGAACCATGTCTCATTTAGTGATGGGGATTCTTCAAACCAGCTGTTCTCGTGTTAAACTGTTAGGCCTAGGTTACCAAGGAGCAATCATTTGTCATTCCATGTACGGACAGGTTGGTGCTAATGCGTGGCGATGGCACGCATTAGCACCAACTTCTTCTTTTTCAGTATAGTTGTCACAGAGTACAGTGAACAGTGCTAACTTCTGCCGCCACAGGTTTCACCACAACAAATGTTTCATTTCCTTATGAAACGACAGTCAGCTCGGACCAATTGTACGACCAGAAGGCGCCGGCTCCTCCGGGCGTAGTCTGCTCGCCTCGGTCGATCAGTGGCTACAGGGTGCTAGACTGCTGACCCGCAGGTCACGGGTTCAATCACGGCCGTAGCGGTCGCATTATGGTGGAAGCGAAATTACAAAGAGCCCTGTGCTGTAGGATGTGAGTGCATGTCAATAACACCCCATGGTCTAATTTGCCGGAGCCCTCCCTTACGGTGTCTCTCATATTCATATCTTGGTTTCGGGAAAAAACACGCCCACATAACAATATTGACACGCTGTGTTGGTGGCAGAAGACGAGAGCGAAGAAGTGAATGGCAGCTCTGTCTGAGTTTGTTCAATCGTTACTTGAGCCTCTAAATTCTGATCTGATTCCTTTAACTGAGCAACAAAATTCTCCAGAAATTGTTTACCAAGATATCTTCCCAACTCACGCTAAGCTATTACCTACAGGCATTTTAAATGGTTTATTGCAGGACGATTTAAATACTCTGCCAACAAATGTCATTATAGCAACGGACGCATCTCAATCACATGAAAAATCAGTCGTTGGATTATACTGCCCCGTACTTGATTGGTCATTTTCACTTCGCTTCCCGAATTTTCTTCCTGTCTTTCTGACTGAATTCATGGCAATAATGTTAGCTTCGCGAAAGGTAAATATTTCCATTCCAGTCATAGCAGTCATAACTGATTCATTATCAGTGTGCTCTTCTCTGTCCGCATCTGGTCACTCACCTATAGTGAAACTTTTTAAATCATTGATTCCCTGTCATCTCCGAAGTATTCATTCAATCTGGACACCATGGCACGAAGGTTTGTTGTTAAACGAAACAGCTGATTCTCTTGCGAAGGCGTCCCTTTCGACACCAATAATTCCTATTTTTCTTCATACAGTATACATTACGGTGGCGCGATTTCGCACACTTAAAATCAGGCAAAATTTATCTGACCCTGCACTGACGGCTTCTCCAGAGTACAAACACTTATTATTTCCCTGGCGCAGTGAACTGACTAATTCAAGGATGCTAGAAGATGTCATCACGAAATTTCGTTGCCGCGTTACTTCCCTCATTTTTTACTTGCATAGATCAGGCATATTGAATTCCCTTATGTGCATTTACTGTAATCAAGAGGAAACGATCAGTCATTTTTTATTACAGTGTCGCCTTTTCGATTTATTCAGGCAAAGCATACAGCACCACCTCTTCAAAGACTGGGCTTGCAACTATCACAACCTGATCTTCTTTCATTTGGAGCCTCTACACTGGGTTTCAGCCACAGGGATGTTTTATTCGCCGTTCAAGAATACATCACTGCGAATAAACAATTTTCTTGCAAAATTACTGTCTCACTATTTTTTCTTCTTTTTTTTCTGCAAACTTGATATCGGTATTTCAAATCAAAATTAAGATACAAAAAATTTGTAGGAATGATGCATTGCTGAAAGTTTAGGGTGAATTCACCTTATAATCGGCCAATCCCCTTCTTTGGGTACGAGTAATTTGCACAGGGAAGCAACAGCAACAACAAACAGTCCTCCGTGCACTTCAAGTTCCTGTCTATCGTTTCCTCCCGCGACAATAATATTATTATGCGGGCATAGTCAGCCCCATATATTCACACAATAGTGAGGAAAGCGCTGCGACGAATCTTTGCTGCCTCCCTGAAGGGGAACTCCACGCGTCGCTTATGGGAGCCATTCTAGCTGCTCAAACGCAAAAAAAAAACATCTGTTAATCTCGTGAACTTAATCAATAACTTCTTAATATATATTAGGGCAGTTGATTTACCTTTTGACAACAGGCGTCGTGTGTAGTTATCATATCTCTGAACATGAACTGAAACCATCAATTTTCACCCGGTCTTAACTTTCAAAGCAGATCTTGAGAAAGTACAGAGAACCGGAAGTTGGTATTTGATCGGAAGTACTTGGAAGAAAGCAAGAAGGTCACTCGTTTAACGTGCCTCTGATAAGCGAAAGTATTGCGGCAATTGGAACACTGGCTTATTAATCGTCACCAAGAAAAGTGTGTGATATTAGCAAAAATTCGACGTCCTATAACCACGATATACAAAGCGATAGACACCGTGGTGGTGGGCTCCGGAAATAGCGACTATATGGCGTTCTTTGACGAGCACTGTCATCGCACTGCACACGCCAAGAAAAATATCGAGCCTTTCGGAAATAAAACAGTGACTATGTGACTAAGCGGCATTTCGGTTCTAGCTAACAGCCGCCAAGAAAGGATGCGATGTCGGATGCTCGCGGGTCAAGTGCACAGACTGCAACGCTTAGTACGCTTCTACACGCGCACATCTTTTATGTGGGGTACGCTTTAATACTTTATCCATATGAAGCGAAAGTCATGTGTTCCACACCGCCACGGCCGTCACATTTTGGTACAGGCGAAATGCCACATGCCCGCGTAAACTCTGCTTCGCACGTGCACGTTGATGAACACTTCACGGTTAAAATCTGCGACGCCCTTAATTACGCCATGCTTTACAATCCCATCCCCCTCTCCTCCCTCTTAAGCCTGTGTCATCAGCCCCCCTCTCTCCAAACCTTGCTGTCTACCTCCAATCACCGGTTACGACTCACGACTAAGCAGGGGGACCACTGCGAGCACAAAATTACAGTATGTATACTATCAAAGAAGTTATTTTGCTGGTGAAAACAAAACAGTAACCCCGCCCTCCTCTTCGATGTTACTTCAAACTAACACCCCCCCCCACCCCAAAACGAGTGGTGGGATACGCCCCTGTACAGCGTGCTGTGATTTCGTGCCACGTACCAACCACGCTGACGCGTTCACCTGTCAGCTGTCTCACTTCCATTCATGGATAACATAAAACCTTGAACGCTCGCTGCTGTTGTGATCGAAAAATAAAGTTGTATGATGAAGTGCTGCCCGTGTTGCCTGCTATTCCACTTCTTGATTCCACACACACGCACACGCACATTATTTATATTCCACCCTGATACAGATAGTTTGGCAAAATATGGCGCTTCTCCATCGTTTTACAGTTTAATATAGCACGCGCTTTGTTTACAGCCGGAAAGAGAATTAGCTGAAAACCTTCTAATTTAAATGCATCTAATTTGACATCTGCTGCAAGGTGACACGATAATAAGAAGAGAAAAGCATGTCACCACATGTATGTACAGAATGAATGCATGTGCACTAGTACTGTACCGCACTTCGTTTCGAAAAAAAAATACAAGCAGCGCCTTATCTGCGACAACAGAGACTTCTGAGGCCATTAAAAACTTTGCATATATTTTAGCTAGACTGATTTGAGCTAAAGAAACTATTAGATGGTTTTGAACTTTAAATCTCTGTTTGTATTTCCATGTACTGTTTCATTTTTGTTCAGTCTTTTGTATATGCATAAACTTGGTCTATGCATGCACCTAAGGATATTCGAATTATCAAGATATTCAGTTTAGTTATGTCAGAAAACTTGTAAAAGACTTTTAAAGAGGGCTCTGGTGAAATCCTATGAAGAAGTCGCGTAATACCGCTTCGGGCACGCCTATTACGTTAAAGGGTGGTTTGATTACTTAATCATATGAACTTTGAGCCTTACTTATCAATAAATAAATAAATTATATAATAAATAAATATATAAAATAAATAAATAAATAAATAATCAGCCAATCAATCAATCAGAATATTTTGACTACTGACGGCAGGCTAGAGCCCTTTACGCAGTGCTTGACTGCAACTCAAAAGCAATAGCTGTCGCATCAAGAAATTTCAGCCGCGATTTGTAAATGTTAAAGGAAAGTTCAACTACAAACATAGTGCCAAAGCCTTCGACACAGCACTGATCTGCAATCACAATCTATTTTAGAGCCATTTTTTGAGCTCACTAATGTGTTCAGACCGAGTGTTTTTTTTTGGGGGGCTAAAGTTATCAAAAACTGGAATGATCTACCTGGTTTAGTTAGTGAAATCAGTCTCGCTGATCTTTCGTTATAGACACTTTTATATTATTATAGTTTTATTTTCTTCATTTTTTTAGCATACTGCATTCAGGAGGTGCAAATATTTGTTTCTGTTGTTGCACATAAGGTTATAGTACTGTTTAAACGCATTCATTTTGTATTTATGTACACCCCTCTGGCGCTATAGCCCCGCATCGCACTGCCATATTTGACAATAAATAGAGATAACGTTCGAACGCGTTCCCCGCAGTGCTTAGTTTTAATCTGATGAGACATAATTGTTGCATCATAAAGAGTCGGGTGCAGTTTCTTGCATCAGAGAATATTTAGGCTGCAGACAATTTTAAAAAATGTAAAAAAAAAGCGTTTCATACAGGGTTCAGCTGCAATCTTATAACAAATATCTGACTTCATGAAGGTTTGGGTGCGGTTTCTCGCTTTATAGAATGTTTTCACCTCAAAAAACGTTGAAAAGTCTTCCATACAGGATTCAGTTGCAGTCTTATGACCAATATCTGTGACATCATGAAGTGTAAGCCACAGTTAGTTGCATTAGAGCATATTCCAGCTACAGAAAAAAAACAACCCCCAGAAGCATTCTACGCAGTGCTTGATTCCTATATTATGACCAATATCTGTTGCATCATTAAGATCCAGGGGTGACTTGTTGCATTAGAGAATATTTATACAGCGGATGTCATTCGAAAGCCTTCTTCACAGGGCTCAAATGTAGGCTTATGACCTAAATCTGTCGCACCATGAAGTTTGAGGCGTGATTATTAAGTTAAAGAGTACTGTAAAATAAGAACTGTAGGCATGTATTGGGTGTACCAGCATATTCACGATAATTTTGTTGCGGTGTCGGCGTCGACGCTACTACTACGTTGTTGTGTGTGAAGAAGAAGAAGGCGGCGTGTTCTGGTGAAACGCAGCCACCATATCGACTGTCTAGCTATTTTCCTCTGTAAATATCTTATAAACACAATCGCAACAATAATAACAAATTTGGTAGTGCAGTTATAGGAACCTGGTTAGTATTCAACCTTGATTATAATTAATTTTTGCCTGTTAGATCTTTCAGAAAGTCAAGCACGCATATATGTCTTGTGCACTGCCGGGAAGTGTATAAATTGAGCAGTTGGGCTGAACAACAGGGCATGTTCAGTGATGAGAAAACAATGAAATATAGTTATTTCTGCAGTAGTACATTTTACCTGTATTTTATTGCTAGAAAGTCCATATATATATATATATATATATATATATATATATATATATATATATATATATATATATATATATATATATATATATATGGACTTTCTCCAGATTTCGGACTTCTCAATCTTGGTCCTTGTAATAAACTGTAGGGCATCTTTGGTTGAAAAAGCTGCCCTTTTTTTATGTAAAAAATATCAGCCGCTGTGCGCCGAAATTTCGGGGCACATCGTTTAGACTGCACAGAAACTTATTCTTCCTTTTTTTCTATTTCGTAACTAAAGTAGGCGCAAAAAGACAACGTCAAGCCATTGAAGATGCCTGCCACACTGCTCCCGTTCACTTTCTTTAAGTTGCAACCAAGCTTGAACCATTTTCATGAACAGAGTAATTAAATTCCTGGTCAGCACTATTAGCAAGGACGCGTCAATAGGCCTCAACTCTGGCGCCAGCTCTAACGATTCCGCAAACATCGATGGCTGTGCCCCATGATGCACAGACGTCACAGGCGTGCACACAAAGGGGCCAGGAGGGGCGGGTGGTCGCCTCCTCTAGTCACCGTGGGGGGGGGGGTCACAATATCATCTCCATAGGTTAATATAACAGGGAGGGGGGCGCTAATTC
This sequence comes from Rhipicephalus microplus, assembly GCF_043290135.1. Lineage (NCBI taxonomy): Eukaryota > Metazoa > Arthropoda > Arachnida > Ixodida > Ixodidae > Rhipicephalus > Rhipicephalus microplus. Next base: position 203,685,701 of record NC_134702.1, on the reverse strand, counting down.
AACCCTTACATTGACATAATAGGGAGAGGGCAGTGCGACGAACTTTCGCTTCTCCCTCTTAAAAAGAACCCTGTGCACGCCTATGATATACGTGCAGTGTCCCAAACGCGAATTCGCGGGAGTGGCGCACGCACCAATTTTCATTTCTGCATGATACCGCTGTAGTTGCTTTGGTCACTGCGACGTCAATCACTTCCAAAATAGTTAAAACTGTGGCGGGTGACGCACAATGAATATTTTAACGTGCTCTCATATCTTCGGAAACGTACGAATTTGCTCCAGTTGAGAACGCAGCGTTATGTCCTGATGTGGGACAGTTTTGAGCCAAAAGATCAAGCAACACGGAACGTCTGCCTTGGACGTCACGTCGCCGCATGCCAGCGGTTGCGCGCCCTTTTCCTCCAAAGGCGCGGCTGACACTTTTGACGCGTAGGCGCGTGCACGTTGACGCGTAGGCCACTGTCTTTTACTTGTGTCCGTGCATACGGGAATAACCCACAGGCAAGATAATGAAAGAGTTAACAACGGCTTATCAGCGTGGTACCTGGAAACGCTCTCTCCTTTCTCCTTCTCTGAAAACTGAAGCCGCGTTTTTTTTTAGAGTGATCTGTACACCATACGTACACCTCAAGCACGCTCACGGTGATAACTTCCGTTTCGTACATATAGTACTGGCCGAATGAATTTCCGGAAACTGCCTCTTCTTTGCTGATGCCGATTACACGCGCGTTGTCCCAGTTTCTGCCCTGCCCCTGTGGCCCCGCCTGTGCTGGTTCACGACCTCCTCCGTCGTCTTCGCCCCCCCCTCCCCCCTCCTACACTTGAGACCCTACGCAGTGCACCACAAATTGGGTCGTCGTATGCCATGTCCTTCCGTAACCGGCTCAAATATGGCCTTAACTCTCTCACACAGCTGCTTCCGCGGAAACGTATCTTGCCTGAATTTTTTTTACTCTGTTGTTTGCCTCCCACTATTTTATTTTCTAATGATCTGCCTTTTTAAATCTCAAAAGTAATACACGTATACCGGTTCTGGCTGGAAATACATGTCAGTTATAGCGACCACTCCGACAAGCTGCCGAATATTCCTTCTTGGTCAGGATTCACAGTGACTGCGATTATGGGGGAAAATGCACCCGTAACGTCACGAAAGTCGTTAGGGAGTTTTAGTGCTGGGTACGCAGGCGGCTTGCGTACGCAAGACGATGGGTTGGCGGTATTGCGCATGCGCGAAGCCCCAAACAGATGCGTCGCAAGATCGCTGGGGCGATGGGGCCATGCGTCCGCGCGGTCCACCTTCGCAAGAACTCGCGGTATCCGCACTGCAGATACTCTAGCCGTCGAGTTAAAATAAGCCAAAGTGCGAGTACTTATAGCGATTACACGGTTTCAGCCACATTTCCAAAGCTAGAATGGCCTGGAACATAGAAACTAAAAAAAATATGCCAGCCCCAGACCAGCTGAATAGGTGGCGCCATCTAGTGCGGCTATAGTGAAACAGACAACCACAACTTTGTTTTGCAGAAACATTGTGCATTGTACATCTGGTGCAAAAACTGCCCAGCGACAATACTACAAACGAGTAACCTTTTTATTCATTTTCACCTCAAAAACATTACGCGTAAGCTAGCATGTTCATGACTGCGGTTGCACGAAGTGTCACAAGATGTCGACACTGTCGTTACAAAAACGTTGTATTTCACGTTTTTGCGTATACCAGATTACTGTACACAATAAAAAAAGTGTCCTGATCACTATGTATGTTTAATTTAACATTTTAAATCATAAAAAGACCTAAATAATACTTACGCGACAAGACGCTGTGGCTCTGCGAGCGCGTGTGACCATCGTACGGCTTGCGTTTGCGTGCGTGCCACCATGGCGCCAACTAACAGGAATTTCTTGTTGGGTATGGGTTGGGCACGCAACGCCGCGCGCTCCCGAGCCCGCAAGGCCCCAAGAGATTGCGTACCCAGCACTAAAACTCCCTGTTGTTTACGGTAAGTCTTACGTGAACAGCCCATCTACACGATGTTTGCAGAATACGCGCAGGTTGCAGTAGAAACTGCGGAAACATATCGTGTATATATACTTACGTGCGTGCCACCATGTGCGAATGTACAGTTACGCACGTTTCGAACGCCAGCGTCAGTACATGGTTAGTTCACCTGTCCGAACCAGTGAAACGAGAGCAAAAGGTAAGCGCCAGGTAGGAGTCATTCGCGGCAAACTCCGAGAAGCAAACATGAGAAAAATAAACGCAGTAGAAAGGAGATCGGAGAACAGAAAATAGATACTCACAAAACAGGTCAGATTATCGCAAAAAAACGAAGAAAGAACGATAAAAATGCAAAGAAAACACGTGAAAAAAAAACAGAAAAGAGCAGGAAAGCGCACATACACACAATAACAAAACAGAGCAGTATAGAGCTCTATGCAGAGCTGTATGTCCTGGGTTCTTGTTGAAGATCTTCCTTGCAGCAGTAATGACGTGAGCGCTATATCGAAACTCAGTTTTTTTTAATTCATGACAGTGTTTCAAAAATCAATCAATTGTTAAACCAGCAGCACCTGGTTGATTAGGGCACGGTTCGGATTGAACTTCCCCATTCTAGCTGTGTTACTACACAGCTAGGCTTCCCGCCATCATGCCACCTTGCTTGTCGCTTTTGTTGAACCTTGTATTCTGACCTCTGATCTTCGCTGGCAATTGCGAGGAACTTCATGACACTTTCTGTATACGCCAAATTATATTTTATTGCGAGAGTGCTCTTAAAATAACACGACATGGAAAACACTTTCGCGAACCTTGTTTTGATGTTACCAACTCTGTCTCACATTCGTCGTTGTGATTCATACAACATTCTTTCATATCACTCATCAGCTCATACGTTTGCGAATTATATGAGTAATTGCTGCCTCATATGCGCCTTCGTTTCAGATCATGTTGTATATTGCGGAAGTTCTTTTCCTGATTATGCACATGTATAGCTTTTAAAGGAGTCTAGCTTAACTTTTATAAGCTCGAAAGTGAAGATCGCGCCATTCTGTTTTGTAGAAGATAATACTTCACTTTCTCTTATTGAGGGCCCTCTGAACATTACATTTCTAAAATTATGCGCTCGTTCTCAGGCGATAAACCCGTCTTTACCAGGGACATTCCCTATACATTATAAAGCGCACCAATCAGTTCACTATGAAGGGCGAGGACTTGTCTTTTTTTCCTTTTTAGAATTCACAAAGTCGTCGACCAACACTGTGTGGCATGTGGGTTCCCAACCAGCAATTGTGTTCCCTTCAATTTCTTGTCAAGGCACTTCCAAAGCAATGTATTCGTGCTCTATCACACTTTTTTCCAGATTTATTATCAATACTCGGGGACGAGGTGACGTCCTTTTTTTGTGCATCTAATTAGCGAAGAAGTTCGAGACTGAAAATTGGAGCAGTGATTGATTGAGCCAGCGCAGGCTTTCTGTGATCAAAACAGCCATTTGCGACTAGCTGAGATCATTCGCTTTGCGACTAACTTGGTCGCCTCACCGGTGCCACAGTCCGTTTCATACATCACTTGCAAGTTGTGGAATCTATGGATGCGGGAAGTTTGGCCAGCAAGATAAGTGAGTACGCTTGTCTCGACAGACATCGGGAGCGATTGCAGGTGTTATTCACCGATGAAGGGCGCTGTCAAGAAATTCACATGGAAGTCAACGACATTACAGAGCGCCAACATGCAAGAAAACATATTAGTTACGGCAACCGACAGCATAACTGTGGAAGTCTTTGTCGAGCGTAGTTCACCTTGATCAAAGAATTACTTAGCAACAAGAAAAGCCGGATAAAAAGTGCCTTAAGATTTTAGAAACCTATGGTAGTTATTCAAATTGCCTCTTTCAGCCTTCTTCAAAGTGCTTTAGGCGCTAAATACGCACACCACGGAAGAAAGCGACGGGGAAGAACGACACTCACAACTTCATCGAAATGCAACCCCGCATCTTTCTTGTAAGCAGCCGAGCACGTAGCTGTTGAGGAGAAGGAAACACACACTACAAGCGCCCACTCATAGCTGAATCTCAATAGACGACAGAGCGTACATATATACAACTATGGGCAACGGCAATAGCATTTCGAAAGGGTGAAATGCACGAATGCGCCCATACATAGATTGTTTTCGGGGAGAGAGGGGGTTCACATCGACCCTCTGGGTGGGGGGAAGGGGGTCGCATCATATTTCCTCTGTGATGTAACTATCGGTGGTAGCTTGAGCAGATTGTGTACATGCATATGAAAAACATGATACCCCCGACCCCTGCTCCTTCCCATGCGTATGCTTGTGAAGACAGTAAGTAAAGGTAAAATAATCGCAGTAAAATACAGTAAACGAGAGGTACAGTGGCCGTTTGGAGCAACAGATTTGTCTTCTAAAATGCATCATTGCAACAACCCGCCCGATCGGAGAAGACATCATAATCGTTAATCTCGTTGATGGCGTAGCCTTCGTCCGACCGAAAAGCGTTTCACAAGTCAAGAACGGCTCCGCTTACAAGGAGGAATGAGAGGTAAACGCGGCATGTTTTCGATCATTCATATTTACATTTCGATTTTGCTTACTTTGCTGTACGAATTTCTTACTGTCGATGTTTGTGACTGCATGCCTATGAAAATGACTTTCATGTTAGGCTCTGTCAAGCAGGCCTGAACGCAGTCATAGCTATTAGTGAACATCATTTACTTCATTTCGCGCATACAAGCATGCTTGCGATAAGCAATAAGTAATTCTTTTTGTGTGTTATGCTGCACGTTGGCAACACGATTGCGCATGAGCTATTTTTGGGGCAGACTTTTTGAAAAACCTTGGTTGACGTAAATGTTGCCCTGTGACTTTTGATAACAATAAAGTACTCCAATAGTAGAAGCTTCATCGTGCAATCTGCGAGGGCAAGGTAATCATTGTTGATGAATGTGTGCTTGGACTCATTCGAAAATGCACCTCGGACCAGACTATACCCATTCACGTTGAAATAGCTCGTTCGTTGCGTACATGCGCTAGAAAACTTAAAAACTTGCAGAAACGCGGAATGTTTTTTTTTGTTGTTTTTTTCGTAGCTTTCGTCGCTTTGCTCCCTGAAACGATGGCATTGCGGCTAAGTGTCTTTCATTGAGTGCAAGCGTGCATCCGTCATTTCCCTTTACGTGAACCGATTCAGAACTGTTCAGATTATTTCACCCCGCAGTATAGATATGCCACTGTTCTAACTAGTATGTGCATTGATGCTTGCAACACCTAAGCCGGCGCGAACAGGTGCAGTCTCGTACCACACAAAATATCAAATGATCGGTCGAATAGTGATGAAGCAAAGAACTGCAGTGTAGTACAAAGCATAGGGCACCATAATAAATTTCTCAGAACACGTGAACTCTGACGAGAACTGTCCGCGCACGCAACACGAGTTTACTTACGCTGTGCAGTGCACCAAACATGCCTGTTGGTTGTCTGTTTCGGACATTCTGATGCGAATCGCTGGAATTTCACTGCTGGCATCAACTCCTTCGTGTTCAGTGACGTGTTCTTGTGTGAGATCACAACGCAAGAGATCCTACCAGCTTTGCGTAAGGATGCAGTCACAAACGCCAGACGTTGCACACGCAGAGTAAGATACTAGGTGAGTGCGACTTTACCGGCATCGGAAGTGAAGCGGAGCATATGAACGCCAGCCAATCTTTCCACCAGGGCAGAAACGAGCGCTAGTGTTTAACGCGGTACTTTACCATCCGGCATGTATTGTAACTAAAGTTCTCATTTCTCGTATTCAGTGTCCCTTCCCGAACTTTGCTGAGCGCGTTGCTTCCTAGCAGTGCGAAGCCACTCCCTTGAAATACGCTGCCTACATGTATTGCTGAAAATCCCTTTCACACCGTGGCAGAGCGATTTCGTTCTCTCCCGTTGCCCATACTCCTTGCTTTTTGGTGGCACCTTTCACTTGCAGATGTGGTTCGCGAATACAAAAGGTGTGAATGGCATTGCAACAACCCAAGTTTGCATGTAACAATTCTCGCGAATTTCGGATAACACATTTGGCATATAATATGACATGTAATGCGCTGTAGAATGTTTGTGTCAATTGAAACAGATAATTATCAGTGTTCCGCTATTCCAAGGGTCTGTTTGCTGCGCGAAATATTACTTGCACAGTTTTTATTTCATTTCGCATAAAAACCTGTAGTTACTATGTACATTGTTCATAATTTTACATACCATGTGCGCCCATGCTTCTTCATTCAGTGCATTTCTTGTGGTGGTTTATGTTGGTAGTTGCAGAAATGGCTCGGTGAGCCCTCCTTGCCATGTCAATTTAAATGGTCGAACAGGTGAAGTGAACCAATCTATATATTTTTAATTTGTCGCATATATTCACAGCTTCAGTTCCTTATTCTAGCACTGTTTGCCACACTGCTGAACAATACATTTTATGCTCACTACAGCTACCCAAACTGCATTTCTCATTACGTTGCTTTAGGTTTATGACCACGATCTTTTTTATTTATGAGCCTAAGTTACCAGATGAGTATTTTAGTAGGCCTTTCTAAGGCTGTGATTGGCGTGCACGTTTTCCAGTGTTGCACCGGGAATAGGAAAGTTTGACCCCCCTCCCCCGACGCCACTGTCGTCGCTGTAAGTGTCAGGTGCGTTGCTTTTTTGTCACGTGAACGGTATGCATTGTGACGATTTGGTCTGCGGTATCCAGCGATTCAAGTGGATGGTGAAAAAGCACTACCGACAGTACTCTCACTGCGCATGCATGAAGCTTGCTGTGTCCGCCGACTGGTATAGGGCTGTAGAGTGGACGACACCTTGCAATGTTTCCTATAATGGAACACTGTGTAAATAAAGTTGAATTACCGGCCAATTTGGACAGTGCTTCACTTTTTGAAACAGCAGCGCGTCAAGAAAACATGTTTAATGACTTAGAGTACTCACTATATTACTGTACTGTGGGAGAGCGTAATATCGTCCCAGACCTATAGTAAGGAAACAGCATGCATGATTGTTTAGAAAAAGTGGGTAAAGATTTAGAGTACTTAGTATACTCTACTATGAGAGAGTACTAAGCATGCAAGAGCTGAAAAAAAGAGAACATGAATTCGTAACACAGCCATGCAGCAATAAACAGAAAGCTCGTCACAAGACCGGTATAAAACACCTTGTCTTCGCAGGCTGTGATATTCAAAGTGAATGAAGTATCGTCAATCAGCCGACGTAAGTGAAAGACGCTTGTAGTTTTCACGCATAAATCACCAAAATACAAGAAAGTTTTTGCTGAAACGGTTGCTACAATTACAGGCAAAAGAACAATACTTAATAATAAAGTGAAAATTAAGCAACCTGAATGGGGAATTTCAAACTTGAACATTCCGCTTGGGGAAGGCTGAGCAGCGACATAAAATCGCCTTTCGTTTAAAGAATGCGTAAACGTAAAACTTTATGGTAGACAGCGGCGCTCCACAAAACGTTGTAATCGGGCGCCATCGGGGCTTCGTCCTCTGTCAAGCGTTCATGAGCCCCTTTTAGCGGTTCCTTAAGCATGAAATTTTGCCGACACCATTTCATATGGCTGGACGATCATTTTATGGGCGAAACTCCTTAAAACGGCACCCGTTTCTCGCTCGTAGTAGTCGTAGTCGTTGTGTGTAACCAGTCTTGCGTTTTGACCTGAAAGGTGGTGCCGGTGGGAGATTTCTCCTGTGCGTTGTTGAACAATATAAAATTCGCAGCGTGCGCGTTAACTAAAAGCCGAATGCTCCTGTCTCTCATTCCCCATTAGCAGCCATTGGCATGTACATTGAGCATTATCTGACAAGAAAGGGTTGCTACGTTATACTCGCTGGGCGTAACCTTTTTGGTTTCAGAAAGGTTCAGCGAGCGTTGAGCCGCAGTGCCATTATTACAGTGAACTAGTATATACCATGAAATCGAGGTGGTTAAATGTGGGAAGTAGACCCGAACCGCAAGCCGTAAAAAAGTGTGCGTGTGCCACGTCTCGTTTAGCCCTTGGAATGTCCGCTGGATGGCGGTGTTTCTATGTAGGGAATATATTGTTACGTGAAAATGACACGAGGTGTGTCTATTTAAAATCTATATTTTAACTGATGCGTATGGCGTCGGCTAAGATGGAAGCAGCACGCACAACCAACAGACCACTTCCTCGTTGTCGTCTTCTGACTGCTGATACGTCAGCTACGTAGCATTACCCCCCCGCCCCCCGGCGGTAAAAGCGCCGTCTTGGTGTACATTAACTACGGTCTTCAGTAGCCAGGTGATAAGGTTTTAGCCTGCTGACGTGCACAACATCACTGGGTGTGGTTGCAGGCAGACTTGTGGTCTCAGATGCAGGAATGATCTCATAGGTGACGTCGGTTACCTGGCGGATGATACGGTAAGGACCCATGTAGCGAGACAATAACTTCTCTGATAAGCTAACTCGACGAACTGGGCACCACAGGAGAACAAGGGAACCGGGTGAGAAGTGAACGACAGCATGCCTGCTGTCGTAGATGGCTTTCTGGGTGGCTTGCGAAGCCGAAAGTCTAGAGCGGGCGATCTGACGTACGTGGTCGGCACGAGCAATACGGCGTTGTAGCGGTTGGAAGTACGGTGTCGAGTGGTAACGTCGGATCACGGCCATAAAGCAAATAAAAGGTTGAATAACCAGTGGTGTCGTGGGGCGAAGAATTGTACGCGAAGGTCACGTGAGGTAGCGCCAGGTCCCAGTCATGGTGGTCAGAGGACACATACATCGCGAGCATGTCCGTTAGGGTCCGATTTAGCCGTTCGGTAAGGCCATTTGTTTGGGGATGGTAGGAAGTGGTCAGCTTGTGGTGCGTCGAGGAAGAGCGCAGAAGATCGTCGATCACACGGGACAAAATAGCGCGGCCACGATCCGTGAATAATTGGCGAGGAGCACCATGGTGTAGGATGACGTCGTGGAGCAAAAAGTCCGCAACGTCAGTAGCGGTGCTGGTGGGGAGCGCTCGAGTGATGACATACCTAGTCGCGTAGTCTATAGCAACGGTGACCCACTTGTTGCCCGATTTCGACTCGGGAAAAGGACCGAGAAGATCTATACCAACACGGAAGAAAGGTTCGGTTGGGATGGAGATCGGTTGAAGAAGTCCAGCCGGGGGCGCAGTAGGTCGCTTCCTACGTTGGCATTTATCGCAGGAGGACACGTAACGGCGAATGGACCGGGCGATACCGCGCCAAAAGAAGCGGCGACGCACGCGGTCGTACGTCCGAGATACACCCAGATGACCAGCAGTTGGTTCATCGTGAAGCTCGTGCAGCACAGTTGAACGCAAATTTTTTGGCACGATAAGAAGCTCAGGACCATCTGGCTGGAGGCTACGACAGTACAGCGTGCCATTCAGGAGGACGTACATGCGAAGTGACGTGTCGTTCGGAGCAGATTCGAGACGGTCAATAAGTTGTCGCAGAGAAGCATCACGACGTTGTTCATCACGTATCTGAAGAAACTGGGACATTGACATGACGCTGAGGCTAGGCTCGATGTCTGGTTCATCGGGCTGATTAACAGGGTAGCGGGATAAGCAATCGGCGTCCGGATGGAGACGTCCAGACTTATAAGCAACCGAGTAGGAATACTCCTGTAGGCGTAATGCCCAACGACCAAGTCGTCCAGTGGGCTCCTTCAGAGAAGAAAGCCAACACAGCGCGTGATGATCTGTGATGACACGGAAAGGATGGCCATACAAGTAAGGACGGAATTTCGAAACCGCCCAAACAAGAGCGAGACATTCCCGTTCTGTTATAGAATAATTGCGTTCAGACTTAGAACGCAGACGGCTTGCGTACGCGATTACACGGTCGTTGCCCCGCTGAATTTGCGCCAAAACTGCACCAATTTCGTGATCACTCGCGTCTGTTCGCACTACTGTGGGAGCATCGGGGTCGAAATGTGCAAGAATAGGAGGTGTCGTTAGAGCAGTGATTAGCTGAGAGAAGGCGTCAGCTTGAGGAGGGCCCCAAGAAATTGGGACGTCTTGTTTGAGAAGGTCGGTGAGTGGCCGGGCGAGTGCCGCAAAGTTTTTCACGAACCGGTGAAAGTAGGAGCAGAGGCCCACAAAACTGCGAACATCATGGACAGAGCGTGGGACTGGGAAGTTTGTTACAGCGCGTACTTTCGCCGGGTCTGGCCGTACGCCGGCCGCGTCAACAAGGTGACCCAATACGGTAATCTGACGAAGACCGAAGTGGCACTTGGAGGCATTGAGCTGCAGGCCGGCCCGTCGAAATATGGATGGAATGGTCGAAAGGCGTTCAAGGTGGGTTGCAAAGGTAGGTGAGAAAATGATCACGTCGTCCAGGTAACACAAACATGTCGACCCTTTAAATCCTTGTAGGAGCGTGTCCATCATTCTCTCGAAGGTCGCTGGAGCGTTGCAGAGCTCGAATGGCATGACCTTGAATTGGTAAAGACCGTCAGGGGTAACGAAGGCGGTCTTTTCTCGATCCATTTCATCTACAGCAATTAGCCAGTAGCCAGATCGGAGGTCGAGAGATGAAAAGAAGGTGGCGCCATGGAGGCAATCAAGGGCATCGTCAATGCGTGGTAGAGGGTACACGTCTTTTTTGGTAATTTTGTTGAGGTGGCGATAATCAACGCAGAAACGCCATGAGCCGTCTTTATTTTTTACTAATACCACGGGTGATGCCCAAGGGCTCGTTGATGTTTCCTTTACGTTTTTCGTAAGCATTTTGGCCACTTCTTTCTGAATCACTTCTCGCTCAGACGCTGACACGCGGTACGGTCGACGGTGAAAGGGCGCAGAGTCACCAGTGTTGATTCGGTGAGTGACAATTTTAGTCTGGCCCAAGGGACGATCATCAGTGTCGAAAATGTCACTGTATGAGGTCAAAACGTGGCAGAGGGCGTCGGCCTGGTGAGGCGACAGCTCCGATCCAATCATGTTTCGAAAAATAGCATCGTCTGATCTGGGTGACCGTGAGACTGCGCTTCGATGAAGAGCACATACAGCGACAACGCTGACATCGTCCTCTGTTATGGCAGTTAGCTGGGCTAGAGACATCTGGCAGGGCAACACTTGAGGGGTGAAACCAAAGTTAAGGAGCGGAAGTAACACACAGTTATCCACTATGGTCGCGACGGTATAGGGCACAGTAACAGTGCGCGTCAGCCGAACGTCAGTAATTGGCGTAACGATATAGTCTCCGTCAGGAACGGGAGGGGTCGATGACAAAGACACGTACGTGACGGCTCGAGGTGGCAGGCGAACGAAAGTGGTTGGGCTCAAGCGGCTGGTGGGTTTTGCAGAGTAGTCGGCAAAGATTGGTAGATCAAGGCTGAGGGTACCAGACGAACAATCAATTAAGGCCGAGTGTGCCGAAAGGAAATCAAGGCCAAGTATGAGGTCATGAGGGCAGCAGGCTGGCACAGCAAAAAGGACCACGGCATGACGACCGGCAATGCTGACACGAGCAGTGCACATTCTGATTAGTGGTACAGTACCACCATCGGCAACACGTATTGCCTGCGTCGTAGATGGCGCCATAATCTTTTGTAAGCGGCAGCGTAGAGAAGCGCTCTTAATAGACAGGTGCGCACCTGTGTCAATGAGGGCGGTCACAGGAACATGGTCGACTTGTACTTCAAGCAGGCTATGGTGCGTGGGAAGCGTCAGTAGAGGATTTTCGGCCGTCATTGGTATTGCAGCTTCACCTCTATAAGCTGCAATATCTAGTTTCCCTGCTGCGGTCGTCCAGAGAAGCTCGGCGAGGAAAAGCGCCGAGGTGGCGGAGAGCGGGATTGGCGACGTAGCGGCGACGGGGAGCGAGAACTGCGGTGACCGGACGAAGGGGCCACAGGGTGGTGGCGACCGGGCAAAGGGGCGTCAGTGGAAGGCTCGTAAGATGACGACGAATAGAAATTGAAGGGTGTGGCGACTGAACGTCGAGGAGTCGTCGCATGCATGAGCGCCGAGGTAGAGAAAGTCTGACGTGGTTGGTTTCACCAACGGCGGCGGCAATAGCGAGAAACGTGCCCAGGCTGGTGGCAGGAAAAACAAATAGGCCGGTCGTCGGGTGTTCGCCATTCCGAAGGGTTACGGAAGGTCATTGTTGGAGGTGAACGGTGAGCGTGTCCTCGGGAGTAGGACGGGGCTTCAGGGCGAGTCAAGGGACATGCTGATGGAAGTCCGAGATTCGCAAACTCCTGCCTCACCACAGCTTGTATTAACGCCACTGACGGCTGTTGTTGGTCAGAGGCGAGCGTTGCGAAAACGGGTGGCTCAAGAGGAGCCGGACAGGCGGCTTCGATTTCCCGACGAACAATGCGTGTGACGTTGTCATACGTTGGGGACTGGCGGGTGGCTTCACACGATGAGGTCGCGGCCGTGTTGGGCAGCCGGGTGAATCGCCGAGTAATACGGCGGCTCTTGGCTTCTTCGAACCACCGGCACTCTTTAATGATGGCGTCGACGGTGGCAACGTTGTTATAAACTAGAAGATTAAATGCGTCGTCTGCTATGCCTTTCAGCACATGGGCCACTTTCTCCGACTCACTCATGTGCTCGTCAATCTGGCGGCATAGGGCAATGACGTCGTGAATGTACGTGACGTACGACTCCGTCGACGTCTGTGCACGAGCCGCCAGTTGATTCCGCGCTGCGATCTGCCGCCCAACGGTGTCGCCAAAAAGGTTGCGGATCTTCTCTTTAAAGGAGTCCCAGCTCGTAATCTCCGCTTCGTGCGTCTCGAACCACACTCGCGGTGGGCCATCGAGGTAAAAAAGCACATTGGCAAGCATAAGAGTCGGGTCCCACCTATAGCTTGCGCTGACCCGTTCGTACCGGTTGATCCATTTGTCGACGTCAACGCCTTCCTGACCAGAAAATACACCGGGATCACGAGCAGGAGGAAGAACCACGTATGTAGAAGTCACGGTAGGGGCAGGTGGCGAAGACGATGGTTGTTCAACCTGTGACATGGTTGGACCTATGATGATGCGGCCGTTGCGGAGCTTCGTGATAAAGACGGGAAAGTACCCAGCACCTCCACCACAAAGATGTTACAATAAAATGACACGAGGTGTGTCTATTTAAATCTATATTTAAACTGATGCGTATGGCGTCGGCTAAGATGGAAGCAGCACGCACAACCAACAGACCACTTCCTCGTTGTCGTCTTCTGACTGCTGATACGTCAGCTACGTAGCAATATGATGAAAAGATGCGAGATGGTGGTACTTGGAGTGTTGAATAGATGGGCGAACGGACACACAGACAGATGCATGGACGGACGCACGGGTGGCTGCACAAGCGGATGGACGCATGGACGGACGCAGCGCCTGATGCATGGACGAACACGGGGACGGATGCACGGATGGACGTGTGGACGCACGAACAGACGCACGTACGGATGGGCGGATGGACGCACGGGCGGTCACACAGACAGACGCATATATGATGAAAAGAAGCGACATAGTGGTTGGTACTTGAAGTGTTGACTAGATGGACGAACGGACACACAGACGTATGGACGAATGCATGGATGGCTGCACGGACGGATGGAAGCATAGACGGACGCAGGGGCGGATGCATGGACGAACGCAGGGGCGGACACACGGATGGACATGCGGACGCACGAACAGACGCATGCACGTACGGATGGACGGATGCACGGGCGGCCACACAGACGTACGCTTGGACGGACAAAAGCAAGAACGAATGGACGGACGGATGCTTCGCCCCACTCTCCATCATTCACCCCGTGGATATGCTGCCATTTTTTTAGATGCGGAAACATCTTATACTCGCGCCTTGTAGTGCGCCGTCCGCGCCGTCCGCACCGCTTCTCGAACATTCGACAGCTGACGCGCGCGCACGCGCCGTCGCCCACCATCTGTGCCGCGCGCGCTTCTCCTTCGAGAACATTCGACAGCTGACAGCGCATGCGCCGTCGCGCCGTCGCCATCTGTGCCGTGCGCGCGCTTCTCCTTCGAGAACATTCAACAGCTGACAGTGCATGCGCCGTCGCGCTGTATATATACTCAAGGTCGGCGCTCGCTCGCTCAGTTGCCACTCGTCGGTTGGTTTGTACGGCGCGTCGACGTCCAAGGTCGCGGTGAAATGAATTCCAACGAATCCACAAACACAATGATCGACGTCCCTTCGACCAGCGCCGTCCTTTCGCATACGTGTGTACGTGTTCACTCATTTAACACCCCCTCCTACAACCACGTTAACCAATTTAGCCATCGACCCAAGTAAGTCGCAATTTAACACCCCATTTCACAACCACGTTAACCAATTTAGCCATCGACCCAAGTAAGTCGCACTTTAACACCCCGTTAACCAATTATATGCTCCGCATCCTCCTCAGTGTTCCCCCGAGGGAAGCTGCGGGCAATTTTTTCACCAGAGCTCTTCAGAGGGAATGCCAAGGAACACCGTGACCACGATCACACCACAATAACGCATCAAATAGCAGAAACGTTTGACCAATGACAGCCGAGCCATGGCCGCTCTTTTTTTTGAGCGGCAGCGGTCACTGGTAAAGCGTATATACTGTAGCCAGCGCGAGTATGTCTTATTTTTAAATAATCGTCTCGCATTGTTGGTGGCCTAGTCTCATTACGCAGGAGTCAGACGGCCACTCGCACATAGCTCTCGTTGTCATCATATTTTCATTCACTAGAGAAAGCCGCGAAACAATGTCGCGTTTTTTTAGCTACGTGCATGACGGGCTACGATATTGTCCAGCCTCGGCGCAGCATCTTCATAGCGGATGGCACCTGTAGATAGCCATGCCCCGAAGTGTGGTTGGGCTAGAGGAAAAATCGGTACATTTACGGTGAAACATTCAGCAGCCCTTCCACTATAAGATACAAGAGGACAGGTTACTTATGATATTGTCTTGTGCTCCCTGCATACTTTTTCCTTCCTCCATGCCATAATTGGTCAGGTAATGGTAACGGCAACGCCCATGCCTTCATTTAACCATATGATGTATTAGCGCAAATTCGACGGGGACGAAGAGGACAAGAAAACACGACACTCGCTACACTCGCAACTAATTTTATTTCAGAAGCAGCACTTCATATATAACCCATAACCCTAGCGACACAGAAAAGAACTACGAACACTGAATCATTGCCAACAGAAGCTTTTGCGCAGACTCAAGCGATAGTACACGGCAGTTAAGCTTAGGCACTTTTAGATGACATAACTAAAAACAGCCCTGGGTAACATCAAATAAAAAAAACAAAAAACAAAAAAACAAAAAATAAAACACACAAAAATTTGAGAATTCACACGTGTTTGAAACAAAATTTTGAAACGACAAGAAGGAGAGTATGACACATGCAAACACTGATATCAATTAAGTCCTTCGAGGTAGCTGGCTTCTCGGTTACTTAACGAAACCGATGACTGACTAATGCATCCTTCTTTTCTTTTTTTAATGTGAAAGGCTTCGACAATTTCTCTGGTTAGTTGGTTTCCATGACGGAAGACTACGGTTGTGTCACTGTACAGTGGTGAGTAGCCACACTGGGAACAGTGTCCCTTTATGTGAGAATGAATGTTAGTTCCTAATGATCGCTTGTGTTCTAAAAGTCGGGTGTTCAAACAACGACCCGTCTGGCCGATGTATACCTTTCCACACGATAGCGGCAAGCAATACACGACTGATAGGCTACACTTATCAAACTTTGTTGTGTGATTCACCGTACAACTACCAGCATTAGTGTTTACTGCTATGGAAACTTTACGGTAAAGTTTGGAACATATTTTACTAAGCTTGTTGGGTGCCGAAAAAACTGATTCTAGGCCATAGCGATTCCCTACGTTTTTTAAGTTATGGGCAATCTTGTGCGCATATGGAACTGACACTATCTTCTTCCTGTTTTCATTACTTGTCATTTTTTATGAAAGTTGTTGCGTACGTGACTAATCAGCTTGTTAGCTGATCTACACAACACGCGTTTTTCATACCCAGCATTTTTTAGCCTGATAATTTGTTGGTTGAAGCTTCCGCTAATTTTTTCTGGACATGACTTTGTTAAGGCTCCTCTCAAACATGAAAAGGCTATGCCACTCTTTACAACTTTAGAATGTGCCGATCGGTAGCTAAGTAAGGGTTTTTCCGTTCGCCCATGCCTTCGTAATAAGGAAACAATAAAAATTTGCAAAGTGAAATGACAAGTGACCTCTATAAGCGATCAGATTGCTTAACAGAAAGCAGGATTGCTGGGTATGGGTAACTTTCATCAATTTGGTTAATTTTTAAGGCTGGTGATGCAAGAAATGTCTGGGCTACTTGGCTGCTCTTTGGATAGCTTTTACTTTACTACATTTCAACTAAATTATGTATATCTTGCCAAGTCGAAGCAACTGGCGTTCGGGCATGCCGAAAGTATGCGGCGTGAAAGCATGCTGACCAAAGCTTATTTGCAGCTCCGAATATTGATGTTAATTTTGCGCTTGCATTACACAAATAACGAGAGTTTTGGGTACGTGGCTGCTACTCGGGGAAATCTTTGCTTGATACGTAATTTTAGAAGACATGTACTGCGGAAGGTGAATTTCGACTGTAATTGCAGGCGAACAGAATAGTCGAAGGTCATCCTTTAGAGAAGGCTCTGTACTCAACGGCATTAGAAACCAGATATAGGTCAAAAACTGTGTGTCGTTTCTTTATAGACTGCGACTCGGTAATAACAATTGCTCGGAGTTCACTAACACGAAAGAAAGAATCAAGAAAGTGACTACAACTTATGCTTCAATTACATCAGCTGCGGTTTTGAGCCCACTCATGCACTACACATTGTTACTGCCGTCACAGGGCCGGCGCATCTACTCCTCATAAGAAAAGTCACATGAAATGCATTAAAGGAGTGCCCTTTTGGCAACAGTGCAATAATTTTTGTCATCCTCCACGAGAACGTCTCTAAAGTCAACATTATATGTTTTTATCTTGGCAATTAGGTTTTTGATGAGTTATTGCACTACTTTTTACACTTCCAACAAGATGCACCTGAATTGACTCTTCACAAAGAAACGTCACAAGTTTTGTTCACACACGTGCAGCTACTTTTGGCTCAAGTGTGCATCTTGGCTCGTTTTTTCTATTTCACAAATAATTCTCGTCCTTTTGACCAGGCAACCCTGACAGCCACGGCTGCATGAATTATTATAATATGGGGGGATAAAAAGTCACGTTCTGATGGACGCCTCCAAGGGAAGGATAGCATTTCTGCGCGCCCAAATATTAATTAGATTCGCTGAAGCCCCGTTTTTCATGTACGATGCTGCCTCCACCGAAATATTCAACTCACAAAAGCACAAAAGCTCCCCTTAAAAGCGAGTGAACAGAATCTTGAGTGATTTGAGCTGTGCCTGTATATGCAGCGAATACTTGTCGGCGCAGGATATCGAGCTGGCAGTTAGTGAGTGCTGTCAGCTGGCGAGGAAGATTATTTAAGTTAGTAAGACGCTACTCAAAAGAAAAAAAAAGAGGCTTGAAAAAAAAAGATGGCTGGAGGTGCCGGGGTTTGAACCCTAGACCTCTCACATGCGAAGCGAGTGCTCTACCACTGAGCTACACCCTTTTTTTTCTTTAATGAATGACATTATCACCAGTAAAGTACACAGAACATACTTCATCAGAAGTCAGACAAACACACACAAGCGTCAAGAACGGGAAGCCACTCCGGAACGGGGTCAAAAGTCTCGACAACACTGCGCACTTGAGCAGCTGCTTTTCGGAAGACAGATCTCGTCGACCGTGGTGGCTCGGCGTGTCTATCGATCATGCGACTTTTCCATAATGAATAAAGTCCCAACAACATAAACAAGTCGTAAGGAGTACTATCAGTCAGACTCTTTTTGAACGAAAGGAACCTAATACCATGGGCTGTGATAGGAAGTTCTTTTCTTAACATTCTTTTTAGAATGTCCCAAAAATAAAAAGCATCACGACAATGAATAAAACAATGCTCTATAGTCTCTGGTTGGTTGCAGAGTCTACAATTCACTGTCCAGGGTACGTATATTGATTTTTCATTCAGCCACGTTTTCACTGGCAGCGTGGAAGTGTGCAGTTTAAAGAAAAATGTTTTCGCTGAAGGAGATATACACATTCTACGTACACGAAATAATACATCGTGACCAGACAGAAGCGAATATGGCTTTCGATAAACAGGTTCGGGGAAAAGGTTATTCACAAGTGCAGCGGTTAAATTTGTTCGGTCAATAGTATACAAATACTCTAAGGTAAACCTGGCTTTCAAAAAACTGACAGTATCAACAATTTCTTTTAGGAATCCCCGCAACGGCAATTCCTTAGCAACGCTTGTTGTGACATGAATAAAAGGAAGGTGGTAACAAAGACGGTTACGAAGAACCGCTAATAGAAATGGGTGGCACACATCCTTGAGGTAGAAAAATCGCAGCACCAACTGTCGCACGAACAAATGCACAAGGCCGAGGCCACCCTTTTCGAGTGGAAGAAAAAGATTGTCTCTTCTCATGGGTTCCCAGGAAGAGCTCCAAATAAAGCAGGCAAATATCCTATGAAAGGCTTGAATGTGTACCCGAGAGCAATGCAACACCTGCAGAATATAAATAAGCTTCGATACAAGGAATATATTGCACGCTTTCGCTCTGGCAAAAATGGAAAGCTCCCGTCCGTGCCATGTTGCCACCTTTCGGCGGATTGTAGTTATCGCAGCGGTCCAGTGTGGGCCGCTGTTACGATAGTTATCGAGAGGCACACCGAGGTATTTCATAGGAGTCGCATTCCAATGAATATTTGCGAAGACCGAAGGAGTTGTAGCCCACATGCCTTGCCAGAATCCACTACTTTTATCAAAATTTATGCTGGCGCCAGCGACTTCACAGAAACGTAAAGTAGTGTTGACTGCTTCTTGAACGCTGGGTTTATCAGCGCAAATGAAGGCAATGTCATCTGCATAAGCTAGAACTTTAACTTCCTCAGCATCATACAGGTAGCCTCTTATGCTGGACTTTAGAAGCACACTTAAACATAATGGTTCCAAATAAATTGCAAAAAGCAAAGGTGACAGCGGACATCCCTGACGTACAGATGAATTTAACTCTATTATATTGGAAAGTGTGCGATTTACAATTAGCCTAGTTGTGCACTTCTTATAACAGAGTGAGATACCATTGTATAGTACATCACCCAACTGCAGGTGTCTTAGGAGCCGGAACAAAAAAACATGCTGTACCTTATCAAATGCTTTTGCAAGGTCTATTTGAAGGAGGGCTACTTGGTCCATGCTACCATCTATACACTCAAGAACTGAACGTGCACTATGAATGTTTGTCTGTATAGAGCGACCACGAATTCCACATGTTTGGTGGTCACCTACACATTTAGTAATCACTGTCTGTAGCCGATTTGTCAACAATTTAGCAAATATTTTGCAGTCAACGTTACATAACGATATAGGCCTGTATTCGTTAACTCCCTTTAATGCGTTAGGATCAGCACTTTTTATGATTAATGTTGTATGGCTCTGATAGAAAGAAGGAGGAAGTTCACCACGGTCATAAGCCTCTTTAAAAAGTTGCTCAAGGAAAGGTATCAGAAGTTCCTGAAAAGCTATGTAAAATTCGCCACTAAGGCCATCTGGGCCAGGAGTTTTGTTTTTCTGCAACGTTGTTATTGCAAATCTAATTTCCTCTCTGGTTATTGGCCCCTCTACAGGGAGTCTATCATCATCTTGTAACTGAGGCACAAGGGCAATGAAGTGGTTAGCTTCTTCCTCAAAATTCTCCTGAAGCTCAGCCGCGGTGAACAAACATTTGTAATAATCTTCAAATGCAGCTCTTATTTCACATGTCTCTGTGCAAAGGGAACCCCGCGACTCAATTTGCAGTATCTGTTTAGAAAGTGCATATCTCTTTTCATCCCCAAGGGATTTTTTAGTGGGTTCCTCTTCAGTGAAATGGGTAACACGGGAACGAATCTTAGCTCCTCTGTATAAATCTGTATCATGTTTTTGTATCTGTGCTCGAATCACATTTATCTCGTCCCCGTACAATCCCGGCTGTTCACTTTCAAAAGTATGGAGCTTATGAAGTAAATCATAAAGATAGCGCTTTTCAGCTTTTTTTCTTTGCGCTATTTCGCATGAAATACTAATTGCCTGATACTTGACTCTTTCTTTGAACCTTTCCCATTGAGCGAAAATTGGTAGCTGTCGACACCGTTTTACCTTTTGTACCGATTCTTTTACTATTTTAACAAAACAATCTTCACACAACAACTGTATTTTAAGCTTCCATAGGTCCCAGTTGAGAGGGGTTTTACGAAAATTTTTAGGACCCCAAGAAACAGTGACCAAGCAATGGTCTGTAAAAAATATGGGCTTTACAGCATAATTATGAATGTGAGACCATAAGCTTAGAGATACATATACACGGTCAAGCCGAGCATGAGAGATGCCTTGAAAGTGCGTGAACCTCACCGAGGAAGGTGCATGCGCTCCCACATCTATTAAATTGTGGTCATTCAATAGTTTCTGCAATAAGGCCGCACTTGCATCATAACGATTTGTTATATATGAATGATCTCTAGCGTCACAAACACAATTAAAGTCTCCAAAAACTACCAAAGTTCTGTCAGTGTTTAGTAGCGAAGTTAAAGAAAGGAAAAAAGAATTCCTTTCATTCACTTTGGAGGGAGCATAGACACAGATAAACCTCCAATTATGGGAATGAAAAGATAAGTCGGAACAAATGAGGCGTCCTTCCCCATCAACATGTAGTGAGGTCAAAATATGATTCAAGTGCTTTCTAATTAATAAAAAGCATCCAGCGGATGCACCACGTGCTGGGCTGATGTATAAATTGTAATCACGGAAAACTTCCAGTGCAAGATCGGCGTCACGAGCAGCGGAAATCTTAGTCTCTTGCACTGCTACACCCCCTTTTTTATTTAATGAATGAGACTATCACCAGTAAGTACACAGAACATACTTCATCAGAAGTCAGGCAAACACACACAAGCGTCAAGAACGGGAAGCCACTCCGGAACGGGGTCAAAAGTCTTGACAACACTGCGCACTTGAGCAGCTGCTTCTCGGAAGACAGATCTCGTCGACCGTGGTGGCTCGGCGTGTCTATCGATCATGCGACTTTTCCATAATGAATAGAGTCCCAACAACATAAACAAGTCGTAAGGAGTACTATCAGTCAGACTCTTTTTGAACGGAAGAAACCTAGTACCATGGGCTGTGATTGGAAGTTCTTTTCTTAACGTTCTTTTTAGAATGTCCCAAAAATAAAATGCATCACGACAATCAATAAAACAATGCTCTATAGTCTCAAGTTGGATGCAGAGCCTACAATTCACTGTGCACGGTACGCATATTGATTTTTCATTCAGCCACGTTTTGACTGGCAGCGTGGAAGTGTGCAGTTTAAAGAAAAAATTGCCCGCAGCTTCCCTCGGGGGAACACTGAGGAGGATGCGGAGCATATAATTGGTTAACGGGGTGTTAAAGTGCGACTTACTTGGGTCGATGGCTAAATTTGTTAACGTGGTTGTGAAATGGGGTGTTAAATTGCGACTTACTTGGGTCGATGGCTAAATTGGTTAACGTGGTTGTAGGAGGGGGTGTTAAATGAGTGAACACGTACACACGTATGCAAAAGGACGGCGCTGGTCGAAGGGACGTCGATCATTGTGTTTGTGGATTCGTTGGAATTCATTTCACCGCGACCTTGGACGTCGACGCGCCGTACAAACCAACCGACGAGCGGCAACTGAGCGAGCGACCGCCGACCTTGAGTATATATACAGCGCGACGGCGCATGCACTGTCAGCTGTTGAATGTTCTCGAAGGAGAAGCGCGCGCGCGGCCCAGATGGCGACGGCGCGACGGCGCATGTGCTGTCAGCTGTCGAATGTTCTCGAAGGAGAAGCGCGCGCGGCACAGATGGTGGGCGACGGCGCGACGGCGCATGCGCGCGCGTCAGCTGTCGAATGTTCGAGAAGCGGTGCGGACGGCGCGGACGGCGCACTACAAGGCGCGAGTATAAGATGCTTCCGCATCTAAAATGTTTTCGCTGAAGGAGATATACACATTCTACGTACACGAAATAATACATCGTGACCAGACATAAGCGAATATGGCTTTCGATAAACAGGTTCGGGGAAAAGGTTATTCACAAGTGCAGAGGGTAAATTTGTTCTGTCAATAGTATACAAATACTCTAAGGTAAACC
Source organism: Rhipicephalus microplus (assembly GCF_043290135.1). Lineage (NCBI taxonomy): Eukaryota > Metazoa > Arthropoda > Arachnida > Ixodida > Ixodidae > Rhipicephalus > Rhipicephalus microplus. Next base: position 203,663,411 of record NC_134702.1, on the reverse strand, counting down.
TGGCTTTCAAAGAACTGACAGTATCAACAATTTCTTTTAGGAATCCCCGCAACGCAAATTCCTTAGCAACGCTTGTTGTGACATGAATAAAAGGAAGGTGGTAACATAGACGGTTACGAAGAACCGCCAATAGAAATGGGTGGCACGCATCCTTGAGGTAGAAAAATCGCAACACCAACTGTCGCACGAACAAATGCACAAGGCCGAGGCCACCCTTTTCGAGTGGAAGAAAAAGATTGTCTCTTCCCATGGGTTCCCAGGAAGAGCTCCAAATAAAGCAGGCAAATATCCTATGAAAGGCTTGAATGTGTACGCGAGAGCAATGCAACACCTGCAGAATATAAATAAGCTTCGATACAAGGAATATATTGCACGCTTTCACTCTGGCGAAAATGGAAAGCTCCCGTCCGTGCCATACTGCCACCTTTTGGCGGATCGTAGTTATCGCAGCGGTCCAGTGTGGGCCACTTTTACGATAGTTATCGAGAGGCACACCAAGGTATTTCATAGGAGTCGCATTCCACTGAATATTTGCGAAGACCGAAGGAGTTGTAGCCTACATGCCTAGCCAGAATCCACTACTTTTATCAAAATTTTTGCTGGCGCCAGCGACTTCACAGAAACGTAAAGTAGTGTTGACTGCTTCTTGAACGCTGGGTTTATCAGCGCAAAAGAAGGCAATGTCATCTGCATAAGCTAGAACTTTAACTTCCTCAGCATCATATCGGTAGCCTTTTATGCTGGACTTTAGAAGCACACCTAAACATAATGGTTCCAGATAAATTGCAAAAAGCAGAGGTGACAGCGGACATCCCTGACGTACAGATGAATTTAACTCTATTATATTGGAAAGTGTGCGATTTACAATTAGCCTAGTTGCGCACCTCTTATAGCAGAGTGAGATACCATTGTATAGTACATCACCCAACTGCAGGTGTCTTAGGAGCCGCAACAAAAAGAGCATGCTGTACCTTATCAAATGCTTTTGCAAGGTCTATTTGAAGGAGGGCTACTTGGTCCAAGCTACCATCTATACACTCAAGAACTCAACGTGCAATATGAATGTTTGTCTGTATAGAGCGACCACGAATTTCACATGTTTGGTGGTCACCTACACATTTAGTAATCACTGTCTTTAGCGATTTGTCAACAATTTCGCAAATATTTTGTTGTCAACGTTACATAACGATATAGGCCTGTATTCGTTAACTCTTTTTAATGCGTCAGGATCAGCACTTTTTGGGATTAATGTTGTATGGCTCTGATAGAAAGAAGGAGGAAGTTCACCACGGTCATAAGCCTCTTTTAAAAGTCGCTAAAAGAAAGGAATGAGAAGTTCCTGAAAAGCTATGTAAAATTCGCCACTAAGGCCATCTGGGCCACGAGTTTTGTTTTTCTGCAACGTTGTTATTGAAAATCTAATTTCCTCTCTGGTTATTGGCCCCACTACAGTGAGTCTATCATCATCTTGTAACTGAGGCACAAGGGCAATGAAGTGGTTAGATTCTTCCTCAAAATTCTCCTGAAGTTCAGCCGCGGTGAACAAACATATGTAATAATCTTCAAATGCGGCTCTTATTTCACATGTCTCTGTCCAAAGGAAACCCGGCGACTCAATTTGCAGTATCTTTTTAGAAAGTGTATATCTCTTTTCATCCCCGAGGGATCTTTTAGTGGTTTCCTCTTCAGTGAAATGGGTAACACGGGAACGAATCTTAGCTCCTGTGTGTAAATCTGTATCATGTTTTTGTATCTGCGCTCGAATCACATTTATCTTGTCCCCGTACAATCCCCGCTGCTGACTTTCAAAAGTATGAAGCTTATGAAGTAATTCATAAAGATAGCGCTTTTCAGCTTTTTTTCGTTGCTCTATTTCGCATGAAATACTAATTGCGTGATACTTGACTCTTTCTTTGAACCTTTCCCATTGAGCGAAAATTGGCAGGTGTCGCTACTGTGTTACCTCTTGTACCGATTCTTTTACTATTTTAACAAAACAATCTTCACACAACAACTGTATTTTAAGCTTCCATAGGTCCCAGTTTAGAGGGGTTTTACGAAAATTTTTAGGACCCAAAGAAACACTGACCAAGCAATGGTCTGTAAAAAATATGGGCTTTACAGCATAATGATGAATGTGAGACCATAAGCTTAGAGATACATATACATGGTCAAGCCGAGCATGAGAGATGCCTTGAAAGTGCGTGAACCTCACCGAGGAAGGTGCATGCGCTCCCACATCTATTAAATTGTGGTCATTCAATAGTTTGTGCAATAAGGCTGCACTTGCAACATAACGATTTGTTATATATGAATGATCTACAGCGTCACGAACACAATTAAAGTCTCCAAAAACTACCAAAGTTCTGTCAGTGTTTAGTAGCGAAGTTAAAGAAAGAAAAAAAGAATTCCTTTCATTCACTTTGGAGGGAGCATAGACACAGATAAACCTCCAATTATGGGAATGAAAAGATAAGTCGCAACAAATGAGCCGTCCTGCCCCATCAATATGTAGTGACGTCAAAATATGATTCAAGTGCTTTCTAACTAATAAAAAGCATCCAGCGGATGCACCACGTGCTGGGCTGATGTATAAATTGTAATCACGGAAAACTTCCAGTGCAAGATCGGCGTCACGAGCAGCGGAAATCTTAGTCTCTTGCACTGCAAGTACATCAATGTTGTACTGTTCAAGCACGTGGCGCAACTGCCACTGACGCCTTACATTCCTCAAGCAACGTACGTTTAGTGTCGCTACACACATGGGAAACGTTAGCGCGGTAGCCAATTTGATATCTTAGAACTTTTGTAGGTCACTTTTAGCCACAGGGCAACCTGTGGATTTACCTCCTTTGAACTTTTTAGGAGCACTTTTAGGAGCTACACCCCTGTTTTTCCTTTTCTTTAATGAATGAAATTATCACCAGTAAGTACACAGAACATACTTCATCAGAAGTCAGGCAAACACACAGAAGCGTCAAGAACGGGAAGCCACTCCGGAACGAGGTCAAAAGTCTCGACAACACTGCGCACTTGAGCAGCTGCTTCTCTGAAGACAGATCTCGTAGACCGTGGTGGCTTGGCGTCCCTATCGATCATGTGACTTTTCCATAATCAATAAAGTCCCAACAACATAAACAAGCCGTAAAGAGTACTACCAGTCAGACTCTTCTTGAGCTACACCCCTTTTTTCTTTTTTATTGACTGTGTACATACAACATTCGCAAACATATAGACATTAAACAAAGTAGAAACATGAAGCAAAGAAAAGAGGTAAAAAGCGTCATATTTAACAGACTTTTTAAAATTCCTTCATCTGTAGAATGCTTTCTACTTGATGAAGCCGTTCGGGCACCTCTTGTTGAACCTTTTGTGATTCCACGAACGAACAGACAGATTGAAAGAAGTATTGCCTAACCGGACGTGCATTAACATCAGCATGGCGCACCGCCATTCTAAATTTGCTTATACCGTGCAGGCCCGGTAACGTAACTAGGTCGAAAGGTATTCTTTCTTCATTTGATACTGGTAGAAATCTGATGCCAGAGGCATCGAGACGCAGTTCCTTTTTCAATGTCCTTTGGAGAACATCCCAGAAAAAGACTGCATCCAAGCAGTCCTGGAAAACATGTTCGATTGTTTCCGGCTTTTTGCAGACAATGCAATCAACAACCCAAGGAACGAATAAGCCTTTTTCTTGCATCCATGTTTTCACGAGCAAGGTCCCAGTGTGCAATTTAAAGAAAAAAGGTTTCGCTTCAGGTGATACCTCCATTTCTTTATACGGCTTAAGACATTTTGGCCTGGGCCTACACGGTATGATGTTCTATATAGGGGAACAGGAAGAACTGTTTTTACTAAATTTTTGTGTAACTTTTTACGCTAAACCGTACTGAGGTATTCCAATGAAAAACGCGTTTTTAGAAAGAGACATGAATCAACAACTTCTTTTAGGAAACCTCAAATGCTTGCTTTTATGTGACCAGATGCTATCACAAAATCTGGCAACCGTCTTCCAAGCCTAAGCTGTATAACAGTACGTATGAATAGGTCTTGATTATTTCGCAAAAACATAAACCGATTAACTAACTGACGAAGGTACAAATTACACAGAGTCCTCCAGAGCGAACCCTTCTGAAGTTAGTTCTACTTGTTCGCTCCCAAGAAGAACCCAACAAGAAAACAGCAAATATTCGATGAAACTTCTGTAGATTCACACGTAAACAATGCAATACCTGAAGGACATACCAGAGCTTACTGACTAAACATACGTTACAAAAGGTCGCTCTGGCGAAAATTGATAGCTGGAAATTATAGAGTTGTTCAGCTTTTTCTCGTAGCTCCACGGCCTAACGCCACCAGTACGGTTCACTGTCGCAATAATATTCTAATGGCACACCTACGTATCGTACCGGTGTAGTAGTCCATGAAATACTAGCCACAAATTGCGGAGTCACAGGCCATTCGCCGTGCCAGTAACCTAGGCACTTGCTCCAGTTTACCAAACTACCACTTGCATTACAATAAAGGTTCACAATTTTTATAGTTTCAGCGATACTATCATAACCTTAACAAAACATAGCTATATGATCTGCGTATTCCAGTACCCGTACTTCAGCTTCTTGTAGTTTGTACCCCACTATGTTACTGCTTTTCATAACCATTTGACAAAATGACTCTATATAAAGTGAAAATAGGAGGGAAGACAAAGGGCAGCCTTGTCGTACAGAACGTCTGTCATTAATTCATTTCCAAGAACTTTGTTGATGATTAGACGAGTTTTACATCCAGTATATGCCATTCAAACTGTATCTCTAATTACTTTGCCAACATTGACATAGTCTAACAAAGAAAAAAGAATTTCGTGCGGTACTCGGTCAAATGCTTTTTCTAAATCTATCTGGATCATCACGATGTGATCGTTTGTGGCATCGCAGCACTCTAATACACTTCTTGCCTTGTGAATGTTTGTGAATATAGTGCGCCTTTTTATCCCACATGTCTGGTGGTCGCCTACAATGTTAATAATAACTGTCTGCAGTCTCCTTGCTAACACTTTCATCAAAATCTTGTAGTCGATATTTGATAGACTGATTGACCTGTACGATTTCACTGCACGTAATTTAACGGCGTCCTCAGTTTTTGGAATTGATATAGTATGAGATAGCAGAAAAAAAGGTGGCAGAATCTTTATGTCGAAGGCTTCGTTAAAAACCGCTGCTAGGATCGGTGCTAGTTCATGTTTGAATTCCTTTTAAAATGCGGCTCTTAACCCATCAGGTCCTGGGGACTTTCTCAAATGGAGGGCAATGATTGCTTTTGTCACTTCTGGTTCAGAAATAGGACATTCTAAGCTGTCTTTCCTGCAGTCCTCAAACTTTGGCATTAATTTTAAAAATTTATTCTTGAATTCATCTACATTTACTTTACATTTATCAAAAAAAGTGGTGTAGTGCTCGTTGAAAGCATTATTTATATATCTCTGTTCACTTGTAACGTTACTCATGTATTCAATCTGATGTATAACATTTCGCTGAGCGTTTCGTTTTTCGAGACCAAGCAATGTTTTTGTCGGTTTCTCTCCTACGGTCATTTTCTCTGCCCTTGCCCTTATTTGCACGCCACGATACTTCTCCTTATCAGTTTGTTTCAATTTGGACTTTACTGACCTTATAATATTTTCGAATCAGCCTGGCGTTTTGCTTTCTTCTGCTGGCAGTCCTTTCAGATTTAAGCGTAGGGTTCTTTCTTCTTCATTCTTTCCGTGTTTTATTACACATGAGCCTTCTATAGCTTTCCACTTAATATTCTGTTTAAATTGTTTCCACTTCACTCTATATTTTTGGTCTCCACTGTCTTTGTTTACAACGCCTCTCGAACAATGTCCATAAATATTTCATCTTCCAAGAGATTAGAATTTAGCTTTCACGTGTCCCAGTTAAATACTGGTCTACGTCTAATTCTTTTACCTATTACAAATGATACTAAGCAATGATCACTAAATGAAATAAGGAGGACATTGTACTCACTGATAATCGGAACTAAATCCAGTAACACGTAGGCCCTATCTAGGTGCGCATGACTGGAGCCTTGGAAATGCGTATACAGTGTTGGTTCTTTACCAATACACCCTGCAACATCCTCAAGGTCTAAGTCAGAAATTAATTCATTAATGCGACTGTGCTTGAGTCGTTGAAATTGGATGTACTTGTTTTATCATCGGCACTGATCACACAATTAAAATCTCCCATAAGGATGACTTTGCGATCGCATCCACAATAAGTACGAATTTCGTCGAATGTTACACACCGTCCATCAACTTTAAGAGGTGCATATAAACAAATCACTCGCCAATTAAGAGAAAAGAAGGCCTAATCACATACAACGAACCTTCCGGATGAACCAGACGTGACATTTTGAACACTGGCACCTAAACTATTCCGCACAAAGATGACACACCCTGCCGACCTACCAACTACATGACTGACGCTGGCGGTGTAGCGTCCGGTGAAACGTTGCAGTAGGCTCTCGGTGGCGTCCACGCTCTCTACTTTGGTTTCTTAAACTGCAATAATGTCCAGGTCTTGGTTCATGGCTAGTCTGTAGAGCTGAGTCTGTTTCTTTCTGGAAGCCAGTCCTCGTACATTAAGCGTCACTGCTTTCACGAACCCGCTCAGCGACGTGATCAGTGAGCGGGTCCAAGCTGAGAGCCCAGCACGTTCACTTATTGGGCTCTCGTCGTCCAGGGTGGATCCATGTTGTTCACCTTTAGTTTGAGCGGCCGTCGTCACGTTTGAGCGACGACGAGCGTTGTCGGGCAGCGTTTCATTTCTTGCCTCCACTGACCACCTTCCACTGCACTTCCAACTTTACTGGCGTTTCGTCTACTTGAGCGCCGTCGTCTGAGTCGCGACGGCGTTTTGCAGACGCCGATTTTAAACCCATCCTTAAGGTATCCAGTTCACCAGGCAAATCCTCATTTTCGTGTGTTTCGTTCGCCAAAAGGTGCTGTGAAGCCGAGTTTAGAGGAGTCGAAGTGGCGTTGGCCTGGGACGCCGGCGTTTCAGGGCGCGTTGCTTGGAGCTGCGACGTGGCGTGCATCGCACGTGCAGGACGCGTCTGTTCGCTAGTCGTCGGGGTCACTGGACTTCCCATCTTGCGCCCGGCGCACATGTCCGAGGCCGAAGAAACTTGCTTGCTTTTGTTCAGCACCGGCGTGTCGTCCGATGTCGTCTGCTTCTGTGGTGTCGCAGGCAAAGACGCTTGTTCAGATTCCTCCTCATATCACGCAGCCTTTTTCAGCACGAGAGATCGTCTTTTGACTTTCCACGACATAACAAATCACTACCACCCACAGCGTACTATATACCCCCCCCCCCCTTACATCATGGAGCTTCGCGCTACCATGAAATACTATGGCGCCAGGTAGAGACCCGTACGTTTCCTACCCCATCTTTTCGCCATCTTATACACCCTGCGATATACCCCTTCCCTTTGTGCATTTTCTGTCAACAAAGAGCTCACCTAGACCATATCATGTGGGGGTGTACTCGAAACCCACCATCTAATTCTCTACACATTAATAGTAAGGAGCAGTGGGAGGCTGCTATGTGCAGCTCGGTGCCCGAGGTCCAGGACCAGATCTTAGATTGGGCCAAGAGGGTAGCGGAGACCTACGATGGGTAGGCTCCTCTGGCACTCCACCACCGCACCTTTCCCTCTTGGGATAAACAAAGTTTTTCTCCTTCTCCTCCTCCTCATCCATGAGAAGTTCACTCTGTTGAGTCTCTGGTCGTCACCCTGCAGCTCGTGCGTATGAACGGTTGCACTCATCCTGCTCATGATCGAAAGAGTAGCATTCGCTGCACCTTGGGACCTTACAATCGCGTCGCATATGCCCCGTGCTTGGGCACCGCAAGCACAAAGGTGGTCTTCCCGGCACCACGACCAGTGGCGTACTGCTGCCAATACGCGCCTGATGGGCAGTTGATCCACAGAAACGCCGTCTCGTAGTTGCATGCGTATTACATCAGTTGTCGATTCACATCCTTCAAAATCCTCGACTCTCCATCAGTCATCGGTCATCTCCTTGACGTCACCGTATTTAAAGAAGGCATGCCCAATAGCGTCTTTTGTAACATCGAATGCTAGCCAGTGCAATTTCATCTTAACCTCTTGCTGCGTCGGGTCAATGACGAGACATACCCGGTCTTTAACTTAGAGAACGCCTGCGTCTACCAGTGCTTTTTTTGCTTGCTCGGTCTTCATGTTCAATAACCACACGTGTGACATCTGATATGCTGCGATGCCACTTACTTGCTGTATGATGCCTAAGTCTTTGGGAGGTTTCCTGAAGTCGTCGATGCGATACGGTCGGCCGCTGACGTCGCAGTGTAGAGCTACTGCTCGACGCATCGCTTCACCAGATGGCAACGATGGCAGAATAATCCTGTAGTCCTTTGGAACGAGGGGAGAAGCTATACCGCGGCCGGCGTCGGCCGCTGTCGCTGCTCGGGACGAGCTTTCCATCCTGCGTCTGCATCGACTGGCGTCCAGAAGCAGAATCATCCACGAGAAGACCCATAAGTCAACATTATATGTTTTTGTCTCAGCGATTAGGTTTTTGATGAGTTATTGCACTACTTGTTACACTTACAACAAGATGCACCTGAATTGACTCTTTCTAAAGAAAGAGGAGTCCGCTAGGGGGCCAGGCAAGGCTAGTGTGCCTCGCATGGGCTCCGTATTCTACGAAGTTTTTATTGAACCAAGACTGCTTTTTTGGTGCCAACAGTGGTCTCTCTTTAACTTCAGCAAGTTGCCGATGCTGCTGGTGAGTGCCTCAAACCTCTTTGTTCTTGACGAGCTTTGCAAACTTCAACTCTTGCTGAGCGGGGGAATGCCGCCTCATCAGCCCTAACGCCACCGGCACCGGCGTCGGGCTCGGGCTTCGACGCGCGTGCACAAGTTCATTCGGCAACGCAATTGCATACAAGGTGAGTGGCACGGATTTATCTGCCACAGAATTCAACCCAGAAGAATGGAGTGTAGTCTTGAATGCCCGACAATGCTCACCTCGACAACAGTAAAAAAAACTGAAGGAACGCAGTCAAGTAAAGCGGCGTCAGCTGCCGAAATGCCAGCACGCAAAACAGAATCACCGCCCAGCATTTCCTCAAAGCTCGACAACACAGCCGTGGCGCGTCCTCGCTTAAAATGACTGCCACGGTTGCCACTAGATGACTTCAATATTGTTTTTCGTCCGAGTGCGGGCGTAGATCTGGCCCAATACAATGATGGAGAGTTACGAGCGGCTGTAGTCGCCAACAGCGGACTGCACTCTGTGGTTGCCGACGAAGATCTCGTGTGCACCAATCTGGACAAGAATATTTTCACCACGTCCACTTCTTGCGCCGACCGAGTTGCCAACTATGCAAAAATACGAGAACTCACCCTACGTGGTAAAAACGGGGATTTCATGCGTACATAGTTCCTCTGGACGGGGCACGTGCAGGGATCATCTACCGCTTGGAATGGTGAATCACCTCAGGACTTGCTTCAAGAATTACGTCGGGCGAATCCCTTTCTACCACTAGTCTAAGCAAGGGACATGGGGCGTACCTCATGCTCAGTGCTTATTCACTTCATGGCTCAGTGCTCATTCACTTCATTCACTTCATGGCTCATTCACTTCATGGCTTCCTCCGTCAGTCAAAATGTTTGGCATCCTCTACGCCGTTTTCAACTTTCGACCGAAGGTGGAAGCGTGCCTAAACTGCAGACAAGTCGGCCACCGACGAGATGTATGTCCTTTGCCAAATCGCCTCACTTGCTCAAGCTGCGGACAGAAACACCCGGAGGACTATCCCTGCACCCCGCAGTGCGTCATCTGTAGGGACGCTCACAAGACGGGTGACAGGGCATGCAAGCAACGCTTTCAGCGTGGCTTCAGCCGTCTCTCTCGGCCGCGACAAAGGCCGCAACAAGAGCACCAGCAGGAGCAACCCGAGTTCCCGCTCGAGAAGAAGTTTTTTTCAAGCATCGATGATAGAAATCGTAGCAGCAGAAGCGAGAGTCCAGGACAAAACCGTAGCAGCAAAAGCAGGAGTTCTGGACGAAACCGTGGCAGCAAAGGCAAAAGCCCTGAACGAAGTGCATCACAAAGCCGCAACTTCAGCACCAAACCCGAAAAGGTGAGCTGGGCAAAGCAAGGCTCCTGCTCCTGTTTTATGCTCTCTGACGCTAAAGAAAATTCTAAAACTCGGGAGAATATCGAACGTCTAACGCGAGAGAATCAAGAGCTAAAGCAACGGTTGGCTCTGGTGCTGGAACGTTTAAGTGCACTTACAGCTGCCCCACCCGCGTCTTCTCCACCCCTATGCATTTCCCCCTCTGTCATAGAGCCTGATATGGCAGCCGAATCAGGGACCGATATTATAGATTGCTCTCCCAGCCAGCAAAAAAGAAAAGGACAGAGCAACCCGAGTCATCGGAGGATGATTTTTCCAAGCACCAGTGAAAAAATTCGGAAAGAACACCGGGAACTCAAACAAAAGGTTAATTTAGGCTTTACGCAAATTGCTGAACGCTTCAATAAGATAGAGAGTATTCTAGACGTGTTAGTTGCTCGGCTCGAATCTCTCCCACAATCTCAACCCTCTCCAGCGCCTTCGCAGCCATAACCCCCTCCTGCACCCTTTCCTTATCTTCACCCTCTTCACTCTGCATATGACAATGGAATTGCCGTGGATTAAGAAACAAGAGAGACAACCTCTCACTTTATATAAAGCGGTCTACACGGGCCCCTGATGTCATCTCCGTACAGGAGCCTTTAAAAGCTTGCAAACTCCTCGGCTATCAGGCTGTACATTCACATCCTAGCTCCCCATGGGCTACCACATATGTACAGAGGAATATCTCGTTTATAGCGCATGACCTTTCCGATCTTTATAGTGACTGCCTTCTTCTTGAACTTCTCCCACGTCGTAGAGGACAAGGCACATATTTTATTTTGATTATTTATTCTCATCCTACAGATGGCCTCACTGCTGTTTTTGAAGCAATCGATAGGGCCATCCAAATAGCAAACTCTGCTCCCATAGTTCTAACGGGTGACTTTAATGCCCCGCACGTAGATTTTGGTTACAGGAGAAACACTCGGAAGGGCACCAGCCTTCTTCACTACATTCAGCGAAACAGGTGCACTCTAGTCACTGACTGGATGCTACCAACACGAATTGGCAACAGTGTGAGCAGAGATACCACCCCTGACCTTACTTTCACTAAAAATATGCGACAAGCTAACTGGACACACAGTGATGTAAACTTCGGCAGTGATCATTAGATCCTAACAATTACACTGTTGCATGCCAATTTTCGTCCCCAGTTTCATTTAAAAGCTATTGTTGACTGGGACAAATTTCGCAAAATCCCAGACCGAAACCTGAAAAAAGAAATTCAAGACTACAAAGTCTGGGCGTCTCAGCTTAAACAGGATGTAGCTCTTAGCGAAAAAGTAGCCCCAGCAGCACATATCCGTAATCCAGTAGAAAGCAGGCTACTCCACCTATGGGAGGACTATCAGAGCTTGGAGAAACGATGGCTCAAGCAAAAATATAATCGCAAACTAAAACGCGAAATGTCACAAACACTCCAGCTTGTAACTGAACACGCGGCCAAACTTTCATTGCAGCAATGGAACCAGATATGTAACCGACTCGACGGTACTCTACATATGAAGAACTCTTGGTCCCTGCTTCGCCATATGTTAGATCCATGCTCCTCGAGATGTGAAAGTAATAAGCGAATTACGAAACTCTTGTTTGAAGTAGAAAAACAAGGGCAAGACGTTGAAAATGCTCTTAAAACTACGTATTTCCCTGGCGCAAGGCGAAAATCGTTACCTACCTACGATGGAGCTCCCAATGCAGACTTGGGTGCACCAATTGCAGAAGCGGAAGTTTGGGCTGCCCTAAGCAAACTTCGCACCACATCTGCTCCAGGACTAGATGGAATTACTAACAAAACACTCCGAAATTTAGACTCAAAGTCAGTGGCAGCTCTTACCGATTACATGAATCAACAATGGGAGCAGGGCACGCTGCCCCAGGAATGGAACTCAGCTAAGGTGACTTTCATACCCAAACATAATAAGCCGTTAGACCTTAATAATTTGAGACCAATCTCTCTTACCTCATGTACAGGAAAACTGATGGAGCATGTAATGCTCAATCGTCTTAATCGCTACATGGAACAAGAAAAACTGTTTCCCTCCACCATGTACGGCTTCCGAGCTGGACTCTACACTCAGGATGTCATGCTGCAGCTTAAGGAGGACGTGCTAAATCCTACTTTTCCACACATCACCAGAGCCATCCTTGCATTGGACCTGACTAAGGCTTTTGATAATGTTTCTCACTCCTCGATTTTACAATCTCTTAGTGAACTAAACGTAGGCTCTCGCACGCACAGGTATGTCTCTGCCTTTCTCAGCAATAGGTCCGTATGCCTACAGTTGGGCACTTTCAAAACCGATCCCTTCACGCTAGGTAGCAAGGGAACGCCCCAGGGATCGGTTTTGTCCCCGTTTCTTTTTAACGTTACTCTCATACCACTAGCGCGGGAGCTTGCCAAACGTTCTTCCACCAATCACTCCTTGTACGCGGATGACATCACCATCTGGGTCAATACTGGCAACCATGGCGAAATCGAATCGAAGCTTCAGTTGGCCACTGACATTGTTGTTAAACACGCCAACAATATTGGGCTCACCTGCTCGGCGGCTAAATTGAAACTGCTAGTAATTGACTTTAAAAAGCAAGATAAATGTCACAATCAAGTCATGCTTGATGACACCCCTATTCGCCGGGTCAATAAAATCAATATTTTAGGCCTTAATATTTCCGACAATGGTTCGAATGCTGACACCATAAAGTTAATCCGCACCTCCGTTCAAAATACATTTTCCCTCATTAAGCGCATATCCAATCGTCATCGCGGCATGAGGGAAGCAGACACACGCCGCCTCATACAGGCCTTTTGCCTATACAAAATTACCGATTCTATCCCCTACCTCTATCTATCACTTACGCAACATCTGCGCATGCGAGGAAACGCTTGAGCACATTCTATGTCATTGCCCAGCATACCAGACCGAACGACGTATTATGGAAGACAAGCTCTGTCAGATGGATTCATGGCCGCTTACAGAAGAGAAGATCCTGGGACCTTGGCCGACGGCTTCCCATACGCGCAAAGCCACGAAAGCCCTCTTGTACTTTTTGAGGACCACCAAACTTCACGACCGCTTGTGAAAGAACTGTGCGAGGCCGTGCTGTGTAGTCTCGAGCTGACTATTTATGCTTCACTTTCTTACTCCTCTTCTTTTCTGTCTCTTTCCGTTCTATTATTCCCCTTTTCCCCCACCACAAATATAGGGTAGCCAACCGAGCCAAGCTCTATTAACCTCCCTGCCTTTCCTCTCTATTTATATATCTCTCTCTCTACGGAGATCGAGCAACTTAACAGACTCATACGTAATGCCTATAAAACTGCGCTCCATCACCCTAAATCAACAGCCACGGACAAACTACTTCAACTTCGGGTGCACAACACTCTGGGGGAGCTTGTAGAGGCGCATCTTTTCAGCCAATATCAAAGACTATCACTCACAGAAACAGGACAGGTACTCCTGCACCGACTTAAAATCAACGTTCCTGGTCACACCACGGCCACGCGCGCAGTTCCCGTCACTGTTAGTAGCAACCTATTAATCCCGCCACTCCCCAAAAATACTCACCCAGAACATATTCGGGCGCGACGGGAAGCTCGAGCCAAGTCCCTTCAGAAGTGCTTCCCTCCTAATTCTCTCGCAGTCTATGTAGACGTGGCCAAATATGTAGATCATCGAGCTTTCGCGGTAGCCGTCGTAGATGGATTTTAAAAACTGGTCGCTCGTGCGTCCCTTCCAAATTCGACAGAATCCCTGGAAGCAGAGGAGGCGGCAATGACTTTAGCCATTGTTCACTCCTCCGCTGAGTATATTTTTTCCGATTCAAAAACTGCAATTCGTAATTTTGCCACTTTTCGAATTCATCCTCCGGCTGCTAAAATTCTTGAATCATCTCTTCCGCCTGATCGCCTCATCACCCTCCTCTGGGTCCCTGCACACTGTGAACGCCCAAGCAACACGGCCGCTCACACCCAAGCCCAAGCACTCGCCAACCGGGCTCACAGCGACCTGCCTTCGCTTCGAGGTGCAAGGGATTGACTCCTCAGCTATCACGATATCACGCTATTTTACCGAAATTCCCGCCTAACGTATCTCCCGCCACATTAATCTCTCTCCAGAAGCGACCAGGCTTTGTAGCGCAGACTTCAAACGGCCACAGTGACGACTCCTTTTCTTCTCTCCCTTTTTACACATGGCGAAACCTCACCTCATTTCAACTTATGTCCTAGCACCAGAGCCGACTTCCAGCATATTTCTGAATTGTCCAAACAAACTCCAAGCCCCCGTGGCAAGGGTCAGAACACCAGGAGCGATGAGAGGCTGCTCTGCGCAGCTCGCAACCGTGTTTACAGCTCCGGACAGTGAGCTGGGCCAGAAGGGTCGCCGAAGCACAGCAGTGTCCGGCCACCTAGAGCGGCCCGAGGGCTCGTCGTCATCCTGATTCCACTTCCCCAACCACACCCCCCTCAAATGATTCCTTCGTGAATCAATAAAGTTGATTACCTACCTACCTTCTAAAGAAACGTCACATGTTATGTTCACACACGCGCAGCTACTTTTGGCTCATGTTGTCATCTTGGCTCGTTTTTCCTATTTCACGGATAATATTCGTCCTTTTGACCGGGCAACCCTGACAGCCACGGCTGCATGAATTATTATAATATGAGTGAATAAAAAGTCATGTTCCGATGGACGCCTCCAAGGGTAGGATAGCATTTTTGCGCACCCGAATATTAGGTAGATTCGCTGGAGCCCTCTTTTTCACGTACGATGCTGCCTCCACCGCAATATTTAACTCACAAAAGCTTCCCTTAAAAGCGAGTGAACGGAATCTTTAGTGATTTGAGCTGTGTCTGTATATGCAGCCAATACTTGTCGGCGCAGGAGATCGAACTGGCATTGAGTGAGTGCTGTCAGCTGGTGAGAAAGATTATTCAAATTAGTAAGAGGCTACGCAGAAGAAAAAAAAGAGGCTTGCAAAAAAAAAGATGGCTGGAGGTGCCGGGGTTCGAACCCGGGACCTCTCACATGCGAAGCGAGCGCTCTACCACTGAGCTACACCCCCAGAACGGGAAGAAGAGTTACAGCGTGTCGTGTCATAATAGTTGGCTTTTTATTTTTTTTATCCAGTGAAGTGTGAGATCAGGTTGAAGCACTGATGCACGCAAAGAATACGCGGCAGCCTGCCATTACAGATATGAAATGGAAAGATATCGCCTCGGTCAATGTCCGATATTGATGCATACTAGATACATACGTTTCCTCTTTCTCTCATAGGGGCTCTACTTACAAAAAGAATTCTAGACAGCATTGAGTTTAGGAACACGTGGGCACGTTATAGTATGAAAACGTTTGCATCTTATATGGTATTCCATGCAAACGTATATGCCTCGCTAGTTGGCAGCCAACGTTGAAAGATAGGGCCACTCATTTATTTTGGTGCATCTGGGTTTAGACTGTTTCCGACGCTCGGCGTTGACCACGCGGCATTGTTTCGCAAGCCTCGTGATTGTTTAACTTCATTCCTTTAAGAATGCGCGCACCACGCGAACAGTCTTAATGTGGCCACAAGTGATAACGGTGAATTCTTCGATAGCACATGTATGAAAGCCGGCGCCCTTAAGTGCTTGTCAGTTTTATCGGTGGTCTATGCTCTGGTTGCCGCTGTAAGTGTTACGGGTGTATCACCGTAGTTTGAGATTTGTTTCACGGACGCAGGTTCGCCCAAATAAAGTTTCAGCTTAAGAAAGCCGATTTATTTCTTCGTCGATGTCACAACGATGTGACAATATGACTGGTAATATTTATCCTCCACCATGCCTTATTTTGTGATGGGGATTATTCACACCAGCTGTTCTCGTGTTAAACTGTTGGGCCTACCAACGAGCAGTCTTTTGTAATTCCATGTACGGACAGGCTGGTGATAATGCGTGGCGATGGCTATACTCCTCTTATTTTTCAGAATAGTTGTCACAGAGTATAGTGAACAGTGGTTACTGCTGCCGCCACAAGTTTCACCCCTACAAAGGTTTCATTTGCTTGTTAAACGACAGTCAGCTCGGACCAATTGTACGACCAGAAGACGCCGGCTCCTCCGGGCGTAGTCTGCTCGCCTCGGTCGATCAGTGGCTGTAGGATGTTAGACTGCTGGCCCGCAGGTCGCGGGTTTAGATCCGGCCGTGGCGGTCGCATTATGGTGGAAGCGAAATTGCAAAGACGCGTGTACTGTGCGATGTGAGTGCATGCCAAGAACACCACATGGTCGAATTTTCCGGAGCCCTCCACTACGGTGTCTCTCATAATCATATCTTGGTTTTTGGACGTGAAACTCCCACATAATAATACTATCATTATGCGGGCATAGTCAGTCCCATATATTCACACAACAAGGAGGAAAGCGCTGTGACAAATATTTGTTCCCTCCTTGAAGGAGGGAACAAATATTTGCTTGAAGGGGAATTCCGCTAACCAGTTATGGGAGCCATTCTAGCTTTACACACGCAAAAAACCCATCTGCCCTTCTCGTGAACTAAGTCAATAAATTTGTAACAAATATTGGGACAGTTAGTTTGCATTTAACTTTTCCCAAAATGCGTCTTGTGTAATTATTATATCTTTGAGCTTGAACCGGAATCATCAATTTTCTTCCGGTTTTAATTTTCAAAACAGATCTTGAGAAAGTACAGAAAACCAAAAGTTGGTACTAGATCGGAAGTTGGTGCATGGAAGAGAGCAAGTGGCCGCCCGTTTATCGTGCCGCTGATAAGCGAAAGTATAGCGGCCATTGGAACACTGGCTTATTAATCGTCACCAAGTAAAGTATGTGATATTAGCTGAAATTCGACGTCCTACAACCACGAAATGACAGTGAGAGACGCCGTGGTGGAGGGCTCCGGAAATTTCACCACATCGTGTTCTTTGACGAGCGCTGTCATCGCACTGCACACGCCAAGAAAAATATCGAGCCTTTCGGAAATACGCCAGTATATATGTGACTAAGCGGAATTTCGGTTCTAGCTAATAGCCGCGAAGAAAGGATGCGATGTCGGATGCTCGCGGGTCAAGTGCACAGACTGCAACGCTTATTACACTTCTACACGCGCACATCTTTTATGTCGGGTACGCTTTACTACTTTATCCATTTGAAGCGATAGTCATGTGTTCGACACCGCCACGGCCGTCACATTTCGGTACAGGCGAAATGCCACAGGCCCGCGTGTACTGTGCTACGCACGTGCACATTGATGAACACTAGACGGTTAAAATTTGCGATGCCCTTAATTATGGCGTGCTTCACATTCGCGTAACCCCCTTCCCCCTAAGCCTGTGTCATCGCCCCCCTCCCCGTTCCCTCCAAGCCATGCTGCCCACCTCCTAACACCGGTTACGACTTACGCCTAATGAGGGGGACCACTGCACGCACACAATAACAGTATTTATGCTATCAAAGAGGTTCTTGTGCTGATGAAAGCAAACTAATAACCCCAACCCCCTCTTCGATGTTACTTCAAGCTGACCCCCCCCCAACCTAAAATTAGTGGCGGGATACGCACCTGTACAGCTTGCCGTGATTTTGTGCCGCGTACCAGCGACGCTGACACGTTCAGCTGTCAGCGGTCTCATTTCCATTCATGGATAAGATAAAAACTTGAACGTTCGCTGCTGTGGTGATTGAAGAAAAAATTGTATGATGAAGTGCTGCCCGCGTTGCCTCCTATTCCACTCCTTGATTCTCGTTCTGCTTCTCTCCCACGATCGGTAGCGTATATCTTGTTTGGCTGCATTCTAACACACACACATTATATATAGTCCACCCTGTGTCTGATAGCTAGGCAAACAATGGCGCTTCTTCATCGTTTTACAGTTTAATATAGCAAGCGCTTTGTTTACAGTCGTAGAGATAATTAACTGAAATCCTTTTAAGTGAAAAGCACCTCATTTGACATCAGTTGCAAGGTGACACGAAAATAAGAACAGAAAAGCATGTCACCACATGTATGTACAGAATGAATGAAAGTGCACTACTGTACTGCACTTCGTTTTGAAAAAATAGAAGCAGTGCCTTATATGCAACCACCAAGACTTATGAGGCCATTCAGAACTGTGCATATATTTTATCTTGACTGATTTGAGGTAAAAAAATAATTAGATGGTTTCGAACAATAAATCTCTGTTTGTATTTGCCAGGACTGTTCATTTCTGTTCAGTTTTTTGTATATGCATAAACTTGGTCTATGCATACACCTAAGCATTATCGAAATATCAAGATATTCAGTTTAGTTATGTAAGAAAACTTGTCAAAGACTTTTAAAGAGGGCTCTTGTGCAATCCAATTACCATGTCGCGTAATACCGCTTCGGGCACGCCTTATTACGGTATAGGGTGTTTTGACTACTTAATCATATGGTGGTTTCGGGACATCAAACACCACGCATCAATCAGTCAGTCAGTCAGTCAGCCAGCCAATCAATAAATCAATCTATCAATCGATCAATCAGTCAATCCATCGATCAATCCATCAATCAGGATATTTTGACTACTGACGACATGCTGAAGCCCTTTACGCAATGCTTGACTGCAACTCAAGAGCAATAGCTGTCGTATCAAGAAGTTTCAGACGCATTTTGTAAATGTTAAAGGACAGTTAAATTACCAACAAAGTACAAAAGCCTTCAAAACAGCACTGATCTGCAATAACAATCTAATTTAGAGCCATTGTTTGAGCTCACAAATGTGTTCAGACCAAGTTTTTTTGCTATAAGTTATCAAAGACCGGAATTATCTACCTGGTTTAGTTCGTGAAACCAGGCTCTCTCACCTTTTGTAGACACTTGTATATTATTATTGATTTATTTTTTCATTTTTTACCAGACTGCATTAAGGAGGTACTAATATTCGTTTCTGCTCTCGCTCTTACTGTTATATTACTGTTTATATGCACTAATTTTGTGTTTATGTGTACCACTCTGGCACTATAGCCCCGCATCGCACTGCTGTACTAAAAAACAAATAAAGATAACGCCCGAAAGCGTTCCCCGCAGTGCTTAGGTTTATTCTGACAAGACATATTTGTTGCATAATAAACATTCAGGTGCAGTTTCTTGCATCATGTAGAATATTTCGGCTGCAGACAATTTAAAAAGATGTAAAAAAGCGTTTCATACAGCGTTCAGCTGCCATCTCATGACAAATGTCTGACCTCATGAAGATTTGAATCCGGTTTGTCGCTTTATAGAATGTTTTAGCCTGAAAAAAAACGCCGAAATGTCTTGAATACAGAATTCAGTTGCAGTCTTATGATCAATATCTGTCACATCATGAAGTGTAAGGCACAGTCGGTTGCGTTAGAGCGTATTCCGGCTACAGTAAAAAAATACCCAAAAGCATTCTACGCAGTGCTTGATTCCTGTATTATGACCAATATCTGTTGCATCATTAGGATCCAGGTGTGACTTGTTGCATTAGAAAATATTTATACAGCAGATGTCAATCGAAGAAAGCCTTCTACACAGGGCTCAAATGTAGTATTATGACCTAAAACTGCCACACCTTGAAGTTTCAGACTTGATTATTAAGTTAATGAGTACTGTGAAATAAGAACTGTAGACATGTACTGGATGTACCAGCATATTTACGATAATATTGTTGTGGTGTTAGTGTCACTGTCACGACTACGTTGTAGTGTGGAAAGAAGACGACGTGATTTTGTGAAACGCAGCCACCATATTGACTGTCTGGCTATTTTTCTCTGTAAATATCTTATAAACACAATCGCAACAATAATACAAATTCGGTAGTGCAGGTATACAAACATGGTTATTTATAAACCATGCTGATAGTTAATTTTTGCCTATGTCCTTCTCCGCTCGGAAGCGTAGGTTCACTGACGAAACCTCCTCGCATCGGTGGCCGAGCAGGCCCTAGAAAATTCTCGATGGAAAGGGGCGTGGTGATGCCGGGTTGAGTCATCCGTCGGGGACGGCCTTCGAACCTTCTCGCCCTCTCCCAAGCCTTCACTGCGTATCGCGCCGACGAAATGATGAGAACTTTCTGGAATCGCGCGCGGAAGGTATTTAACCGAGCAGCGGAGATGGGAGATCACGAGAAGACGGAAGTTAGCGCCAGAGTGCATAGGGATTCCGCCGTGTAGTTGGCGAAGGTTTGTCCGTAGAGACAAAGCAGGAGAAGAAGAGGATTTCCACCTGAGGGGTGAAGGCTCGAGCTACAGGCAAGAGCGTGTGTCTACCGCTATCGAGCGAAGACGCGTGGCAACAGCGGCGTGGGTGAAGCCGACGTGTCTCCGGCAAAGAAGTTTGAGGCTTGGAGAGCGGCCAAGTGAAGACGTGAGGTTTCCTGGAAGAGAAACTTCGGGGGCAGCAGAACGACAGAGGTTTCCTGGAAGAGAAACTTTGGGGGCAGCGGAACGACAGCGGTTTCCTGGAAGAGAAACTTCGGGGCCAGCGGAACGACAACAACGCTGGACTTTGAGTGAGTGATTCTCGGAAGAGTATCATCCAGACTTTTGTTCCAAGAACTTTGGACTGAATAGGTTTTCTATCTCTTTAGTCTTTAAGTGTCTTGGTGGTTCAATGCATGCGACTGCATTGTAGTACGTATTGTTGTCCGTGTCCGTCATTTAGAGTGTGGCTGATTGTACCATGTAGTACGTTGTTTGATTGGTGACATATTGTACTAAACTATTGTGGAGTGTGCATACTTGTGCATTGTTTTTGATCTGCCGTTATTGAGAATATAATTTTGTTTTGTTTATCAACTCTCAGCTCTGACTTGTTCTTTGGGCCACAGCCGGTGTCCACTGGCGCGCCAAAAAGGACCACTTCTAAATTGTCCATGCTTTCGTGGTGCGGTTCGGGGGGCCGATACTTCGGTCCTTGGAATTAGCCAAGCGATCGGCTCTCTAATTAACGGGACTTGTGACAATTAATCTGGCGTCCGCGACAGGACCTTTTGGTGCACAGTGTGTCCAAAGTAGTGAGAAAGTGCCTCGAGTTGTTGATATTGCTATCGAAACAATTTTGTGTGTTGCGCAGTGTTCTCGTTAACGAGTGCAGGGGAGTGTTCTGATAGACTGATTTAGGCAGATACTTTTTGGCACGAAGCAAGATTTTATTTGCGAGACACCATCGATCTCGAAAAGTTAGTAGCTCTTGGTGAGAAGATGGGTCTTTCTGGCGCCGAACTACGGAATTGGGTAAGCCAGAAGGAGAAAGAGGTGGTGGAGCGAGAGAGGCTGGCAGCTGAAAGGGCGAGAGAATTGGCGAAGAGGTTCGAGACTGAAAAATGAAGCAATGAGTGATTGAGCCAGCGCAGACTTTCTGTGATCAAAACAGCCATTTGCGACTAGCTGAGATCATTCGCTTTGCGACTAACTTGGTCGCCTTACCGGTGCCATAGTCTGTTTCATACATCACTTGCAAGTTGTGGAATCTATGGATGCGGGAAGTTTGGCCAGCAAGATAAGTGAGTACGCCTGTCTCGACAGACATCGGGAGCAATTGCAGGTGTTATTCACCGATGAAGGGTGCTGTCAAGAAATTTACATGGAAGTCAACGATATTACAGAGCGCCAACATGTAAGGAAACATATTAGTTATGGCAACCGACAGCATAACTGTGGGAGCATACGTCGAGCGTAGTTTACCTTGATCAAAGAATGACTTAGCAACAAGAAAAGCTGGATAAAAAACACCGTAAGATTTTAGAAACCTGTGGTAGTTATTCAAATTGCCTCTTTCAGCCTTCTTCAAAGTGCCTTGGGCACTAAATACGCACACCACCGAAGAAAGCGACGGCGAAGAACGACACTCACAACTTCATGGAAATGCAACCCCGCATCTTTTTAGTCAGCAGCCGAGCACGTGTCCGTCGAGGAGAAGGAAACAAACACTACAAGCGCCCATTCACAGCTGAATCTCAATAGACGACAGAGCGTCTATTGACATTGAGATATATACAACGGCGGCAGTATCGCGCATATCACAAGTATTTGCAATCAATACACCAAAGGCGCACGTTAGCGATCCAGATGGTAACTATTTTCCGAGCATATTAGGCACGCGTCGTGGAACTAAGCAGGTACAACCTGTTGGTATGCCCGACTCCGAGATGCGAATCAGGTTCTATGGGCAACGGCGATAGCATTTCGAAAGAGTGAAATGCACGAACACGCATTTACATAGATTGTTTTCGGGAAGAGAGGGGGTTCACATCGGCCCTTTAGGGGGAGGGAGCGGAGGGGAGTGCATCATCTTTCCTCTTTGATGTAACTATAGGTGGTAGTTTGAGCAGATTGTGTACTTGCTTATGAAATACACGACACCCCCCATGCCCCTACCCATGCGCATGCTTGTGAAGACAGTAAGTAAAAGTAAAGTAATCGCAGTAAAATACAGTAAACGACAGGTACAGTGGCCGTTTGGAGCAACAGATTTGTATTCGAAAAAGCATCACTGCAACAACCCGCCCGATCAGAGCAGATATCCTAATCGTTTATCTCACAGATTGCGTAGCCCACGTCGGGCCGAAGAGCGTTTCACAAGTCGAGAACGGCTCCGCTTACAAGGAGGAATGGGAGGTATACGCGGCATGTTTTTGCTCATTCATATTTACATTTCGGTCTTGCTTACTTTGCTGTACGAATTTCTTACTGTCGATGTTTGTGACTGCATGCCTATGAGAATGTCTTTCATGTTAGGTTCAGTGAAGCAGCCCTGAACGCAGGGATAGCTATTAGTGAAGACTTTTTTTATTTATTGTGCGCATACAAGCATGCTTGAGGTAAGCAATAAGTAATTCTTTTTTGAGTGTTATGCTGCACGTCGGCAACGCGATTGCTCATGAGCAATTTTTGGGGCAGACTTTCTGAAAAACCTTGGTAGATGTTATAGTTGCCCTGTGACTTTTGTTAGCAATCAAGTACTCCAATCGTAAAGGCTTCATCGTGCAATCTGCGAGGGCAACGTAATTATTGTTGATAAATTTTTACTTCGTCTCAATCGAAAATTCACCTCGGACCTGACTATACCCATTCACATAAAAATAGCTCAATCACTGCGTACATGCGCTAGAAAACTTAATTACGTGCAGAAACGCGCAGTGTTTTTTTTTCTGTTTTTTTTCGTAGCTTTCGTTGCTTTGCTCTGTGAAACGATGGCATTGCGGCAAAGTGTCTTCCGTAAAGTGCAAGCGTGCAGCCGTCATTTCCCTTTACGTGAACAGATTCAGAACTGTTCAGAATATTTCACTACGCAGTATAGATATGCCACTGTTCTAACCAGTATGTGCATTCATGCTTGCACCACTTACTCCGGCGCAAACAGGTGCAGCCTTGTACAACACAAAATATCTAATGATCGGTCGAATAGTGATGAAGGAAAGAACTGCAGTCTTGTACAAAGCATATTGCACCATAATAAATTTCTCAGAACACATGAACTCTGACGAGAACTGTCCGCGCACGCTACACGAGTTTTTACGCTGTGCCGTGCTCCACACGTGCCTGTTGGTTGTCTGTTTCGGACAATCTGATGCGAATCGCTTGAATTCCACTACTGACATCAACTCCTTCGTGTTCAGTGACGTGTTCTTGTGTGAGATCACAACGCAAGAGATCCTACCAGCTTTGCGTAAGGATGCAGTCACAAACGCCAGACGTTGCACACGCAGAGTAAGATACTAGGTGAGTGCGACTTTACCGGCATCGGAAGTGAAGCGGAGCATATGAACGCCAGCCAATCTTTCCGCCAGGGCAGAAACGAGCGCTAGTGTTTAACGTGGTACTTTCTACCATCCGACATGTATCGTAACTAAGGTTCTCGTTTCTCGTATTCAGTGTCTCTTTCGGAACTTTGCTGAGCGCGTTGCTTCCTAGCAGTGCGAAGCCACTCCCTTGAGATGCGCTGCTTACACGTAGTGCTGAAAATCCCTTTCACACCGTGGCAGAGCGATTTCGTTCTTTCCCGTTGCCTATACTCCCTGCTTTTTGGTGGCACCTTTCACTTGCAGATGTGGTGCGGGAATACAAAAGGTGTTAACAACAGTGCAACAACCTAAGTTTGCATGTAACAATTCTCGCAAACTTCGGATAACACATGTGGCATATATATTAAGACATGCGCAGTATAATCTTTTTTGTCAATTGAAAAAGATAATCATCAGAGTGCCGCTATGGCAAGCGTCTGTTTGCTGCGTGAAATATTGCTTGCACAAATTTGTTTCATTTCGTGTAAAAACCTACAGTTACTATGTACATTGTTCTTAATTTTACATAACATGTGCGCCCATGCGTTTTCATTCTGTGCATTTCTTGTGGTGCTTTATGTCGGTAGTTGCAGAAATCGCTCAGTGTGCCCTCCTTGTCATGTCAATGTAAAAGGTCGAACAGATGAAGTGAACCGATTTATATATTTTAATTTGTCGCATATTTTCACGGCTTCAGTTCCTTATTCTAGCGCTGTTTACCACACTGCTGAACGATAAACTTTGTGCTCACTACAGCTACCCATACTGCCTTCCTCATCACGCTGCTTTAGGTTTATGACCACCATCTTTTTATTTATGAGCCTAAGTTACATGATGAGTATTTTATAGGCCTTTCTAAGGCTGTGATTGGCGTGGACGTTTGCCTGTGTTGCACCGGAAATAAGAAAGTTTGACCCCCCCCCCCGACGCCGCTGTCGGCGCTGTAAGGGTCAGGTGCGTTGCTTTTTTGTCACGTGAACGGTATGCATTGTGACGATTTGGTCTGCGGTATCCAACTATTCAAGTATATGGAGAAAAAGCACTACCGACAGTACTCTCACTGCGCATGCATGAAGCTTGCTGTATCCGCCGACTGGTATAGGGCTGTAGAGTGGACGACACCTTGTAATGTTTCCTATAATGGACCACTGTGTAAATGAAGGTGAATTACTGGCCAATTCGGACACTGCTTTACTTTTTGAAACAACATCGCGTCAAGAAAACTTGTTTAATGACTTAGAGTACTCACTATATTACTCTACTGTGGGAGAGCGTAATATCGTCCCAGACCTAGTAAGGAAACAGCATGCATGAGTGTTTAGAAAACAAAGTGGGTAACGATTTAGAGTACTTAGTACTATACTATGCGTGAGTGTTTAGAGTACTTAGTACTCTACTATGGGTGAGTACTGAGCATACAAGAGAGCTGAGAAAAAGAAAACATTAATTTGTAACACAACCATGCAGCAATAAACATAAAGCTCATCACAAGACCGGTATAAAACACCTTCCCTTCGCAGGCTGTGATTTTCAAAGAGAATGAAATATCGGCAAGTCAGCCGACGTAAGCGAAAGACGCTTCTGGTTTTCACGCATAAATCACCAAAATAAAAGGAAGTTTTAGCCGAGACGGTCGGTACAATTACAGGCAACTGAACAATATCTAATAATAAAGTGAAAATGAAGCAACCCAAATGCTGAATTTCAATAAAACTCGAACATTCCGCTTAGGGAAAATTCATGGCTGAGCAGTGACATAAATCGCCTTTTGTCTAAAGAATGCGTAAACGTAAAACTTTACGGTAGACAGCGGCGCTCCACAAAACATTGTAATCGGGCGCCATCAGTGCTGCGTCTTCTGTCAAGCATTCACGAGCCCACTACAGGCATGACGGGCTACGATATTGTCCAGCCTCGTCGCAGCATCTTCATAGCGGATGGCGCCTGTAGATAGGCATGCCCAGAAGTGCGGTGGGCTAGAGGAATAATAGGTACATTTACGATGAAACATTCAGGAGATCTTCACTATCAGATACATAAGGACCAGTTACTTACGACATTGTCTTGTGCTCCCTGCATACTTTTTCCTTCCTCCATGCCATAATTGGTCAGGTAACGTTAACGGACACGCCCGTGCCTTCGTATTAAGGAAACAATAAAAATTAGCAAAGTGAAATCAAAAGTGACCTCTAGAAGCGACCAGATTGCATAACAGAAAGCAGGATTGCTGGGTATGGTTAGCTTGCATCAATTTGTTTACTTTTTAAGGCTGGTGGTGCAAGAAATGTCTGGGCTACTTGGCGGCTCTTTGAATAGCTTTTACTTTACTCAATTTGAACTAAATTATGTATATCTTGCGAAGTCGAAGCAACTGGCGTTCGGGCATGCCGCCCGTATGCGGCATGAAAGCATGCTGACCAAAGCTTGTTTGCAGCTCCAAATATTGATGTTAATTTTGCGATTGCATTACACAAATAACGAGAGTTTTGGGAACGTGAAAGCTACTCGGGAAAGCTTTTGCTTGTTACGTAATTTTACAAGACGTGTAATGCGGAAGGCGAATTTCGACTGTAATTGGAGGCGAACCGAATAGTCGAAAGTCATCCTTTAGAGAAGGATCTGTACTATTTGGCATTAGAGATCAGATATAGGTAAAAACTGTGTGTCATTTCTTTATTGACTGCGACTCGGTAATAATAATTGCTCGGAGTTCAATAGCACAAAAGAAACAATCGTGACAGTGACTACAACTTATGCTTCAATTACATGAACTGCAGTTTTGAGCACACTCATGCTGTACACATTGTTACAGCCGCCACAGGGCCGCCACATCTACTCCTCATAAGAACAGTCACAGAAAATGCACGAAAGGAGTGCGCTTTTGGGAACAGTGCATTATTTTCGTCATCATCCACGAAAAGATACCTAAAGTCAACATTATATGTTTTATCGCGGCAATTAGGTTTTTGATGAGTTATTGCACTACTTTCTACACTTCCAACAAGATGCACCTGAATTGACTCTTTCTAAAGAAACGTCACATATTTTCTTCACACACGCGAAGCTACTTTTGGCTCAAGTTGACATCTTGGCTCGTTTTTCCTATTTCACGGATAATTCTCGTCTTTTGACCGGGCAAACCTGACAGCTACGGCTGCTTGAATTATTATAATATGGGGGGATAAAAATTCACGTTTCGATGGACACCTCCAAGGGTACGATAGCATTTCTGCGCGCCCGAATATTAATTAGATTCGCTGAAGCCCCGTTTTTCATGTACGATGCTGCCTCCACCGAAATGATCAACTTACAAAAGCTTCCCTTAGAAGCGAGTGAACGGAATATTCAGTAATTTGAGCTGTGCCTGTATATGCCGTGAATACTTGTTGGCGCAGTATATCGAGCTGGCAGTGAGTGAGTGCTGTCAGCTGGCGAGAAAGATTATTCAAGTTACTAAGACGCTACACAAAAGGAAAAAAGAACGAGGTATGAAAAAAATCGCTTGGAGGTGCCGGGGTGCGAACCCGGGACCTCTCACATGTGAAGCGAGCGCTCTACCACTGAGCTACACCCCCAGAAGGGGAATAGCAGTCACAGCGTGCCGTGTCATAATAGTTAGCACTTTGCCTTTTTTATTTAACGAAGTGTGAGGTCCGGTTGAAGCACTCATGCACGCAAAGAATACGCGGCAACCTGCCATTACAGATATCAGTTGGAAAGATAACCCCTCGGTCAATGTCCGATATTGATGCATACTAGCAAGCATACCTTTCCTCTTTTTCTCATAGCGGCACTACTTACAAAAAAAATTCTAGACAGCATTGAGTTTAGGAACACGTGGGCACTTTATAGTATGAAAACGTGGGTATATTATATGGTATGCCCTCCAAATATATACGCCTCGCTAATTGGCAGCCAACGTTGAAATGTATTGCAACTCGTTTATTTTGGTGCATCCGGATTAAGACTGTTTACGACGCTCGGCGTAGACCACGTGGAATTGTTTCAGAAGCCTCGTTGTTGTTTAACTTCATTCCATAAAGAATGCCCGCAGCACACAAACAGTCTTTATGTGGCCACAAACGATAACGGCGAATTCTTCGATAGCACATGTATGAACGCCGGCGCCAGTAAGTGCTTGTAAGTTTTATCGGCGGTCTATATGCTCTGCTTGCCGCTATAACCCCCCTATTCTAGAACGCCCCTTCACTCAACACTCCACCTTCACTCGAGAAAGCCGATGGGAGCGCCATCTCTAGGCAGGGCAAGTCACTGCATATGAGTGACCATTTGCTGCTATTCTTGAGTAAAGCAGCGTCATTTTCAGTCGAGCAGCGGCGCAGTGCTCAACTCTGTCAATTGCAGGGTGAAAGTCAAGTCGAGGAGCGTTTGTGAATATGGGGGTAAGTGTTACGGGTGTATAACCATAGTATGAGATTTGTTTCACGGGCGCAGGTTCGCCCAAATAATGTTTCATCTCAAGAAGGCCGATTTATTTCTTCATCATTGTCACAACCATGTGACAATATGACTGGTAATAATCATCCTACACCATGTCTCATTTAGTGATGGGGATTATTCACACCAGCTGTTCTCGTGTTAAACTGTTAGGCCTAGGTTACCAACGAGCAATCTTTTGTCATTCCATGTACGGACAGGTTGGTGCTAATGCGTGGCGATGGCTATACTCCTCTTCTTTTTCAGTATAGTTGTCACAAAGTAAAGTGAACAGTGCTAACTACTGCCGCCACAGGTTTTACCACTACAAAGGTTCCATTTGCTTGTGAAACGACAGTGAGCTCGGACCAATTGTACGACCAGAAGGCGCTGCCTCCTCCGGGCGTAGTCTGCTCGCCTCGGTCGATCAGTGGCTACAGGGTGCTAGACTGCTGGCTCGCAGGTCGCGGGTTTAGATCCGGCCGTGGTGGTCGCATTATGGTGGAAGCGAAATTGCAAAGACCCGTGTGCTGTAGGATGTGAGTGCATGTCAATAACACCACATGCCAAATTTTCAGGAGCTCTCCACTACAGCGTCTCTCATAATCATATCTTGGTTTTGGGATGTAACACGCCCACATAACAATATTGACACGCTGTGTTGGTGGCAGA
Source organism: Rhipicephalus microplus (assembly GCF_043290135.1). Lineage (NCBI taxonomy): Eukaryota > Metazoa > Arthropoda > Arachnida > Ixodida > Ixodidae > Rhipicephalus > Rhipicephalus microplus. Next base: position 203,634,310 of record NC_134702.1, on the reverse strand, counting down.
AGACGAGAGCGAAGAAGTGAATGGCAGCTGTGGCTGAGTAAACAGTCCTCCGTGCACTTCGAGTTCCTGTCAATCGTTTCCTCTCGCGAGTATATTATTAATATGCGGCCATATTCAGCCCCATATATTCACACAATAGTGAGGAAAGCGCTGTGACGAATCTTTTGCTCCCCCCCCCCTGAAGGGGAACTCCACGCGTCGCTTATGGGAGCCATTCTAGCTGCTCAAACGCAAAAAAAGCATCTGTTATTCTCGTGAACTCAATCAATAACTTTTTAATAAATATTAGGGCAGTCAATTTACCTTTTGCCGACATGTGTCGTGTGTGTTCATTATATCTCCGAAATTGAACTGAAATCACCAATTTTCATCCGGTTTCAAGTTTCAAAACAGATCTTGAGAAAGTACATAAAATCGGAAGTGGGTATTTGATCAGAAGTACTTGGGAGAAAGCAAGAAGGTCACCCGTTTAACGTGGTAGGTGGTGGTAAAAAACATTTATTTCAGGAAACGTCTACTAGAGAGTGCCGACGTGGCCCATCGGCGTGCTAGAGTGGCAAGACCCTATTCCGGGACGCCAGTGGAGCTGGAAGCTGCCCGTGCGCGCTCCACCAAGGAGCGTTGCGCAGCCAAGGTAGAGCAGCCGAGCAGGTGCTCCTCCCAATCCTCTCAATTTGGGTTAGGAAAAGGGGATGAGAAAGGGACGGGATTAACTGGGCACGATGCTATGACGTGATATGTGTCGGCGAGGACATGACAGGTCGAGCAGGTGCCATTGATTTCCGGCAAAAAGTGCCTGGCGACCGCCGGACTGATAAAGGTTTTCGCCTGCAGGCGGCGTAGCAGTCGTTTTTCCGCTTTCTCCAAACCACGTGCGGGGTCCGGGTAGAGGCGGCGCAAAGCCCGGTAATAAGCCAAAAATTGGCGAAAGTGCGTCAGGTTGGTATTGCCAGATTCTGTCTCGGGACATGGAGGGGCAACGGCCTGGACAGGAGAAGCGCGGGCAGCGGCATTTGCCGCCTCGTTGCCGGGCAGGCCTGAGTGACCTGGGTTCCAGACTATACGAATGGGATGAGGGTTAAAGCGCCAAGAGGCTGCCTGTAGTAGGCTAGCCGCCAGCGGGGCAATGGAATCCTGAAGGTACTGAGAACAGGCCGAGTGCGAGTCCATCAGGATGGTGCGTGAGGCAGGAGGAGAGGCGGCCAAAGCTATGACAACCTCTTTAGCGTGCGTTACTGTGTCTGCTCGAAAGGAGAGGCCATCGACGTGTTTGCCCTCTGTAATCACGGCAGCCGTGAAGTGACCCGAGGGGGAGGGACCTGAGACGTCCACGTAGACGTCCACCAGGACGATCGGAGTGTCGCGTATGAAGGGCCGCGGCGCGTGCTAGTCTACGGCCAGGATGGAGGTCGGGGTTCAAATTACGGGGTATAGGTTCCACCCATAGCTTTTGACGCCAGAGCTCTGGTACCGACTCCAAAGGGTCTTGGTCAGATATCGGGTTAAGGCCAAGTCTGTGTAGAAGACGGCGCCCTGAAGGCGTCTGCGACAGTCGATTGATTTGGTTAACGCGATGAGCTTCGCACATCTCTGCAAAGGTGTTGTGTACCCCCAGAGCCGCGAATCAGCTGTTGGAAGTTGCAATAGGTAGGTCCAGAGCGCGTTTGTATACTGAACGAAGAAGGACGTCCAGCTGGTGCTCGTGTCGACGACGCAGGCGAACGTAAGGCAAGGCGTAGAGAACGCGACTGGTCACAAACGCGTGGGCCAATCGGAGACACCGAGACCCGCGGAGGCCGCCGCACTTGGCAAAAACTAGCTGTATCATGCGGCTCACCTGTTCGCTGGTGCGTCTGAGGCCTGCTATTGTGCCCTTTGGATCCAAGGACAATGTGAGGTGAAGGCCAAGAACCCGAATATTTTGCACTGACGGGACGGGCCCGGACGGAAGAAAAATTTGAGGCGGCGGTAGCGGAGAGACTGAAAGAAGAGCCGATTTAGCTGGAGAGCACTCCAGGACGCATGAACCAGTGTAGGTGTCCACCAGAAGGGCAGCCTTTTGCAGGCGTTCTTCGATTTGCGCTAAGGAGCCGGTGTTGGTCCAGATTGTGATATCGTCCGCATATAGTGCGTGTTGTATTCCCTCGACCTCACTTAGAAGAGAGGGGAGGTTCATCATCGCCAGGTTAAAAAGCAGAGGAGACAGGACTGCCCCTTGAGGTGTACCCCGCGTGCCTAATAAGTACGCGCCGTGTTCGGTAGTATTAAGGCGATTGAAGGCGGTGCGATGTGATAGAAAGGCGCGATCGTAGTTGAAAGTCTTCTGCCCGCAGTTTGTGGTAGACAAGTTAGTTAGTATAGTGCTGTGTTTGACGTCGTCGAACGCCCCGCGGAGATCGAGAGCGAGCACGGCTTTATCGTTATGGCGCATAGTAGTCGGCTCTATGATATCGTGTTGAAGCTGGAGCAGGACGTCCTGCGCTGACAGATGCGGGAGAAAGCCAAACATCGTGTCGGCAAAGGTCCTCCTGGCCTCCAAGTAGGCAGAAAGGCGTTCGCAAACCATGGTTTTCATGAGTTTGCCTGCGCAAGACGTAAGTGAGATGGGTCTCAGTGCCTCGATACTAACGGAATTTGCCGATTTGGGTATGAATGTCACGACCGATGTGGTCCATTCCGTTGGAAGCGGAGAGCCGTCCCATATCGAATTTATAAGATGGAGTAGCGAGAGGTGTGCTTGGTCGGGAAGATTTGCCAGGAGCTATACTGTGATACCGTCGCGTCCAGGGGCCGTGCCCCGCCGCATTTTCGTGAGTGCAAATCGTAAATCAGAAAGCGTGTATGGGGCGTCGAGGTCGGTGTTAGGGGCGCCGGAATACGTATATGCTGAGCCTGCTGGATCAATTGTGCGGCAGATGTAGCGGTCACAAAGTTCTCGCGCGAGTTCATCCGTAGTGCCCTGAAAGGCATGCAGAGCACGGTGGAGCTGGCGTTGCGTTTCTCCCCTGGTGGTGGAGGGATCGAGAAGGCTTCTAAAGGGTCGCCACGCACTCTTAGAGCTCATCTGGTTTGCAGCCTTCGAACAGGTGTCTGGCCAGTTAGCATCGAAAAGTTGTGCAGAGTATGCGGCCGCCTCTGCAGTGAGCGCCTCAATGCGAGAGCGAAGTTTCCGATTAAGTTTGTTGCGTTTCCGGCTCCTTACGAGCCCGCAGCGAGAGTGCCAAAGCTGTAGAAGGTGTGGATCGATTGCAGGAGTCAAATTAGAGGTTGCATGGGTGCGAGTGTTCGCTTGTTTCATATGAAGGGCATATGATGCCCACGCTGCATATTCGGTCGAGGAGAGGACGGCGGGGAATGGTTGCGTTCTGAACTGAGTCCAATCGGTGAGACGAGCTTGGCCCCAGTGTTGGCGCATTTTCTGCCGCGGTGTGAACGAAATGCGGAGTAAAAAGTGATCGCTGCCTAGGGTTTCGCCTAAATAATTCCCATGTAGCATCACGGATGTGACGGGTGAGGGAGAGGTCGGGGCATGTGTCTCGCGTGACCGAGTTGCCGGAACGTGTGGGTTGTGCCGGATCGGTAAGAAGCGTCAGGCTCAGCGAGGAAATGAGCTCCTTGAGCTCTCTGCCCCGGGCCTTCTCGTAGTGGTAACCCCAGTGAGGGCTGGGGGTATTAAAGTTCCCGACAATCACCAGTGGTTGTCGGGCAGCTATACGCAGCGCCCGATGGAAGAGATGCGCAAACGAAGCCCTTGCAAGGCGAGGGGGACAGTACACGTTTAAGATATGTATTGATGGTTGGTCCCTTCGCTGAGACAGCACTGATATCATGGAGTAGTCGTAAGGAAGATCCAGATCGAGGTCAATCTGTATCGCCGTGTAAGCTTTATGCACGAGGAGGCATGTTGGGGTGCCGCCTACTTAGGAGCAGTATTCAGAAAGGGATGGAGCAGGGCCAGATTCTTCGAGCGTCAAGACGGCCGGCTGAGAGCCAAGTGAGCTGGAGAAAAGAGAAAGATGTGAACGCTTTCGTCTGTTCCCGTAGCCTCCAGGGTTCCACTGTATGATCTCGAATTCAGACGCAATGTTTGAACGGGACGTACGATTGGTAGCCATCGTGACTGTCTTAGGTTTTATATTTGGACCTTCATGTCCCGCTCGGAATCCTCAGAAGCAGGGAGGGGCACGAAGGCCGGATTGTCCGACGGCGGGGTGGTGGTAGCCACCTTACGACGACGCCCTGGAGCTGTACCCTCTCTGCTCACCGAGCATGAGCGGGAACGCGATGCCTTGGGTTGAAACTTGGTGATTGCCCAGGCTTGAATAGCCTGGGTAACCTCTACTACTATGCGTTGGACAGAGAAGCTGGTGAGGAGGTCATTAATCCAAGCTTCGACGCGCGTAAGGCGTTCCTCTATTCGCGGGGCACGCTCCTCGCTAGGGAGAGTTTGGTTAGCGGGCAAAAGAACCTGAGGTGCCCCAAGAGCAGAAGAGCTTCTGGAGTAGATGCAGCATGGTTCCGAGTGCTGAAGTACACATAGCTGCTTGAACCGGCGGTTTAATGGGAGTGGACTTAGCGCGAGGACTAAGCTTGGACGTAGCTGGCGTAGCCACCTGGACAGCAGAGGCAATACCGGATGGCGTTGCAGTACACTGTTGTTGGGGTTGAAGTCGCTTATTTAAGAGTTCGAGTTGTTTAGTTAAAAGAGAATTTTGCTTTTGAAGTGCCGCAACTTGCTGGCGAAGGGCCGCAAGTTCGGGAGAAGGAGGATCGACAGAAGGGGGTGAGAGAGGCTTAGAAGCAGCTTTCCCTGCCCAACTGCTCACCTGAGGTACCGCCGCTGGTGCTTCGAGCGGTGGGAACGCCTGAGTGTCGGCGTGGAGTGGTGGAGCCGACTGATGCATGTTGGCGCCGCTGTCTGGCTGAGACGAACATGAGGTGGTCCCTCGAGGAGATGTTGAGGGCTGCTTGCGTTTCCGATATTTTGCCGTGCAGCCACTGGTCCCAGTCTCATGGGCGCCGTGGCAGAGGAGGCACTTGGGGTGGCAGTCGTGGGCATTGAGACCTGCAGGTGCGGGGAATACCGTTTAACGTGCCGCTGATAAGCGAAAATATTGCGGCCATTGGAACACTGGCTTATTAATCGTCACTAAGTAAAGTATGTGCTATTAGCTGAAATTCGAGGTCCTACAACCACGAAATGACAGAGACGCCGTGGTGGAGGGCTCCGGAAATTTCACCACATCGTGTTCTTTGACGAGCGCTCTCTTCGCACTGCACACGCCAAGAAAAATATCGAGCCTTTCGTAAATACAACAGTGGCTATGTGACTAAGCGGAATTTCGGTTCTAGCTAATAGCCGCCAAGAAAGGATGCGATGTCGGATGCTCGCGGGTCAAGTGCATAGACTGCAACGCTTATTACACTTCTACACGCGCACATCTTTTATGTGGGGTACGCTTTACTACTTTATCCATTTGAAGCGAAAGTCATGTGTTCGACACCGCCACGGCCGTCACATTTTGGTACAGGCGAAACGCCACAGGCCCGCGTATACTGTGCTACGCGCGTGCACGTTAATGAACACTAGACGGTTAAAATTTGCGATGCCTTTAATTACGGCGTGCTTCACAATCCTATCACCCTCTCCTTCCCCCTAAGCATGTGTCATCACCCCGCTCTCTCTCTTCTTCTCTCCAAGCCTTGCTGTCCACCTCCTATTACCGGTTGTGACTTACGACTTAGGAGGGGGACCACTGCGAGCACCCAATAACAGTATTTGTGCTATCAAAGTGGTTGTTGTGCTCGTGAAAACAAAACAGTGACCCCGTCCGCCTCGTCCCGTCACGGTGGTCTAGTGGCTAAGGTACTCGGCTGCTGACCCGCAGGTCGCGGGATCAAATACCGGCTGTGGCGACTGCATTTCCGATGGAAGCGGAACTGTTGTAGGCCCGTGTTCTCAGATTTGGGTGCAGGGTAAAGAACCCCAGGTGGTCAAAAGTTCCGGAGCCCTCCACTACGGCGTCTCTGATAATCCTATGGTGGTTTTGGGACGTTAAACCTCGTAAATCAATCAACCCCGCCCCGCTCTTCAATGTTGCTTCAAGCGGACCCCCCCCCCCCTTCCCACCCTAAAATGAGGGGCGGGATAGGCCGCTGTATAGCTTGCCGTGATTTTGTGCCACGTACCAGCGACGCTGACACGTTCAGCTGTCAGCGGTCTCATTTCCATTCATGGATAAGATAAAAACTTTAACGTTCGCTGCTGTGGTGATCAAAAAAGAAAGTTGTATGATGAAGTGCTGCCCGTGTTGCCTGCTATTCCACTTCTTCATTCTTGTTCTGCTTCTCTCCCACGCTCGGTAGCATATATCTTGTTCGGCTGCATTCTAACACACACACACACACACGCGCACGCGCACGCACACGCACACATTCTTTATAGTCCACTCGAATACTGATAGCTAGACAAACAATGGCGCTTGTTCATCGTTTTGCAGTATAATATGGCACGCACTTTGTTTACACCCGAAGAGATAATTAGCTGAACACCTAAGTGAAAAGCACCTCATTTGACATCAGCTGCAAGGTGACATGATAATAAGAACAGAAAAGCATGTCACCACATGTATGTAAAGAATGAATGAAAGTGCACTAGTACTGCACCGCACTTCGTTTAGAAAAACTACAAGCAGCGCCTCATCTGCAATTACAGAGACTTATGAGGCCACTCAGAACTGTGCATGTATTTTACCTAGACTGATTTGAGCTAAAAGATTATTAGATGGTTTCGAACATAAAACTCTGTTTGTATTTGCAAGGACTGCTTCATTTCGCTTCAGGTTTTGTATATGCATAAACTTGGTCTATGCATGCATCTAAGGATTTCCGAAATGTCAAGATATTCAGTTTAGTTATGTTAGAAAACTTGTCAAAAACTTTCAAAGAGGGCGCTTGTGCAATCCTATGACGAAGTCGCGTAATACCGCTTTGGGCACGCCTTATTACGTTATAGGGTGTTTTTACTATCTAATCATATGGTGGTTTTGGGATGTTAAACTCCACATATCAATAAATAAATAGATTATTTATAAATAAATTAATTAATCAGTCAGCCAATCAATCAATCAGGATATTTTGACTACTGACGGCATGCTAGAGTCCTTTACGCAGTGCTTGACTGCAACTCAAAAGCAATAGCTGTCGCGTCAAGAAGTTTCAGGCGTGATTTGTAAATGTTAAAGGATAGTTAATCTACCAACATAGTGCAAAAGCCTTCAACACAGCACTGATCTGCAATCACAATCTAACTTAGAGCCATTTTTGAGCTCACTAATGTGTTCAGACCAAGTGTTTTTTTTGCTAAAGTTATCAAAAACTGGAATGATCTACCTGGTTTAGTTAGTGAAATCAGTATTTCTCACCTTTCGTAGACACTTGTATAATATTATAGTTTTATTTTGTTCATTTTTTAGCAGACTGCATTCAGGAGGTACAAATATTTGTTTCTATTGTCGCACATATTGTTATATTACTGTTTAAATGTATTCATTTTCTATTTATGTACTCCACTCTGGCACTATAGCCCCGCATCGCAGTGCAGTATTCGTCAATAACTAAAGATAACGGCCGAAAGCGTTCTCCGCAGTGCTTAGCTTTAATCTGCTGAAACATCTTTGTTGCATCACAGAGTCGGGTCCAGTTTCTTGCATCAGAGATTATTTCGGCTGCAGACAATGTAGAAAAAATGTTGAAAAGCATTTAATACAGGGTTCAGCTGCAATCTTATGACAAATATCTGGCTCCATGAAGATTTGGATGCGATTTGTCGCTTTATAGAATGTTTTGACCTCAAAAAACGTCGAAAAGTCTTCTATACAGGATTCAGTGTCAGTCTTATGACCAATATCTGTGACATCATGAAGTGTGAGCCACATAGTTGCGTTAGAGCATATTCCGGCTACAGAAAAAAAACACACAGAAGCATTCTGCGCAGTGCTTGATTCCTATATTATGACCAATATCTGTTGCATCTTTAAGATCCAGGTGTGACTTGTTGCATTAGAGAATATTTCTACAGCGGATATCATTCGAAAGCCTTTTTCACAGGGCTCAAATGTAGTCTTATGACCTAAAACTGTCGCACCATGAAGTTTCAGGCATGATTATTAAGTTAATGAGTACTGTAGAATAAGAACTGTAGACATGTACTGAATGTACCACCATATTCATGATAATATTGTTGCGGTGTCGGCGTCGCAGTTACCACTACTTTGTAGTGTGGGAAGAAGAAGAAGACGTATTCTGGTGAAACGCAGCTACCATATTAACTGCTGGCTATTTTCCTCGGTAAATATCTTATAGATACTATCGCAACAATAATAACTAATTTTGAGGTGCAGGTATACGAAACTGGCTATTTATCAACCTTGATGATAGTTAATTTTCACCTGTTAGATATCTCAGAAAGCTAAGCATGCATGTATGTCTTGTGCACTACTTGAAAATGTATAAATTAAGCGTGAGAAAAGCCTGTTCGATTGATACGTACTTTAATTGGGCTTAACAGGGCTTGGTCACTTATGAGAAAACAATGAAGTATAGTTCTTTGTGCAGTACTACATTTTACCTGCATTTTATTGCTAGAAAGGACATAAGTTAGATTTTCCAGTATTACTCGTTTCTTGTTTCCATGCTATAAAAAACTAATATATATACTTTCTTCAGATTTTGAACTTCTCAATCTTTGTCCTTGTAATAAACTGTAGGGCATCTTAGGTGGCAAAAGCTGCCCTCTATTTATGTAAAAATTATCAGCCACTGTGCGCCAAAATTTTGGGGCACCTCGTTTAGACTGCCCAGAAACTATAAAATAAAAAAAAAATAAAAGCTATAAAAAAGCAATAAAATATACACCTACTGCACATCTTCAGATCGCGTGTGCGAAATAGAAACGGACTCGCGTGTCCCCTCCAATCCTCCTAATCGCGACGATCCTGTCATCAGAGGCCCATCTTCTCCACTGTAGCTAGATGCTAACACAAGTTGTAATACCTCTAACCCTGAATGTTGTTTTTTGCTTTGTAATATCAGAAGTGTTATCAACAAGCGTGATGCCTTGTCTTCGTTAGTAAACACGTGCCTTTCCGATGTGATAGTTTTGACCGAAACCTGGCTGTCGTCAAAAGTTGAAAACCGTGAGATCCTGCAGTGCGACAAAAAATTTTCCTTTTTTAGGTGTGACCGTGGCTCGCGTTCTGGTGGCGGTGTCTTGATCGCTGTTTCAGAGGAATTCATGTCTTTTAAAATTCCTATTGTATGTTCCCTTGAATTGGTGTGCGTTCGAATCCGCATAAGTCACAAAGATGTCATTGTTTGTGCCTGCTATCGCCCTCCGAATGCGCCATCTGGTTTTTCCAATGATTTTCATGACGTCTTGAGTGACTTGCACGTGAGGTTCCCTGCCACACCATTTTTAATCCTAGGTGATTTTAACTTTCCTGATATTTCGTGGAACAACTCCCATTTATCGCCTGGCTCTGGCTCCTCTGAAAGCGCCTGCTTCCTTAACACGTGCGCGCAATTCAATTTAACGCAGCTGGTTATGTGCCCGACTCGCATTACACATTCAAGTGCTTCAACTTTAGACTTAGTTCTGACTTCTCACCCCGATCTCGTGCAATCGCTTTCTGTTTTGCCAGGCCTCAGTGATCACGAAGCAATCGTTTTCAACCTCCCCTGCGCATCGCCCCATAAACAAAAAAGTAAAAAGCGATTCAGGGACTACAGTAGAGCTGATTATGGAACCATTAATACCGAACTTGAACATTGCACCTCCGTTTTTCTTGAAGACTCCAACCAAAGATCTGTCAACGATAACTGGATGCTGTTTAAAAATAAAGTTGCCGAACTCGTTTACAAGCACATACCACTACGCGAAATCGCATGTAACAGTCAATCACCGTGGTTCACGCCAACATTGAAACGCCTGTCCAATAAAAAGAAGCGCGTTTACCGCCAAGCCAAGCGTTCTAATTTATCTGAAAGATGGGAGGTTTACAAAAAGGTAGCCGATGAATACGGGCGTGCTTTATCCGCGGCAAAGGAGTCCTTTCTTCAGCAAACGCTACCGTTAATTCTGCAAAACAATCCCCAAAAATTTTGGCAGGTCGTTAATGGGGGCGATAGGAAACAGATTGAACTTACCACTGACACGGACGAAGTAATTTCCAGTGAGAACGTTTGTATCACCCTTAACCATGCATTTTCTTCATTCTTTACGAACACTACTCCTGCCGTCCTTCCTGGTGTTCAAGCTCGCGATTTCATTGTGATGAATTAAGTACACGTTGACCTGGCCGGCATACGCAAGTTGATTCAAAATTTAAAAATTTCGTCGTCACCAGGCATCGATGGCATTTCTTCTAAATTTTTGAAAAACACTGACGTTCATTCCTCAATTATTCTGTCGAGACTTTTTGATCAGTCATTAAAAGAAGGTGTTCTCCCAGAGGACTGGAAGGTGGGGAAGGTGGCTCCCTTGTTTAAATCAGGAAACGCTCATAGTCCCGGGAACTATCGCCCCATTTCACTAACCAGTGTACCATGCAAACTTCTCGAACATGTAATTTACACCCACGTCGTGAGTTATCTTGAAAGTAACGCCTTCTTTAGCATTCACCAACACGGGTTTAGGAAATATTATTCATGTGAGACACAGCTTCTGGCCTTTACTAACGATTTATTCTCTGCTGCTGATCGTTCATCTACTGTTGATTGTGTCTTCATAGATTTTTCAAAAGCCTTTGATACCGTCTGCCACAAGTTACTTCTTCTGAAACTAAACGCGCTAAATATTGATGCTAACGTCTTAAAGTGGATTGAATGTTTCTTATCTAACCGCACGTAGTTTGTAACTGCTAACGACCATTGTTCCCCGACTAGCCCTGTAACGTCCGGCGTTCCGCAAGGTTCAGTTCTTGGTACCCTACTATTTCTTATCTACATCAACGACTTACCTAAAGACATCTCATCATCCATCAAACTATTTGCCGATGACTGTGTAATTTACCGTGAAATCCGGACTAACGCAGATAATCTTGCCCTTCAAACAGACCTGGATCACATTTCATCATGGTGCGACGCATGGTTAATGAAGCTAAACGTTACTAAATGCAAGGCTATGCGAATTTCCCGTTGTATTTCTCATAATGTACCGTGCGACTATACACTTAACCACAGCAATCTCGATCTGGTTTCGTCCTACAGGTACCTAGGAGTATACATTTCTAACAATCTCTCTTGGAACACGCATGTCGATTATATTACAAACAATGCGAATCGCACGTTAGGTTATCTGCGCAGAAACTTTTCTTTGGCTCCGACTAACCTTAAACTTCTGCTTTATCAAACATTAGTCCGACCCAAACTCGAGTACGCGTCATCAGTCTGGGATCCACATACCAATTACTTCGCTGACAGCATCGAGGCGGTTCAAAATCGCTCGGCACGTTTTGTCATGTCAAACTACCATCGCACGTCCAGTGTTACCTCGATGAAAGCCAATCTTCACTTACCCACTCTCTCACTGCGGCGTAAAATATCTCGCCTGTGCCTGTTCCATAAGATCTTTCATTGTATTCCGTCTTTTAGCAACACTCTTTTCCAGCCCCCATCGTACGTTTCCTCACGCAACGATCATCAGTTTAAAGTGGGCGCTCCTAGCGCCCGCACGAATTTATATTTTGAATCATTCATCCCGAAAACTGCAAACGAGTGGAACCACCTTCCCGCCCCCATCGCTGCTATCACTGACATCACTTTGTTTAAAAACGCCCTCTCTAACCATTTCGCGTAATTTCGCCACTTAAGTCACGCTGTGTTTTCTCTTGTTAGTTTTTTGTGTGCGAGTGTCATTCAAAGACGCAACCATGTTGAACATTGTTGTTACAACCACCCTGCCTCTTCTTCACATCACGCAGTCTTTCTTTTCTTTTATGGTTTTCAGATCGCCATTGTGCGCATATATTTTTGATTTGCTGCATTTCCTGATTTTCTGTACGATGTATACCCGCTCCTCTCTGTAATGCTTCGGCCTTGAGAGTAAATAAATGAAATGAAATGAAACTTATACTTCTTTTTTTTGTAACTAAAATAGGCGCGAAGAGACAACGTCAAGCCATTGAAGATGTCTGTTACTCCACTTCCGTTCACTTTCTTTAGGCTGCAACAGAGCTTCAAACATTTCCGTGAACAGAGTATTTAAATTCCTGTTCAGCACTATTAGCAAAGACGCGTCAATAGGCGTCAACACTGGCTCCAGCTCTGACTATTCCGCAAACATCGATGGCTGTGCCTCATGATGCACAGACGTCACAGGCGTGCACACGATCGAAGGGGCCAGGAGGGGCGGGTGGTTTCCACCTCTAGTCACCGTGGAGGGGGGGGTGCAATGCCTACGGAGATGGCATTGCACCCCCCCCCCCCTCCACGGTGACTAGACTATACACTTAACCACAAGTACCTAGTAGGGGGGGAGTTAAACCACAAGTACATAATAGGGAGGGGGGGAGCTAAATCAACCATTACGTTGACATAATAGGGAGAGGGCAGTGCGACGAACTTTCGCTTCCCCCTCTTGAAAGGAACCCTGCGCACGCCTATGATAAACGTGCAGTGTCCTAAACGCGAATTCATGGGAGTGGCGGACGCACCAATTTTAATTTCTGCAGGATTTCGCTGTAGTTGCTTTGGTCACTGCGATGTCAATAACTTCCAAAATAGTCAAAACTGTGGCGGGCGACGCACAATGAATATTTTAACGTGCTCTCATATCTTCGGAAACGTACGAATTTGCTCCAGTTGAGAACGCAGCGTTATGTCCTGATGTGGGACAGTTTTGAGCCAAAAGATCAAGCAACACGAAACGTCTGCCTTGGACGCCACGTCGCCGCATGCCAGCGGTTGCGCGCCCTTTTCCTCCACAGGTGCGACTGACGCTTTTGACGCGTAGGCGCGTGCACGTAGAAGCGTAGGCCACTGTCTTTTACTTGTGTCCGTGCATACGGGAATAACCCACAGGCAAGATAATGAAAGAGTTAACAACGGCTTATCAGCGTGGTACCTGGAAACGCTCTCTCCTTTCTCCTTCTCTGAAAACTGAAGCCGCGTTTTTTTCTTAGAGTGATCCGTACACCATACGTACACCTCAAGCACGCTCACGGTGATAACTTCCGTTTCGTACATATAGTACTGGCCGAATGAATTTCCGGAAACTGCCTCTTCTTTGCTGATGCCGATTACACGCGCGTTGTCCCAGTTTCTGCCCTGCCCCTGTGGCCCCGCCTGTGCTGGTTCACGACCTCCTCCGTCGTCTTCGCCCCCCCCCTCCCCCCTCCTACACTTGAGACTCTACGCAGTGCACCACAAATTGGGTCGTCGTATGCCATGTCCTTCCGTAACCGGCTCAAATATGGCCTTAACTCTCTCACACAGCTGCTTCCGCGGAAACGTATCTTGCCTGAATTTTTCTTACTCTGTTGTTTGCCTCCCACTATTTTATTTTCTAATGATCTGCCTTTTTAAATCTCAAAAGTAATACACGTATACCGGTTCTGGCTGGAAATACATGTCAGTTATAGCGACCACTCCGACAAGCTGCCGAATATTCCTTCTTGGTCAGGATTCACAGTGACTGCGATTATGGGGGGAAATGCACCCGTAACGTCACGAAAGTCGTTAGGGAGTTTTAGTGCTGGGTACGCAGGCGGCTTGCGTACGCAAGACGATGGGTTGGCGGTATTGCGCATGCGCGAAGCCCCAAACAGATGCGTCGCAAGATCGCTGGGGCGATGGGGCCATGCGTCCGCGTGGTCCACCTTCGCAAGAACTCGCGGTATCCGCACTGCAGATACTCTAGCCGTCGAGTTAAAATAAGCCAAAGTGCGAGTACTTATAGCGATTACACGGTTTCAGCCACATTTCCAAAGCTAGAATGGCCTGGAACATAGAAACTAAAAAAAATATGCCAGCCCCAGACCAGCTGAATAGGTGGCGCCATCTAGTGCGGCTATAGTGAAACAGACAACCACAACTTTGTTTTGCAGAAACATTGTGCATTGTACATCTGGTGCAAAAACTGCCCAGCGACAATACTACAAACGAGTAACCTTTTTATTCATTTTCACCTCAAAAACATTACGCGTAAGCTAGCATGTTCATGACTGCGGTTGCACGAAGTGTCACAAGATGTCGACACTGTCGTTACAAAAACATTGTATTTCACTTTTTTGCGTATACCAGATTACTGTACACAATAAAAAAAGTGTCCTGATCACTATGTATGTTTAATTTAACATTTTAAATCATAAAAAGACCTAAATAATACTTACGCGACAAGACGCTGTGGCTCTGCGAGCGCGTGTGACCATCGTACGGCTTGCGTTTGCGTGCGTGCCACCATGGCGCCAACTAACAGGAATTTCTGGTTGGGTATGGGTTGGGCACGCAACGCCGCGCGCTCCCGAGCCCGCAAGGCCCGAAGAGATTGCGTACCCAGCACTAAAACTCCCTGTTGTTTACGGTAAGTCTTACGTGAACAGCCCATCTACACGATGTTTGCAGAATACGCGCAGGTTGCAGTAGAAACTGCGGAAACATATCGTGTATATATACTTACGTGCGTGCCACCATGTGCGAATGTACAGTTACGCACGTTTCGAACGCCAGCGTCAGTACATGGTTAGTTCACCTGTCCGAACCAGTGAAACGAGAGCAAAATGTAAGCGCCAGGTAGGAGTCATTCGCGGCAAACTCGGAGAAGCAAACATGAGAAAAATAAACGCAGTAGAAAGGAGATCGGAGAACAGAAAATAGGTACTCACAAAACAGGTCAGATTATCGCAAAAAAACGAAGAAAGAACGATAAAAATGTCAAGAAAACACGTGAAAAAAAAACAGAAAAGAGCAGGAAAGCGCACATACACACAATAACAAAACAGAGCAGTACAGAGCTCTATGCAGAGCTGTATGTCCTGGGTTCTTGTTGAAGATCTTCCTTGCAGCAGTAATGACGTGAGCACTATATCGAAACTCAGTTTTTTTAATTCATGACAGTGTTTCAAAAATCAATCAATTGTTAAACCAGCAGCACCTGGTTGATTAGGGCACGGTTCGGATTGAACTTCCCCATTCTAGCTGTGTTACTACACAGCTAGGCTTCCCGCCATCATGCCACCTTGCTTGTCGCTTTTGTTGAACCTTGTATTCTGACCTCTGATCTTCGCTGGCAATTGCGAGGAATTTCATGACACTTTCTGTATACGCCAAATTATATTTTATTGCGAGAGTGCTCTTGAAATAACACGACATGGAAAACACTTTCGCGAACCTTGTTTTGATGTTACCAACTCTGTCTCACATTCGTCGTTGCGATTCATACAACATTCTTTCACATCACTCATCAGCTCATACGTTTGCGAATTATATGAGTAATTGCTGCCTCATATGCGCCTTCGTTTCAGATCATGTTGTATATTGCGGAAGTTCTTTTCCTGATTATGCACATGTATAGCTTTTAAAGGAGTCTAGCTTAACTTTTATAAGCTCGAAAGTGAAGATCGCGCCATTCTGTTTTGTAGAAGATAATACTTCACTTTCTCTTATTGAGGGCCCTCTGAACATTACATTTCTAAAATTATGCGCTCGTTCTCAGGCGATAAACCCGTCTTTACCAGGGACATTCCCTATACATTATAAAGCGCACCAATCAGTTCACTATGAAGGGCGAGGACTTGTCTTTTTTTCCTTTTTAGAATTCACAAAGTCGTCGACCAACACTGTGTGGCATGTGGGTTCCCAACCAGCAATTGTGTTCCCTTCAATTTCTTGTCAAGGCACTTCCAAAGCAATGTATTCGTGCTCTATCACACTTTTTTCCAGATTTATTATCAATACTCGGGGACGAGGTGACGTCCTTTTTTTGTGCATCTAATTAGCGAAGAAGTTCGAGACTGAAAATTGGAGCAGTGATTGATTGAGCCAGCGCAGGCTTTCTGTGATCAAAACAGCCATTTGCGACTAGCTGAGATCATTCGCTTTGCGACTAACTTGGTCGCCTCACCGGTGCCACAGTCCGTTTCATACATCACTTGCAAGTTGTGGAATCTATGGATGCGGGAAGTTTGGCCAGCAAGATAAGTGAGTACGCTTGTCTCGACAGACATCGGGAGCGATCGCAGGTGTTATTCACCGATGAAGGGCGCTGTCAAGAAATTCACATGGAAGTCAACGACATTACAGAGCGCCAACATGCAAGAAAACATATTAGTTACGGCAACCGACAGCATAACTGTGGAAGTCTTTGTCGAGCGTAGTTCACCTTGATCAAAGAATTACTTAGCAACAAGAAAAGCCGGATAAAAAGTGCCTTAAGATTTTAGAAACCTATGGTAGTTATTCAAATTGCCTCTTTCAGCCTTCTTCAAAGTGCTTTAGGCGCTAAATACGCACACCACGGAAGAAAGCGACGGGGAAGAACGACACTCACAACTTCATCGAAATGCAACCCCGCATCTTTCTTGTAAGCAGCCGAGCACGTAGCTGTTGAGGAGAAGGAAACACACACTACAAGCGCCCACTCATAGCTGAATCTCAATAGACGACAGAGCGTACATATATACAACTATGGGCAACGGCAATAGCATTTCGAAAGGGTGAAATGCACGAACGCGCCCATACATAGATTGTTTTCGGGGAGAGAGGGGGTTCACATCGACCCTCTGGGTGGGGGGAAGGGGGTCGCATCATATTTCCTCTGTGATGTAACTATCGGTGGTAGCTTGAGCAGATTGTGTACATGCATATGAAAAACATGATACCCCGACCCCTGCTCCTTCCCATGCGTATGCTTGTGAAGACAGTAAGTAAAGGTAAAATAATCGCAGTAAAATACAGTAAACTAGAGGTACAGTGGCCGTTTGGAGCAACAGATTTGTCTTCTAAAATGCATCATTGCAACAACCCGCCTGATCGGAGAAGACATCATAATCGTTAATCTCGTTGATGGCGTAGCCTTCGTCCGACCGAAAAGCGTTTCACAAGTCAAGAACGGCTCCGCTTACAAGGAGGAATGAGAGGTAAACGCGGCATGTTTTCGATCATTCATATTTACATTTCGATTTTGCTTACTTTGCTGTACGAATTTCTTACTGTCGATGTTTGTGACTGCATGCCTATGAAAATGACTTTCATGTTAGGCTCTGTCAAGCAGGCCTGAACGCAGTCATAGCTATTAGTGAACATCATTTACTTCATTTCGCGCATACAAGCATGCTTGCGATAAGCAATAAGTAATTCTTTTTGTGTGTTATGCTGCACGTTGGCAACACGATTGCGCATGAGCTATTTTTGGGGCAGACTTTTTGAAAAACCTTGGTTGACGTAAATGTTGCCCTGTGACTTTTGATAACAATAAAGTACTCCAATAGTAGAAGCTTCATCGTGCAATCTGCGAGGGCAAGGTAATCATTGTTGAGGAATGTGTGCTTGGACTCATTCGAAAATGCACCTCGGACCAGACTATACCCATTCACGTTGAAATGGCTCGTTCGTTGCGTACATGCGCTAGAAAACTTAAAAACTTGCAGAAACGCGGAATGTTTTCTTTTTTGTTGTTTTTTTCGTAGCTTTCGTCGCTTTGCTCCCTGAAACGATGGCATTGCGGCTAACTGTCTTTCATTGAGTGCAAGCGTGCATCCGTCATTTCCCTTTACGTGAATCGATTCAGAACTGTTCAGATTATTTCACCCCGCAGTATAGATATGCCACTGTTCGAACTAGTATGTGCATTGATGCTTGCAACACCTAAGCCGGCGCGAACAGGTGCAGCCTCGTACCACACAAAATATCAAATGATCGGTCGAATAGTGATGAAGCAAAGAACTGCAGTGTAGTACAAAGCATAGGGCACCATAATAAATTTCTCAGAACACGTGAACTCTGACGAGAACTGTCCGCGCACGCAACACGAGTTTACTTACGCTGTGCAGTGCACCAAACATGCCTGTTGGTTGTCTGTTTCGGACATTCTGATGCGAATCGCTGGAATTTCACTGCTGGCATCAACTCCTTCGTGTTCAGTGACGTGTTCTTGTGTGAGATCACAACGCAAGAGATCCTACCAGCTTTGTGTAAGGATGCAGTCACAAACGCCAGACGTTGCACACGCAGAGTAAGATACTAGGTGAGTGCGACTTCACCGGCATAGGAAGTGAAGCGGAGCATATGAACGCCAGCCAATCTTTCCACCAGGGCAGAAACGAGCGCTAGTGTTTAACGCGGTACTTTACCATCCGGCATGTATCGTAACTAAAGTTCTCATTTCTCGTATTCAGTGTCCCTTCCCGAACTTTGCTGAGCGCGTTGCTTCCTAGCAGTGCGAAGGCACTCCCTTGAAATACGCTGCCTACATGTATTGCTGAAAATCCCTTTCACACCGTGGCAGAGCGATTTCGTTCTCTCCCATTGCCCATACTCCCTGCTTTTCCGTGGCGCCTTTCACTTGCAGATGTGGTTCGCGAATACGAAAGGTGTGAACGGCAATGAAACAACCCAAGTTTGCATGTAACAATTCTCGCAAACTTCGGATAACACATGTGGCATATATATTATGACATGCGCAGTATAATCTTTTTTGTGAATTGAAAAAGATAATCATCAGAGTACCGCTATGGCAAGCGTCTGTTTGCTGCGTGAAATATTGCTTGCACAAATTTGTTTCATTTCGTGTAAAAACCTACAGTTACTATGTACACTGTTCTTAATTTTACATAACATGTGCGCCCATGCGTTTTCATTCTGTGCATTTCTTGTGGTGGTTTATGTTGGTAGTTGCAGAAATGGCTCGGTGAGCCCTCCTTGCCATGTCAATTTAAATGGTCGAACAGGTGAAGTGAACCAATCTATATATTTTTAATTTGTCGCATATATTCACAGCTTCAGTTCCTTATTCTAGGACTGTTTGCCACACTGCTGAACAATACATTTTATGCTCACTACAGCTACCCAAACTGCATTTCTCATTACGTTGCTTTAGGTTTATGACCACGATCTTTTTTATTTATGAGCCTAAGTTACCAGATGAGTATTTTAGTAGGCCTTTCTAAGGCTGTGATTGGCTTGCACGTTTTCCAGTGTTGCACCGGGAATAGGAAAGTTTGACCCCCCTCCCCCGACGCCACTGTCGTCGCTGTAAGTGTCAGGTGCGTTGCTTTTTTGTCACGTAAACAATGGTGTGCTTTGTGACGATTTGGTCTGCGGTATCCAGCGATTCAAGTGGATGGCGAAAAAGCACTACCGACAGTACTCTCACTGCGCATGCATGAAGCTTGCTGTGTCCGCCGACTGGTATAGGGCTGTAGAGTGGACGACACCTTGCAATGTTTTCTAGAATGGAACACTGTGTAAATAAAGTTGAATTACCGGCCAATTTGGACAGTGCTTTACTTTTTGAAACAGCAGCGCGTCAAGAAAACATGTTTAATGACTTGGAGTACTCACTATATTACTGTACTGTGGGAGAGCGTAATATCGTCCCAGACCTATAGTAAGGAAACATCATGCATGATTGTTTAGAAAAAGTGGGTAAAGATTTAGAGTACTTAGTATACTCTATGAGAGAGTACTAAGCATGCAAGAGCTGAAAAAAAGAGAACATGAATTCGTAACACAGCCATGCAGCAATAAACAGAAAGCTCGTCACAAGACCGGTATAAAACACCTTGTCTTCGCAGGCTGTGATATTCAAAGTGAATGAAGTATCGTCAATCAGCCGACGTAAGTGAAAGACGCTTGTAGTTTTCACGCATAAATCACGAAAATACAAGAAAGTTTTTGCTGAAACGGTTGCTACAATTAAAGGCAAAAGAACAATACTTAATAATAAAGTGAAAATTAAGCAACCTGAATGGCGAATTTCAAACTTGAACATTCCGCTTGGGGAAGGCTGAGCAGCGACATAAAATCGCCTTTCGTTTAAAGAATGCGTAAACGTAAAACTTTATGGTAGACAGCGGCGCTCCACAAAACGTTGTAATCGGGCGCCATCGGGGCTTCGTCCTCTGTCAAGCGTTCATGAGCCCCTTTTAGCGGTTCCTTAAGCATGAAATTTTGCCGACACCATATCATATGGCTGGACGATCATTTTATGGGCGAAACTCTTTAAAACGGCACCCGTTTCTCGCTCGTAGTAGTCGTAGTCGTTGTGTGTAACCAGTCTTGCGTTTTGACCTGAAAGGTGGTGCCGGTGGGAGATTTCTCCTGTGCGTTGTTGAACAATATAAAATTCGCAGCGTGCGCGTTAACTAAAAGCCGAATGCTCCTGTCTCTCATTCCCCATTAGCAGCCATTGGCATGTACATTGAGCATTATCTGACAAGAAAGGGTTGCTACGTTATACTCGCTGGGCGTAACCTTTTTGGTTTCAGAAAGGTTCAGCGAGCGTTGAGCCGCAGTGCCATTATTACAGTGAACTAGTATATACCATGAAATCGAGGTGGTTAAATGTGGGAAGTAGACCCGAACCGCAAGCCGTAAAAAAGTGTGCGTGTGCCACGTCTCGTTTAGCCCTTGGAATGTCCGCTGGATGGCGGTGTTTCTATGTAGGGAATATATTGTTACGTGAAAATGACACGAGGTGTGTCTATTTAAAATCTATATTTTAACTGATGCGTATGGCGTCGGCTAAGATGGAAGCAGCACGCACAACCAACAGACCACTTCCTCGTTGTCGTCTTCTGACTGCTGATACGTCATCTACGTAGCATTACCCCCCCGCCCCCCGGCGGTAAAAGCGCCGTCTTGGTGCACATTAACTACGGTCTTCAGTAGCCAGGTGATAAGGTTTTAGCCTGCTGACGTGCACAACATCACTGGGTGTGGTTGCAGGCAGATTTGTGGTCTCAGATGCAGGAATGATCTCATAGGTGACGTCGGTTACCTGGCGGATGATACGGTAAGGACCCATGTAGCGAGACAATAACTTCTCTGATAAGCTAACTCGACGAACTGGGCACCACAGGAGAACAAGGGAACCGGGTGAGAAGTGAACGACAGCATGCCGGCTGTCGTAGATGGCTTTCTGGGTGGCTTGCGAAGCCGAAAGTCTAGAGCGGGCGATCTGACGTGCGTGGTCGGCACGAGCAATACGGCGTTGTAGCGGTTGGAAGTACGGTGTCGAGTGGTAACGTCGGATCACGGCCATAAAGCAAATAAAAGGTTGAATAACCAGTGGTGTCGTGGGGCGAAGAATTGTACGCGAAGGTCACGTGAGGTAGCGCCAGGTCCCAGTCATGGTGGTCGGAGGACACATACATCGCGAGCATGTCCGTTAGGGTCCGATTTAGCCGTTCGGTAAGGCCATTTGTTTGGGGATGATAGGAAGTGGTCAGATTGTGGTGCGTCGAGGAAGAGCGCAGAAGATCGTCGATCACACGGGACAAAATAGCGCGGCCACGATCCGTGAATAATTGGCGAGGAGCACCATGGTGTAGGATGACGTCGTGGAGCAAAAAGTCCGCAACGTCAGTAGCGGTGCTGGTGGGGAGCGCTCGAGTGATGACATACCTAGTCGCGTAGTCTATAGCAACGGTGACCCACTTGTTGCCCGATTTCGACTCGGGAAAAGGACCGAGAAGATCTATACCAACACGGAAGAAAGGTTCGGTTGGGATGGAGATCGGTTGAAGAAGTCCAGCCGGGGGCGCAGTAGGTCGCTTCCTACGTTGGCATTTATCGCAGGAGGACACGTAACGGCGAATGGACCGGGCGATACCGCGCCAAAAGAAGCGGCGACGCACGCGGTCGTACGTCCGAGATACACCCAGATGACCAGCAGTTGGTTCATCGTGAAGCTCGTGCAGCACAGTTGAACGCAAATTTTTTGGCACGACAAGAAGCTCAGGACCATCTGGCTGGAGGCTACGACAGTACAGCGTGCCATTCAGGAGGACGTACATGCGAAGTGACGTGTCGTTCGGAGCAGATTCGAGACGGTCAATAAGTTGTCGCAGAGAAGCATCACGACGTTGTTCATCACGTATCTGAAGAAACTGGGACATTGACATGACGCTGAGGCTAGGCTCGATGTCTGGTTCATCGGGCTGATTAACAGGGTAGCGGGATAAGCAATCGGCGTCCAGATGGAGACGTCCAGACTTATAAGCAACCGAGTAGGAATACTCCTGTAGGCGTAATGCCCAACGACCAAGTCGTCCAGTGGGGTCCTTCAGAGAAGAAAGCCAACACAGCGCGTGATGATCTGTGATGACACGGAAAGGATGGCCATACAGGTAAGGACGGAATTTCGAAACCGCCCAAACAAGAGCGACACATTCCCGTTCTGTTATAGAATAATTGCTTTCAGACTTAGAACGCAGACGGCTTGCGTACGCGATTACACGGTCGTTGCCCCGCTGAATTTGCGCCAAAACTGCACCAATTCCGTGACCACTCGCGTCTGTTCGCACTACTGTGGGAGCATCGGGGTCGAAATGTGCAAGAATAGGAGGTGTCGTTAGAGCAGTGATTAGCTGAGAGAAGGCGTCAGCTTGAGGAGGGCCCCAAGAAATTGGGACGTCTTGTTTGAGAAGGCCGGTGAGTGGCCGGGCGAGTGCCGCAAAGTTTTTCACGAACCGGTGAAAGTAGGAGCAGAGGCCCGCAAAACTGCGAACATCATGGACAGAGCGTGGGACTGGGAAGTTTGTTACAGCGCGTACTTTCGCCGGGTCTGGCCGTACGCCGGCAGCGTCAACAAGGTGACCCAATACGGTAATCTGACGAAGACCGAAGTGGCACTTGGAGGCATTGAGCTGCAGGCCGGCCCGTCGAAATATGGATAGAATGGTCGAAAGGCGTTCAAGGTGGGTTGCAAAGGTAGGTGAGAAAATGATCACGTCGTCCAGGTAACACAAACATGTCGACCATTTAAATCCTTGTAGGAGCGTGTCCATCATTCTCTCGAAGGTCGCTGGAGCGTTGCAGAGCTCGAATGGGATGACCTTGAATTGGTAAAGACCGTCAGGGGTAACGAAGGCGGTCTTTTCTCGATCCATTTCATCTACAGCAGTTAGCCAGTAGCCAGATCGGAGGTCGAGAGATGAAAAGAAGGTGGCGCCATGGAGGCAATCAAGGGCATCGTCAATGCGTGGTAGAGGGTACACGTCTTTTTTGGTAATTTTGTTGAGGTGGCGATAATCAACGCAGAAACGCCATGAGCCGTCTTTATTTTTTACTAATACCACGGGTGATGCCCAAGGGCTCGTTGATGGTTCGATTACGTTTTTCGTAAGCATTTTGGCCACTTCTTTCTGAATCACTTCTCGCTCAGACGCTGACACGCGGTACGGTCGACGGTGAAAACGGTGAAAGAGCGCAGAGTCACCAGTGTTGATTCGGTGAGTGACAATTTTAGTCTGGCCCAAGGGACGATCGTCAGTGTCGAAAATGTCACTGTATGAGGTCAAAACGTGGCAGAGGGCGTCGGCCTGGTGAGGCGACAGCTCCGATCCAATCATGTTTCGAAAAATAGCATCGTCTGATCTGGGTGACCGTGAGACTGCGCTTCGATCAAGAGCAGATACAGCGACAACGCTGACATCGTCCTCTGTTATGGCAGTTAGCTGGGCTAGAGACATCTGGCAGGGCAACACTTGAGGGGTGAAACCAAAGTTAAGGAGCGGAAGTAACACACAGTTATCCGCTATGGTCGCGACGGTATAGGGCACAGTAACAGTGCGCGTCAGCCGAACGTCAGTAATTGGCGTAACGATATAGTCTCCGTCAGGAACGGGAGGGGTCGATGACAAAGACACGTACGTGACGGCTCGAGGTGGCAGGCGAACGAAAGTGGTTGGGCTCAAGCGGCTGGTGGGTTTTGCAGAGTAGTCGGCAAAGATTGGTAGATCAAGGCTGAGGGTACCAGACGAACAATCAATTAAGGCCGAGTGTGCCGAAAGGAAATCAAGGCCAAGTATGAGGTCTTGAGGGCAGCAGGCTGGCACAGCAAAAAGGACCACGGCGTGACGACCGGCAATGCTGACACGAGCAGTGCACATTCTGATTAGTGGTACAGTACCACCATCGGCAACACGTATTGCCTGCGTCGTAGATGGCGCCATAATCTTTTGTAAGCGGCAGCGTAGAGAAGCGCTCATAATAGACAGGTGCGCACCTGTGTCAATGAGGGCGGTCACAGGAACATGGTCGACTTGTACTTCAAGCAGACTATGGTGCGTGGGAAGCGTCAGTAGAGGATTTTCGGCCGTCATTGGTATTGCAGCTTCACCTCTATAAGCTGCAATATCTAGTTTCCCTGCTGCGGTCGTCCAGAGAAGCTCGGCGAGGAAAAGCGCCGAGGTGGCGGAGAGCGGGATTGGCGACGTAGCGGCGACGGGGAGCGAGAACTGCGGTGACCGGACGAAGGGGCCACAGGGTGGTGGCGACCGGGCAAAGGGGCGTCAGTGGAAGGCTCGTAAGATGACGACGAATAGAAATTGAAGGGTGTGGCGACTGAACGTCGAGGAGTCGTCGGATGCATGAGCGCCGAGGTAGAGAAAGTCTGACGTGGTTGGTTTGACCAACGGCGGCGGCAATAGCGAGAAACGTGCCCAGGCTGGTGGCAGGAAAAACAAATAGGCCGGTCGTCGGGTGTTTGCCATTCCGAAGGGTTACGGAAGGTCATTGTTGGAGGTGAACGGTGAGCGTGTCCTCGGGAGTAGGACGGGGCTTCAGGGCGAGTCAAGGGACATGCTGATGAAAGTCCGAGATTCGCAAACTCCTGCCTCACCACAGCTTGTATTAACGCCACTGACGGCTGTTGTTGGTCAGAGGCGAGCGTTGCGAAAACGGGTGGCTCAAGAGGAGCCGGACAGGCGGCTTCGATTTCCCGACGAACAATGCGTGTGACGTTGTCATACGTTGGGGACTGGCGGGTGGCTTCACACGATGAGGTCGCGGCCGTGTTGGGCAGCCGGGTGAATCGCCGAGTAATACGGCGGCTCTTGGCTTCTTCGAACCACCGGCACTCTTTAATGATGGCGTCGACGGTGGCAACGTTGTTGTAAACTAGAAGATTAAATGCGTCGTCTGCTATGCCTTTCAGCACATGGGCCACTTTCTCCGACTCACTCTTGTGCTCGTCAATCTGGCGGCATAGGGCAATGACGTCGTGAATGTACGTGACGTACGACTCCGTCGACGTCTGTGCACGAGCCGCCAGTTGATTCCGCGCTGCGATCTGCCGCCCAACGGTGTCGCCAAAAAGATCGCGGATCTTCTCTTTAAAGGAGTCCCAGCTCGTAATCTCCGCTTCGTGCGTCTCGAACCACACTCCCGGTGGGCCATCGAGGTAAAAAAGCACATTGGCAAGCATAAGAGTCGGGTCCCACCTATAGCTTGCGCTGACCCGTTCGTACCGGTTGATCCATTTGTTGACGTCAACGCCTTCCTGACCAGAAAATACACTGGGGATCACGAGCAGGAGGAAGAACCACGTATGTAGAAGTCACGGTAGGGGCAGGTGGCGAAGACGATGGTTGTTCAACCTGTGACATGGTTGGACCTATGATGATGCGGCCGTTGCGGAGCTTCGTGATAAAGACGGGAAAGTACCCAGCACCTCCACCACAAAGATGTTACGTTAAAATGACACGAGGTGTGTCTATTTAAATCTATATTTAAACTGATGCGTTTGGCGTCGGCTAAGATGGAAGCAGCACGCACAACCAACAGACCACTTCCTCGTTGTCGTCTTCTGACTGCTGATACGTCAGCTACGTAGCAATATGATGAAAAGAAGCGACATAGTGGTTGGTACTTGAAGTGTTGACTAGATGGACGAACGGACACACAGACGTATGCACGAATGCATGGATGGCTGCACGGAGGGATGGAAGCACAGACGGACGCAGGGGCGGATGCATGGACGAACGCAGGGGCGGACACACGGATGGACATGCGGACGCACGAAGAGACGCATGCACGTACGGATGGACGGATGCACGGGCGGCCACACAGACGTACGCTTGGACGGACAAAAGCAAGAACGAATGGACGGACGGATGCTTCGCCCCACTCTCCATCATTCACCCCGTGGATATGCTGCCATTTTTTTAGATGCGGAAACATCTTATACTCGCGCCTTGTAGTGCGCCGTCCGCGCCGTCCGCACCGCTTCTCGAACATTCGACAGCTGACGCGCGCTTCTCCTTCGAGAACATTCGACAGCTGACAGCGCATGCGCCGTCGCGCCGTCGCCATCTGTGCCGCGCGCGCGCTTCTCCTTCGAGAACATTCAACAGCTGACGGTGCATGCGCCGTCGCGCTGTATATATACTCAAGGTCGGCGCTCGCTCGCTCAGTTGCCACTCGTCGGTTGGTTTGTACGGCGCGTCAACGTCCAAGGTCGCGGTGAAATGAATTCCAACGAATCCACAAACACAATGATCGACGTCCCTTCGACCAGCGCCGTCCTTTCGCATACGTGTGTAAGTGTTCACTCATTTAACACCCCCTCCTACAACCACGTTAACCAATTTAGCCATCGACCCAAGTAAGTCGCAATTTAACACCCCATTTCACAACCACGTTAACCAATTTAGCCATCGACCCAAGTAAGTCGCACTTTAACACCCCGTTAACCAATTATATGCTCCGCATCCTCCTCAGTGTTCCCCCGAGGGAAGCTGCGGGCAATTTTTTCACCAGAGCTCTTCAGAGGGAATGCCAAGGAACACCGTGACCACGATCACACCACAATAACGCATCAAATAGCAGAAACGTTTGACCAATGACAGCCGAGCCATGGCCGCTCTTTTTTTTGAGCGGCAGCGGTCAGTGGTAAAGCGTATATACTGTAGCCAGCGCGAGTATGTCTTATTTTTAAATAATCGTCTCGCATTGTTGGTGGCCTAGTCTCATTACGCAGGAGTCAGACGGCCACTCGCACATAGCTCTCGTTGTCATCATATTTTCATTCACTAGAGAAAGCCGCGAAACAATGTCGCGTTTTTTTTAGCTACGTGCATGACGGGCTACGATATTGTCCAGCCTCGGCGCAGCATCTTCATAGCGGATGGCACCTGTAGATAGCCATGCCCTGAAGTGTGGTTGGGCTAGAGGAATAATCGGTACATTTACGGTGAAACATTCAGCAGCCCTTCCACTATAAGATACAAGAGGACAGGTTACTTACGATATTGTCTTGTGCTCCCTGCATACTTTTTCCTTCCTCCATGCCATAATTGGTCAGGTAATGGTAACGGCAACGCCCATGCCTTCATTTAACCATATGGTGTATTAGCGCAAATTCGACGGGGACGAAGAGGACAAGAAAACACGACACTCGCTACACTCGCAACTAATTTTATTTCAGAAGCAGCACTTCATATATAACCCATAACCCTAGCGACACAGAAAAGAACTACGAACACTGAATCATTGCCAACAGAAGCTTTTGCGCAGACTCAAGCGATAGTACACGGCAGTTAAGCTTAGGCACTTTTAGATGACATAACTAAAAACAGCCCTGGGTAACATCAAATAAAAAAACAAAAAACAAAAAAAACAAAAAATAAAACACACAAAAATTTGAGAATACACACGTGTTTGAAACAAAATTTTGAAACGACAAGAAGGAGAGTATGACACATGCAAACACTGATATCAATTAAGTCCTTCGAGGTAGCTGGCTTCTCGGTTACTTAACGAAACCGATGACTGACTAATGCATCCTTCTTTTCTTTTTTTAATGTGAAAGGCTTCGACAATTTCTCTGGTTAGTTGGTTTCCATGACGGAAGACTACGGTTGTGTCACTGTACAGTGGTGAGCAGCCACACTGGGAACAGTGTCCCTTTATGTGAGAATGAATGTTAGTTCCTAATGATCGCTTGTGTTCTAAAAGTCGGGTGTTCAAACAACGACCCGTCTGGCCGATGTATACCTTTCCACACGAACGCGGCAAGCAATACACGACTGATAGGCTACACTTATCAAACTTTGTTGTGTGATTCACCGTACAACTACCAGCATTAGTGTTTACTGCTATGGAAACTTTACGGTAAAGTTTGGAACATATTTTACTAAGCTTGTTGGGTGCCGAAAAAACTGATTCTAGGCCATAGCGATTCCCTACGTTTTTTAAGTTATGGGCAATCTTGTGCGCATATGGAACTGACACTATCTTCTTCCTGTTTTCATTACTTGTCATTTTTTATGAAAGTTGTTGGGTACGTGACTAATCAGCTTGTTAGCAGATCTACACAACACGTGTTTTTCATACCCAGCATTTTTTAGCCTGATAATTTGTTGGTTAAAGCTTTCGCTAATTTTTTCTGGACATGACTTTGTTAAGGCTGCTCTCAAACATGAAAAGGCTATGCCACTCTTTACAACTTTAGAATGTGCCGATCGGTAGCTAAGTAAGGGTTTTTCCGTTCGCCCATGCCTTCGTATTAAGGAAACAATAAAAATTTGCAAAGTGAAATGACAAGTGACCTCTATAAGCGATCAGATTGCTTAACAGAAAGCAGGATTGCTGGGTATGGGTAACTTTCATCAATTTGGTTAATTTTTAAGGCTGGTGATGCAAGAAATGTCTGGGCTACTTGGCTGCTCTTTGGATAGCTTTTACTTTACTACATTTAAACTAAATTATGTATATCTTGCCAAGTCGAAGCAACTGGCGTTCGGGCATGCCGAAAGTATGCGGCGTGAAAGCATGCTGACCAAAGCTTATTTGCAGCTCCGAATATTGATGTTAATTTTGCGCTTGCATTACACAAATAACGAGAGTTTTGGGCACGTGAAGGCTACTTGGAAAAGCTTCTGTTTGATACGTAATGTTACAAGACATGTAATGCGGAATTCGAATTTCGACTGTAATTGGAGGCGAACCGAATAGTCGAAGCTCATCCTTTAAAGAAGGCTCTGTACTCATCGGCATTAGAAACCAGATATAGGTCAAAAACTGTGTGTCGTTTCTTTATAGACTGCGACTCGGTAATAACAATTGCTCGGAGTTCACTAACACGAAAGAAAGAATCAAGAAAGTGACTACAACTTATGCTTCAATTACATCAGCTGCGGTTTTGAGCCCACTCATGCACTACACATTGTTACTGCCGTCACAGGGCCGGCGCATCTACTCCTCATAAGAAAAGTCACATGAAATGCATTAAAGGAGTGCCCTTTTGGCAACAGTGCAATAATTTTTGTCATCCTCCACGAGAACGTCTCTAAAGTCAACATTATATGTTTTTATCTTGGCAATTAGGTTTTTGATGAGTTATTGCACTACTTTTTACACTTCCAACAAGATGCACCCGAATTGACTCTTCACAAAGAAACGTCACAAGTTTTGTTCACACACGTGCAGCTACTTTTGGCTCAAGTGTGCATCTTGGCTCGTTTTTCCTATTTCACAAATAATTCTCGTCCTTTTGACCAGGCAACCCTGACAGCCACGGCTGCATGAATTATTATAATATGGGGGGATAAAAAGTCACGTTCTGATGGACGCCTCCAAGGGAAGGATAGCATTTCTGTGCGCCCGAATATTAATTAGATTCGCTGAAGCCCCGTTTTTCATGTACGATGCTGCCTCCACCGAAATATTCAACTCACAAAAGCTCCCCTTAAAAGCGAGTGAACAGAATCTTGAGTGATTTGAGCTGTGCCTGTATATGCAGCGAATACTTGTCGGCGCAGGATATCGAGCTGGCAGTTAGTGAGTGCTGTCAGCTGGCGAGGAAGATTATTTAAGTTAGTAAGACGCTACTCAAAAGAAAAAAAAGAGGCTTGAAAAAAAAGATGGCTGGAGGTGCCGGGGTTTGAACCCTAGACCTCTCACATGCGAAGCGAGTGCTCTACCACTGAGCTACACCCCCTTTTTTATTTAATGAATGAGACTATCACCAGTAAGTACACAGAACATACTTCATCAGAAGTCAGGCAAACACACACAAGCGTCAAGAACGGGAAGCCACTCCGGAACGGGGTCAAAAGTCTTGACAACACTGCGCACTTGAGCAGCTGCTTCTCGGAAGACAGATCTCGTCGACCGTGGTGGCTCGGCGTGTCTATCGATCATGCGACTTTTCCATAATGAATAGAGTCCCAACAACATAAACAAGTCGTAAGGAGTACTATCAGTCAGACTCTTTTTGAACGGAAGAAACCTAGTACCATGGGCTGTGATTGGAAGTTCTTTTCTTAACGTTCTTTTTAGAATGTCCCAAAAATAAAATGCATCACGACAATCAATAAAACAATGCTCTATAGTCTCAAGTTGGTTGCAGAGCCTACAATTCACTGTGCACGGTACGTATATTGATTTTTCATTCAGCCACGTTTTGACTGGCAGCGTGGAAGTGTGCAGTTTAAAGAAAAAATTGCCCGCAGCTTCCCTCGGGGGAGCACTGAGGAGGATGCGGAGCATATAATTGGTTAACGGGGTGTTAAAGTGCGACTTACTTGGGTCGATGGCTAAATTGGTTAACGTGGTTGTGAAATGGGGTGTTAAATTGCGACTTACTTGGGTCGATGGCTAAATTGGTTAACGTGGTTGTAGGAGGGGGTGTTAAATGAGTGAACACGTACACACGTATGCGAAAGGACGGCGCTGGTCGAAGGGACGTCGATCATTGTGTTTGTGGATTCGTTGGAATTCATTTCACCGCGACCTTGGACGTCGACGCGCCGTACAAACCAACCGACGAGCGGCAACTGAGCGAGCGAGCGCCGACCTTGAGTATATATACAGCGCGACGGCGCATGCACTGTCAGCTGTTGAATGTTCTCGAAGGAGAAGCGCGCGCGCGGCACAGATGGCGACGGCGCATGCGCTGTCAGCTGTCGAATGTTTTCGAAGGAGAAGCGCGCGCGGCACAGATGGTGGGCGACGGCGCGACGGTGCATGCGCGCGCGTCAGCTGTCGAATGTTCGAGAAGCGGTGCGGACGGCGCGGACGGCGCACTACAAGGCGCGAGTATAAGATGCTTCCGCATCTAAAATGTTTTCGCTGAAGGAGATATACACATTCTACGTACACGAAATAATACATCGTGACCAGACAGAAGCGAATATGGCTTTCGATAAACAGGTTCGGGGAAAAGGTTATTCACAAGTGCAGAGGGTAAATTTGTTCTGTCAATAGTATACAAATACTCTAAGGTAAACCTGGCTTTCAAAGAACTGACAGTATCAACAATTTCTTTTAGGAATCCCCGCAACGCAAATTCCTTAGCAACGCTTGTTGTGACATGAATAAAAGGAAGGTGGTAACATAGACGGTTACGAAGAACCGCCAATAGAAATGGGTGGCACGCATCCTTGAGGTAGAAAAATCGC
Organism: Rhipicephalus microplus; assembly: GCF_043290135.1. Classification (NCBI taxonomy): domain Eukaryota; kingdom Metazoa; phylum Arthropoda; class Arachnida; order Ixodida; family Ixodidae; genus Rhipicephalus; species Rhipicephalus microplus. The sequence goes on along the minus strand of NC_134702.1, from coordinate 203,602,907 downwards.
AACACCAACTGTCGCACGAACAAATGCACAAGGCCGAGGCCACCCTTTTCGAGTGGAAGAAAAAGATTGTCTCTTCCCATGGGTTCCCAGGAAGAGCTCCAAATAAAGCAGGCAAATATCCTATGAAAGGCTTGAATGTGTACGCGAGAGCAATGCAACACCTGCAGAATATAAATAAGCTTCGATACAAGGAATATATTGCACGCTTTCACTCTGGCGAAAATGGAAAGCTCCCGTTCGTGCCATACTGCCACCTTTTGGCGGATCGTAGTTGTCGCAGCGGTCCAGTGTGGGCCACTGTTACGATAGTTATCGAGAGGCACACCAAGGTATTTCATAGGAGTCGCATTCCACTGAATATTTGCGAAGACCGAAGGAGTTGTAGCCCACATGCCTAGCCAGAATCCACTACTTTTATCAAAATTTTTGCTGGCGCCAGCGACTTCACAGAAACGTAAAGTAGTGTTGACTGCTTCTTGAACGCTGGGTTTATCAGCGCAAAAGAAGGCAATGTCATCTGCATAAGCTAGAACTTTAACTTCCTCAGCATCATATCGGTAGCCTCTTATGCTGGACTTTAGAAGCACACCTAAACATAATGGTTCCAGATAAATTGCAAAAAGCAGAGGTGACAGCGGACCTCCCTGACGTACAGATGAATTTAACTCTATTATATTGGAAAGTGTGCGATTTACAATTAGCCTAGTTGCGCACTTCTTATAGCAGAGTGAGATACCATTGTATAGTACATCACCCAACTGCAGGTGTCTTAGGAGCCGCAACAAAAAGAGCATGCTGTACCTTATCAAATGCTTTTGCAAGGTCTATTTGAAGGAAGGCTACTTGGTCCATGCTACCATCTATACACTCAAGAACTCAACGTGCAATATGAATGTTTGTCTGTATAGAGCGACCACGAATTTCACATGTTTGGTGGTCACCTACACATTTAGTAATCACTGTCTTTAGCGATTTGTCAACAATTTCGCAAATATTTTGTTGTCAACGTTACATAACGATATAGGCCTGTATTCGTTAACTCTTTTTAATGCGTCAGGATCAGCACTTTTTGGGATTAATGTTGTATGGCTCTGATAGAAAGAAGGAGGAAGTTCACCACGGTCATAAGCCTCTTTAAAAAGTCGCTAAAAGAAAGGAATGAGAAGTTCCTGAAAAGCTATGTAAAATTCGCCACTAAGGCCATCTGGGCCACGAGTTTTGTTTTTCTGCAACGTTGTTATTGAAAATCTAATTTCCTCTCTGGTTATTGGCCCCACTACAGTGAGTCTATCATCATCTTGTAACTGAGGCACAAGGGCAATGAAGTGGTTAGATTCTTCCTCAAAATTCTCCTGAAGTTCAGCCGCGGTGAACAAACATATGTAATAATCTTCAAATGCGGCTCTTATTTCACATGTCTCTGTCCAAAGGGAACCCGGCGACTCAATTTGCAGTATCTTTTTAGAAAGTGTATATCTCTTTTCATCCCCGATGGATCTTTTAGTGGTTTCCTCTTCAGTGAAATGGGTAACACGGGAACGAATCTTAGCTCCTGTGTGTAAATCTGTATCATGTTTTTGTATCTGCGCTCGAATCACATTTATCTTTTCCCCGTACAATCCCCGCTGCTGACTTTCAAAAGTATGAAGCTTATGAAGTAATTCATAAAGATAGCGCTTTTCAGCTTTTTTTTCGTTGCTCTATTTCGCATGAAATACTAATTGCGTGATACTTGACTCTTTCTTTGAACCTTTCCCATTGAGCGAAAATTGGCAGGTGTCGACACTGTGTTACCTCTTGTACCGATTCTTTTACTATTTTAACAAAACAATCTTCACACAACAACTGTATTTTAAGCTTCCATAGGTCCCAGTTTAGAGGGGTTTTACGAAAATTTTAGGACCCCAAGAAACACTGACCAAGCAATGGTCTGTAAAAAATATGGGCTTTACAGCATAATGATGAATGTGAGACCATAAGCTTAGAGATACATATACATGGTCAAGCCGAGCATGAGAGATGCCTTGAAAGTGCGTGAACCTCACCGAGGAAGGTGCATGCGCTCCCACATCTATTAAATTGTGGTCATTCAATAGTTTGTGCAATAAGGCTGCACTTGCAACATAACGATTTGTTATATATGAATGATCTACAGCGTCACGAACACAATTAAAGTCTCCAAAAACTACCAAAGTTCTGTCAGTGTTTAGTAGCGAAGTTAAAGAAAGAAAAAAAGAATTCCTTTCATTCACTTTGGAGGGAGCATAGACACAGATAAACCTCCAATTATGGGAATGAAAAGATAAGTCGCAACAAATGAGCCGTCCTTCCCCATCAACATGTAGTGACGTCAAAATATGATTCAAGTGCTTTCTAACTAATAAAAAGCATCCAGCGGATGCACCACGTGCTGGGCTGATGTATAAATTGTAATCACGGAAAACTTCCAGTGCAAGATCGGCGTCACGAGCAGCGGAAATCTTAGTCTCTTGCACTGCAAGTACATCAATGTTGTACTGTTCAAGCACGTGGCGCAACTGCCACTGACGCCTTACATTCCTCAAGCAACGTACGTTTAGTGTCGCTACACACATGGGAAACGTTAGCGCGGTAGCCAATTTGATATCTTAGAACTTTTGTAGGTCACTTTTAGCCACAGGGCAACCTGTGGATTTACCTCCTTTGAACTTTGTAGGAGCACTTTTAGGAGCTACACCCCTGTTTTTCCTTTTCTTTAATGAATGAAATTATCACCAGTAAGTACACAGAACATACTTCATCAGAAGTCAGGCAAACACACAGAAGCGTCAAGAACGGGAAGCCACTCCGGAACGAGGTCAAAAGTCTCGACAACACTGCGCACTTGAGCAGCTGCTTCTCTGAAGACAGATCTCGTAGACCGTGGTGGCTTGGCGTCCCTATCGATCATGTGACTTTTCCATAATCAATAAAGTCCCAACAACATAAACAAGCCGTAAAGAGTACTACCAGTCAGACTCTTCTTGAGCTACACCCCTTTTTTCTTTTTTATTGACTGTGTACATACAACATTCGCAAACATATAGACATTAAACAAAGTAGAAACATGAAGCAAAGAAAAGAGGTAAAAAGCGTCATATTTAACAGACTTTTTAAAATTCCTTCATCTGTAGAATGCTTTCTACTTGATGAAGCCGTTCGGGGACCTCTTGTTGAACCTTTTGTGATTCCACGAACGAACAGACAGATTGAAAGAAGTATTGCCTAACCGGACGTGCATTAACATCAGCATGGCGCACCGCCATTCTAAATTTGCTTATACCGTGCAGGCCCGGTAACGTAACTAGGTCGAAAGGTAATCTTTCTTCATTTGATACTGGTAGAAATCTGATGCCAGAGGCATCGAGACGCAGTTCCTTTTTCAATGTCCTTTGGCGAACATCCCAGAAAAAGACTGCATCCAAGCAGTCCTGGAAAACATGTTCGATTGTTTCCGGCTTTTTGCAGACAATGCAATCAACAACCCAAGGCACGAATAAGCCTTTTTCTTGCATCCATGTTTTCACGAGCAAGGTCCCAGTGTGCAATTTAAAGAAAAAAGATTTCGCTTCAGGTGATACCTCCATTTCTTTATACGGCTTAAGACATTTTGGCCTGGGCCTACACGGTATGATGTTCTATATAGGGGAACAGGAAGAACTGTTTTTACTAAATTTTTGTGTAACTTTTTACGCTAAACCGTACTGAGGTATTCCAATGAAAAACGCGTTTTTAGAAAGAGACATGAATCAACAACTTCTTTTAGGAAACCTCAAATGCTTGCTTTTATGTGACCAGATGCTATCACAAAATCTGGCAACCGTCTTCCAAGCCTAAGCTGTATAACAGTACGTATGAATAGGTCTTGATTATTTCGCAAAAACATAAACCGATTAACTAACTGACGAAGGTACAAATTACACAGACAGAGTCCTCCAGAGCGAACCCTTCTGAAGTTAGTTCTACTTGTTCGCTCCCAAGAAGAACCCAACAAGAAAACAGCAAATATTCGATGAAACTTCTGTAGATTCACACGTAAACAATGCAATACCTGAAGGACATACCAGAGCTTACTGACTAAAAATACGTTACAAATGTCGCTCTGGCGAAAATTGATAGCTGGAAACCATAGAGTTGTTCAGCTTTTTCTCGTAGCTCCACGGCCTAACGCCACCAGTACGGTTCACTGTCGCAATAATATTCTAATGGCACACCTACGTATCGTACCGGTGTAGTAGTCCATGAAATACTAGCCACAAATTGCGGAGTCACAGGCCATTCGCCGTGCCAGTAACCTAGGCACTTGCTCCAGTTTACCAAACTACCACTTGCATTGCAATAAAGGTTCACAATTTTTATAGTTTCAGCGATACTATCATAACCTTTACAAAACATAGCTATATGATCTGCGTATTCCAGTACCCGTACTTCAGCTTCTTGTAGTTTGTACCCCACTATGTTACTGCTTTTCATAACCATTTGGCAAAATGACTCTATATAAAGTGAAAATAGGAGGGAAGACAAAGGGCAGCCTTGTCGTACAGAACGTCTGTCATTAATTCGTTTCCAAGAACTTTGTTGATGATTAGACGAGTTTTACATCCAGTATATGCCATTCAAACTGTATCTCTAATTACTTTGCCAACATTGACATAGTCTAACAAAGAAAAAAGAATTTCGTACGGTACTCGGTCAAATGCTTTTTCTAAACCTATCTGGATCATCACGATGTGATCGTTTGTGGCATCGCAGCACTCTAATACACTTCTTGCCTTGTGAATGTTTGTGAATATAGTGCGCCTTTTAATCCCACATGTCTGGTGGTCGCCTACAATGTTAATAATAACTGTCTGCAGTCTCCTTGCTAACACTTTCATCAAAATCTTGTAGTCGATATTTGATAGACTGATTGACCTGTACGATTTCACTGCACGTAATTTAACGGCGTCCTCAGTTTTTGGAATTGATATAGTATGAGATAGCAGAAAAAAAGGTGGCAGAATCTTTATGTCGAAGGCTTCGTTAAAAACCGCTGCTAGGATCGGTGCTAGTTCATGTTTGAATTCCTTTTAAAATGCGGCTCTTAACCCATCAGGTCCTGGGGACTTTCCCAAATGGAGGGCAATGATTGCTTTTGTCACTTGTGGTTCAGAAATAGGACATTCTAAGCTGTCTTTCCTGCAGTCCTCAAACTTTGGCATTAATTTTAAAAATTTATTCTTGAATTCATCTACATTTACTTTACATTTATCAAAAAAAGTGGTGTAGTGCTCGTTGAAAGCATTATTTATATATCTCTGTTCACTTGTAACGTTACTCATGTATTCAATCTGATGTATAACGTTTCGCTGAGCGTTTCGTTTTTCGAGACCAAGCAATGTTTTTGTCGGTTTCTCTCCTACGGTCATTTTCTCTGCCCTTGCCCTTATTTGCACGCCACGATACTTCTCCTCATCAGTTTGTTCCAATTTGGACTTTACTGACCTTATATTATTTTCGAATCAGCCTGGCGTTTTGCTTTCCTCTGCTGGCAGTCCTTTCAGATTTAAGCGTAGGGTTCTTTCTTCTTCATTCTTTCCGTGTTTTATTACACATGAGCCTTCTATAGCTTTCCACTTAATATTCTGTTTAAATTGTTTCCACTTCACTCTATATTTTTGGTCTCCACTGTCTATGTTTACAACGCCTCTCGAACAATGTCCATAAATATTTCATCTTCCAAGAGATTAGAATTTAGCTTCCACGTGTCCCAGTTAAATACTGGTCTACGTCTAATTCTTTTACCTATTACAAATGATACTAAGCAATGATCACTAAATGAAATAAGGAGGACATTGTACTCACTGATAATCGGAACTAAATCCAGTAACACGTAGGCCCTATCTAGGTGCGCATGACTGGAGCCTTGGAAATGCGTATACAGTGGTGGTTCTTTACCAATACACCCTGCAACATCCTCAAGGTCTAAGTCAGAAATTAATTCATTAATGCGACTGTGCTTGAGTCGTTGAAATTGGATGTACTTGTTTTATCATCGGCACTGATCACACAATTAAAATCTCCCATAAGGATGACTTTGCGATCGCATCCACAATAAGTACGAATTTCGTCGAATGTTACACACCGTCCATCAACTTTAAGAGGTGCATATAAACAAATCACTCGCCAATTAAGAGAAAAGAAGGCCTAATCACATACAACGAACCTTCCGGATGAACCAGACGTGACATTTTGAACACTGGCACCTAAACTATTCCGCACAAAGATGACACACCCTGCCGACCTACCAACTACATGACTGACGCTGGCGGTGTAGCGTCCGGTGAAACGTTGCAGTAGGCTCTCGGTGGCGTCCACGCTCTCTACTTTGGTTTCTTAAACTGCAATAATGTCCAGGTCTTGGTTCATGGCTAGTCTGTAGAGCTGAGTCTGTTTCTTTCTGGAAGCCAGTCCTCGTACATTAAGCGTCACTGCTTTCACGAACCCGCTCAGCGACGTGATCAGTGAGCGGGTCCAAGCTGAGAGCCCAGCACGTTCACTTATTGGGCTCTCGTCGTCCAGGGTGGATCCATGTTGTTCACCTTTAGTTTGAGCGGCCGTCGTCACGTTTGAGCGACGACGAGCGTTGTCGGGCAGCGTTCAATTTCTTGCCTCCACTGACCACCTTCCACTGCACTTCCAACTTTACTGGCGTTTCGTCTACTTGAGCGCCGTCGTCTGAGTCGCGACGGCGTTTTGCAGACGCCGATTTTAAACCCATCCTTAAGGTATCCAGTTCACCAGGCAAATCCTCATTTTCGTGTGTTTCGTTCGCCAAAGGGTGCTGTGAAGCCGAGTTTAGAGGAGTCGAAGTGGCGTTGGCCTGGGACGCCGGCGTTTCAGGGCGCGTTGCTTGGAGCTGCGACGTGGCGTGCATCGCACGTGCAGGACGCGTCTTTTCGCTAGTCGTTGGGGTCACTGGACTTCCCATCTTGCGCCCGGCGCACATGTCCGAGGCCGAAGAAACTTGCTTGCTTTTGTTCAGCACCGGCGTGTCGTCCGATGTCGTCTGCTTCTGTGGTGTCGCAGGCAAAGACGCTTGTTCAGATTCCTCCTCATATCACGCAGCCTTTTTCAGCACGAGAGATCGTCTTTTGACTTTCCACGACATAACAAATCACTACCACCCACAGCGTACTATACACCCCCCCCCTTACATCATGGAGCTTCGCGCTACCATGAAATACTATGGCGCCAGGAAGAGACCCGTACGTTTCCTACCCCATCTTTTCGCCATCTTATACACCCTGCGATATACCCCTTCCCTTTGTGCATTTTCTGTCAACAAAGAGCTCACCTAGACCATATCATGTGGGGGTGTACTCGAAACCCACCATCTAATTCTCTACACATTAATAGTAAGGAGCAGTGGGAGGCTGCTATGTGCAGCTCGGTGCCCGAGGTCCAGGACCAGATCTTAGATTGGGCCAAGAGGGTAGCGGAGACCTACGATGGGTAGGCTCCTCTGGCACTCCACCACCGCACCTTTCCCTCTTGGGATAAACAAAGTTTTTCTCCTTCTCCTCCTCCTCATCCATGAGAAGTTCACTCTGTTGAGTCTCTGGTCGTCACCCTGCAGCTCGTGCGTATGAACGGTTGCACTCATCCTGCTCATGATCGAAAGAGTAGCATTCGCTGCACCTTGGGACCTTACAATCGCGTCGCATATGCCCCGTGCTTGGGCACCGCAAGCACAAAGGTGGTCTTCCCGGCACCACGACCAGTGGCGTACTGCTGCCAATACGCGCCTGATGGGCAGTTGATCCACAGAAACGCCGTCTCGTAGTTGCATGCGTATTACATCAGTTGTCGATTCACATCCTTCAAAATCCTCGACTCTCCATCAGTCATCGGTCATCTCCTTGACGTCACCGTATTTAAAGAAGGCATGCCCAATAGCGTCTTTTGTAACATCGAATGCTAGCCAGTGCAATTTCATCTTAACCTCTTGCTGCGTCGGGTCAATGACGAGACATACCCGGTCTTTAACTTAGAGAACGCCTGCGTCTACCAGTGCTTTTTTTGCTTGCTCGGTCTTCATGTTCAATAACCACACGTGTGACATCTGATATGCTGCGATGCCACTTACTTGCTGTATGATGCCTAAGTCTTTGGGAGGTTTCCTGAAGTCGTCGATGCGATACGGTCGGCCGCTGACGTCGCAGTGTAGAGCTACTGCTCGACGCATCGCTTCACCAGATGGCAACGATGGCAGAATAATCCTGTAGTCCTTTGGAACGAGGGGAGAAGCTATACCGCGGCCGGCGTCGGCCGCTGTCGCTGCTCGGGACGAGCTTTCCATCCTGCGTCTGCATCGACTGGCGTCCAGAAGCAGAATCATCCACGAGAAGACCCATAAGTCAACATTATATGTTTTTGTCTCAGCGATTAGGTTTTTGATGAGTTATTGCACTACTTGTTACACTTACAACAAGATGCACCTGAATTGACTCTTTTTAAAGAAAGAGGAGTCCGCTAGGGGGCCAGGCAAGGCTAGTGTGCCTCGCATGGGCTCCGTATTCTACGAAGTTTTTATTGAACCAAGACTGCTTTTTTGGTGCCAACAGTGGTCTCTCTTTAACTTCAGCAAGTTGCCGATGCTGCTGGTGAGTGCCTCAAACCTCTTTGTTCTTGACGAGCTTTGCAAACTTCAACTCTTGCTGAGCGGGGGAATGCCGCCTCATCAGCCCTAACGCCACCGGCACCGGCGTCGGGCTCGGGCTTCGACGCGCGTGCACAAGTTCATTCGGCAACGCAATTGCATACAAGGTGAGTGGCACGGATTTATCTGCCACAGAATTCAACCCAGAAGAATGGAGTGTAGTCTTGAATGCCCGACAACGCTCACCTCGACAACAGTAAAAAAAACTGAAGGAACGCAGTCAAGTAAAGCGGCGTCAGCTGCCGAAATGCCAGCACGCAAAACAGAATCACCGCCCAGCATTTCCTCAAAGCTCGACAACACAGCCGTGGCGCGTCCTCGCTTAATATGACTGCCACGGTTGCCACTAGATGACTTCAATATTGTTTTTCGTCCGAGTGCGGGCGTAGATCTGGCCCAATACAATGATGGAGAGTTACGAGCGGCTGTAGTCGCCAACAGCGGACTGCACTCTGTGGTTGCCGACGAAGATCTCGTGTGCACCAATCTGGCCAAGAATATTTTCACCACGTCCACTTCTTGCGCCGACCGAGTTGCCAACTATGCAAAAATACGAGAACTCACCCTACGTGGTAAAAACGGGGATTTCATGCGTACATAGTTCCTCTGGACGGGGCACGTGCAGGGATCATCTACCGCTTGGAATGGTGAATCACCTCAGGACTTGCTTCAAGAATTACGTCGGGCGAATCCCTTTCTACCACTAGTCTAAGCAAGGGACATGGGGCGTACCTCATGCTCAGTGCTTATTCACTTCATGGCTCAGTGCTCATTCACTTCATTCACTTCATGGCTCGTTCACTTCATGGCTTCCTCCGTCAGTCAAAATGTTTGGCATCCTCTACGCCGTTTTCAACTTTCGACCGAAGGTGGAAGCGTGCCTAAACTGCAGACAAGTCGGCCACCGACGAGATGTATGTCCTTTGCCAAATCGCCTCACTTGCTCAAGCTGCGGACAGAAACACCCGGAGGACTATCCCTGCACCCCGCAGTGCGTCATCTGTAGGGACGCTCACAAGACGGGTGACAGGGCATGCAAGCAACGCTTTCAGCGTGGCTTCAGCCGTCTCTCTCGGCCGCGACAAAGGCCGCAACAAGAGCACCAGCAGGAGCAACCCGAGTTCCCGCTCGAGAAGAAGTTTTTTTCAAGCATCGATGATAGAAATCGTAGCAGCAGAAGCGAGAGTCCAGGACAAAACCGTAGCAGCAAAAGCAGGAGTTCTGGACGAAACCGTGGCAGCAAAGGCAAAAGCCCTGAACGAAGTGCATCACAAAGCCGCAACTTCAGCACCAAACCCGAAAAGGTGAGCTGGGCAAAGCAAGGCTCCTGCTCCTGTTTTATGCTCTCTGACGCTAAAGAAAATTCTAAAACTCGGGAGAATATCGAACGTCTAACGCGAGAGAATCAAGAGCTAAAGCAACGGTTGGCTCTGGTGCTGGAACGTTTAAGTGCACTTACAGCTGCCCCACCCGCGTCTTCTCCACCCCTATGCATTTCCCCCTCTGTCATAGAGCCTGATATGGCAGCCGAATCAGGGACCGATATTATAGATTGCTCTCCACAGCCAGCAAAAAAGAAAAGGACAGAGCAACCCGAGTCATCGGAGGATGATTTTTCCAAGCACCAGTGAAAAAATTCGGAAAGAACACCGGGAACTCAAACAAAAGGTTAATTTAGGCTTTACGCAAATTGCTGAACGCTTCAATAAGATAGAGAGTATTCTAGACGTGTTAGTTGCTCGGCTCGAATCTCTCCCACAATCTCAACCCTCTCCAGCGCCTTCGCAGCCATAACCCCCTCCTGCACCCTTTCCTTATCTTCACCCTCTTCACTCTGCATATGACAATGGAATTGCCGTGGATTAAGAAACAAGAGAGACAACCTCTCACTTTATATAAAGCGGTCTACACGGGCCCCTGATGTCATCTCCGTACAGGAGCCTTTAAAAGCTTGCAAACTCCTCGGCTGTACATTCACATCCTAGCTCCCCATGGGCTACCACATATGTACAGAGGAATATCTCGTTTATAGCGCATGACCTTTCCGATCTTTATAGTGACTGCCTTCTTCTTGAACATCTCCCACGTCGTAGAGGACAAGGCACATATTTTATTTTGATTATTTATTCTCATCCTACAGATGGCCTCACTACTGTTTTTGAAGCAATCGATAGGGCCATCCAAATAGCAAACTCTGCTCCCATAGTTCTAACGGGTGACTTTAATGCCCCGCACGTAGATTTTGGTTACAGGAGAAACACTCGGAAGGGCACCAGCCTTCTTCACTACATTCAGCGAAACAGGTGCACTCTAGTCACTGACTGGATGCTACCAACACGAATTGGCAACAGTGTGAGCAGAGATACCACCCCTGACCTTACTTTCACTAAAAATATGCGACAAGCTAACTGGACACACAGTGATGTAAACTTCGGCAGTGATCATTAGATCCTAACAATTACACTGTTGCATGCCAATTTTCGTCCACAGTTTCATTTAAAAGCTATTGTTGACTGGGACAAATTTCGCAAAATCCCAGACCGAAACCTGAAAAAAGAAATTCAAGACTACAAAGTCTGGGCGTCTCAGCTTAAACAGGATGTAGCTCTTAGCGAAAAAGTAGCCCCAGCAGCACATATCCGTAATCCAGTAGAAAGCAGGCTACTCCACCTATGGGAGGACTATCAGAGCTTGGAGAAACGATGGCTCAAGCAAAAATATAATCGCAAACTAAAACGCAAAATGTCACAAATACTCCAGCTTGTAACTGAACACGCGGCCAAACTTTCATTGCAGCAATGGAACCAGATATGTAACCGACTCGACGGTACTCTACATATGAAGAACTCTTGGTCCCTGCTTCGCCATATGTTAGATCCATGCTCCTCGAGATGTGAAAGTAATAAGCGAATTACGAAACTCTTGTTTGAAGTAGAAAAACAAGGGCAAGACGTTGAAAATGCTCTTAAAACTACGTATTTCCCTGGCGCAAGGCGAAAATCGTTACCTACCTACGATGGAGCTCCCAATGCAGACTTGGGTGCACCAATTGCAGAAGCGGAAGTTTGGGCTGCCCTAAGCAAACTTCGCACCACATCTGCTCCAGGACTAGATGGAATTACTAACAAAACACTCCGAAATTTAGACTCAAAGTCAGTGGCAGCTCTTACCGATTACATGAATCAACAATGGGAGCAGGGCACGCTGCCCCAGGAATGGAACTCAGCTAAGGTGACTTTCATACCCAAACATAATAAGCCGTTAGACCTTAATAATTTGAGACCAATCTCTCTTACCTCATGTACAGGAAAACTGATGGAGCATGTAATGCTCAATCGTCTTAATCGCTACATGGAACAAGAAAAACTGTTTCCCTCCACCATGTACGGCTTCCGAGCTGGACTCTACACTCAGGATGTCATGCTGCAGCTTAAGGAGGACGTGCTAAATCCTACTTTTCCACACATCACCAGAGCCATCCTTGCATTGGACCTGACTAAGGCTTTTGATAATGTTTCTCACTCCTCGATTTTACAATCTCTTAGTGAACTAAACGTAGGCTCTCGCACGCACAGGTATGTCTCTGCCTTTCTCAGCAATAGGTCCGTATGCCTACAGTTGGGCACTTTGAAAACCGATCCCTTCACGCTAGGTAGCAAGGGAACGCCCCAGGGATCGATTTTGTCCCCGTTCCTTTTTAACGTTACTCTCATACCACTAGCGCGGGAGCTTGCCAAACGTTCTTCCACCAATCACTCCTTGTACGCGGATGACATCACCATCTGGGTCAATACTGGCAACCATGGCGAAATCGAATCGAAGCTTCAGTTGGCCGCTGACATTGTTGTTAAACACGCCAACAATATTGGGCTCACCTGCTCGGCGGCTAAATTGAAACTGCTAGTAATTGACTTTAAAAAGCAAGATAAATGTCACAATCAAGTCATGCTTGATGACACCCCTATTCGCCGGGTCAATAAAATCAATATTTTAGGCCTTAATATTTCCGACAATGGTTCGAATGCTGACACCATAAAGTTAATCCGCACCTCCGTTCAAAATACATTTTCCCTCATTAAGCGCATATCCAATCGTCATCGCGGCATGAGGGAAGCAGACACACGCCGCCTCATACAGGCCTTTTGCCTATACAAAATTACCTATTCTATCCCCTACCTCTATCTATCACTTACGCAACATCTGCGCATGCGAGGAAACGCTTGAGCACATTCTATGTCATTGCCCAGCATACCAGACCGAACGACGTATTATGGAAGACAAGCTCTGTCAGATGGATTCATGGCCGCTTACAGAAGAGAAGATCTTGGGACCTTGGCCGATGGCTTCCCATACGCGCAAAGCCACGAAAGCCCTCTTGTACTTTTTGAGGACCACCAAACTTCACGACCGCTTGTGAAAGAACTGTGCGAGGCCGTGCTGTGTAGTCTCGAGCTGACTATTTATGCTTCACTTTCTTACTCCTCTTCTTTTCTGTCTCTTTCCGTTCTATTATTCCACTTTTCCCCCACCACAAATATAGGGTAGCCAACCGAGCCAAGCTCTATTAACCTCCCTGCCTTTCCTCTCTATTTATATCTCTCTCTCTCTACGGAGATCGAGCAACTTAACAGACTCATTCGTAATGCCTATAAAACTGCGCTCCATCACCCTAAATCAACAGCCACGGACAAACTACTTCAACTTCGGGTGCACAACACTGTGGGGGAGCTTGTAGAGGCGCATCTTTTCAGCCAATATCAAAGACTATCACTCACAGAAACAGGACAGGTACTCCTGCACCGACTTAAAATCAACGTTCCTGGTCACACCACGGCCACGCGCGCAGTTCCCGTCACTGTTAGTAGCAACCTATTAATCCCGCCACTCCCCAAAAATACTCACCCAGAACATATTCGGGCGCGACGGGAAGCTCGAGCCAAGTCCCTTCAGAAGCGCTTCCCTCCTAATTCTCTCGCAGTCTATGTAGACGTGGCCAAATATGTAGATCATCGAGCTTTCGCGGTAGCCGTCGTAGATGGATTTCAAAAACTGGTCGCTCGTGCGTCCCTTCCAAATTCGACAGAATCCCTGGAAGCAGAGGAGGCGGCAATGACTTTAGCCATTGTTCACTCCTCCGCTGAGTATATTTTTTTCGATTCAAAAACTGCAATTCGTAATTTTGCCACTTTTCGAATTCATCCTCCGGCTGCTGAAATTCTTGAATCATCTCTTCCGCCTGATCGCCTCATCACCCTCCTCTGGGTCCCTGCACACTGTGAACGCCCAAGCAACACGGCCGCTCACACCCAAGCCCAAGCACTCGCCAACCGGGCTCACAGCGACCTGCCTTCGCTTCAAGGTGCCAGGGATTGACTCCTCAGCTATCACGATATCACGCTATTTTACCGAAATTCCCGCCTAACGTATCTCCCGCCACATTAATCTCTCTCCAGAAGCGACCAGGCTTTGTAGCGCAGACTTCAAACGGCCACAGTGACGACTCCTTTTCTTCTCTCCCTTTTTACACATGGCGAAACCTCACCTCATTGCAACTTATGTCCTAGCACCAGAGCCGACTTCCAGCATATTTCTGAATTGTCCAAACAAACTCCAAGCCCCCGTGGCAAGGGTCAGAACACCAGGAGCGATGAGAGGCTGCTCTGCGCAGCTCGCAACCGTGTTTACAGCTCCGGACAGTGAGCTGGGCCAGAAGGGTCGCCGAAGCACAGCAGTGTCCGGCCACCTAGAGCGGCCCGAGGGCTCGTCGTCATCCTGATTCCACTTCCCCAACCACACCCCCCTCAAATGATTCCTTCGTGAATCAATAAAGTTGATTACCTACCTACCTTCTAAAGAAACGTCACATGTTATGTTCACACACGCGCAGCTACTTTTGGCTCATGTTGTCGTCTTGGCTCGTTTTTCCTATTTCACGGATAATATTCGTCCTTTTGACCGGGCAACCCTGACAGCCACGGCTGCATGAATTATTATATTATGGGTGAATAAAAAGTCATGTTCCGATGGACGCCTCCAAGGGTAGGATAGCATTTTTGCGCACCCGAATATTAGGTAGATTCGCTGGAGCCCTCTTTTTCACGTACGATGCTGCCTCCACCGCAATATTTAACTCACAAAAGCTTCCCTTAAAAGCGAGTGAACGGAATCTTTAGTGATTTGAGCTGTGTCTGTATATGTAGCCAATACTTGTCGGCGCAGGAGATCGAACTGGCATTGAGTGAGTGCTGTCAGCTGGTGAGAAAGATTATTCAAATTAGTAAGAGGCTACGCAGAAGAAAAAAAAGAGGCTTGAAAAAAAAGATGGCTGGAGGTGCCGGGGTTCGAACCCGGGACCTCTCACATGCGAAGCGAGCGCTCTACCACTGAGCTACACCCCCAGAACGGGAAGAAGAGTTACAGCGTGTCGTGTCATAATAGTTGGCTTTTTATTTTTTTTATCCAGTGAAGTGTGAGATCAGGTTGAAGCACTGATGCACGCAAAGAATACGCGGCAGCCTGCCATTACAGATATGAAATGGAAAGATATCGCCTCGGTCAATGTCCGATATTGATGCATACTAGCAACATACGTTTCCTCTTTCTCTCATAGGGGCTCTACTTACAAAAAGAATTCTAGACAGCATTGAGTTTAGGAACACGTGGGCACGTTATAGTATGAAAACGTTTGCATCTTATATGGTATTCCATGCAAACGTATATGCCTCGCTAGTTGGCAGCCAACGTTGAAAGATAGGGCCACTCATTTATTTTGGTGCATCTGGGTTTAGACTGTTTCCGACGCTCGGCGTTGACCACGCGGCATTGTTTCGCAAGCCTCGTGATTGTTTAACTTCATTCCTTTAGGAATGCGCGCACCACGCGAACAGTCTTAATGTGGCCACAAGTGATAACGGTGAATTCTTCGATAGCACATGTATGAAAGCCGGCGCCCTTAAATGCTTGTCAGTTTTATCGGTGGTCTATGCTCTGGTTGCCGCTGTAAGTGTTACGGGTGTATCACCGTAGTTTGAGATTTGTTTCACGAACGCAGGTTCGCCCAAATAAAGTTTCAGCTTAAGAAAGCCGATTTATTTCTTCGTCGATGTCACAACGATGTGACAATATGACTGGTAATATTTATCCTCCACCATGCCTTATTTTGTGATGGGGATTATTCACACCAGCTGTTCTCGTGTTAAAATGTTGGGCCTACCAACGAGCAGTCTTTTGTAATTCCATGTACGGACAGGCTGGTGATAATGCGTGGCGATGGCTATACTCCTCTTATTTTTCAGAATAGTTGTCACAGAGTATAGTGAACAGTGGTTACTGCTGCCGCCACAAGTTTCACCCCTACAAAGGTTTCATTTGCTTGTTAAACGACAGTCAGCTCGGACCAATTGTACGACCAGAAGACGCCGGCTCCTCCGGGCGTAGTCTGCTCGCCTCGGTCGATCAGTGGCTGTAGGATGTTAGACTGCTGGCCCGCAGGTCACGAGTTTAGATCCGGCCGTGGCGGTCGCATTATGGTGGAAGCGAAATTGCAAAGACGCGTGTACTGTGCGATGTGAGTGCATGTCAAGAACACCACATGGTCGAATTTTCCGGAGCCCTCCACTACGGTGTCTCTCATAATCATATCTTGGTTTTTGGACGTGAAACTCCCACATAATAATACTATCATTATGCGGGCATAGTCAGTCCCATATATTCACACAACAAGGAGGAAAGCGCTGTGACAAATATTTGTTCCCTCCTTGAAGGAGGGAACAAATATTTGCTTGAAGGGGAATTCCGCTAACCAGTTATGGGAGCCATTCTAGCTTTACACACGCAAAAAACCCATCTGCCCTTCTCGTGAACTAAGTCAATAAATTTGTAACAAATATTGGGACAGTTAGTTTGCATTTAACTTTTCCCAAAATGCGTCTTGTGTAATTATTATATCTTTGAGCTTGAACCGGAATCATCAATTTTCTTCCGGTTTTAATTTTCAAAACAGATCTTGAGAAAGTACAGAAAACCAAAAGTTGGTACTAGATCGGAAGTTGGTGCATGGAAGAGAGCAAGTGGCCGCCCGTTGATCGTGCCGCTGATAAGCGAAAGTATAGCGGCCATTGGAACACTGGCTTATTAATCGTCACCAAGTAAAGTATGTGATATTAGCTGAAATTCGACGTCCTACAACCACGAAATGACAGTGAGAGACGCCGTGGTGGAGGGCTCCGGAAATTTCACCACATCGTGTTCTTTGACGAGCGCTGTCATCGCACTGCACACGCCAAGAAAAATATCGAGCCTTTCGGAAATACGCCAGTATATATGTGACTAAGCGGAATTTCGGTTCTAGCTAATAGCCGCGAAGAAAGGATGCGATGTCGGATGCTCGCGGGTCAAGTGCACAGACTGCAACGCTTATTACACTTCTACACGCGCACATCTTTTATGTCGGGTACGCTTTACTACTTTATCCATTTGAAGCGAAAGTCATGTGTTCGACACCACCACGGCCGTCACATTTCGGTACAGGCGAAATGCCACAGGCCCGCGTGTACTGTGCTACGCACGTGCACATTGATGAACACTAGACGGTTAAAATTTGCGATGCCCTTAATTATGGCGTGCTTCACATTCGCGTAACCCCCTTCCCCCTAAGCCTGTGTCATCGCCCCCCTCCCCGTTCCCTCCAAGCCATGCTGCCCACCTCCTAACACCGGTTACGACTTACGCCTAATGAGGGGGACCACTGCACGCACACAATAACAGTATTTATGCTATCAAAGAGGTTCTTGTGCTGATGAAAGCAAACTAATAACCCCAACCCCCTCTTCGATGTTACTTCAAGCTGACCCCCCCAACCTAAAATTAGTGGCGGGATACGCACCTGTACAGCTTGCCGTGATTTTGTGCCGCGTACCAGCGACGCTGACACGTTCAGCTGTCAGCGGTCTCATTTCCATTCATGGATAAGATAAAAACTTGAACGTTCGCTGCTGTGGTGATTGAAGAAAAAATTGTATGATGAAGTGCTGCCCGCGTTGCCTCCTATTCCACTCCTTGATTCTCGTTCTGCTTCTCTCCCACGATCGGTAGCGTATATCTTGTTTGGCTGCATTCTAATTAACACACACACATTATATATAGTCCACCCTGTGTCTGATAGCTAGACAAACAATGGCGCTTCTTCATCGTTTTACAGTTTAATATAGCACGCGCTTTGTTTACAGTCGTAGAGATAATTAACTGAAATCCTTTTAAGTGAAAAGCACCTCATTTGACATCAGCTGCAAGGTGACACGAAAATAAGAACAGAAAAGCATGTCACCACATGTATGTACAGAATGAATGAAAGTGCACTACTGTACTGCACTTCGTTTTGAAAAAATAGAAGCAGCGCCTTATATGCAACCACCAAGACTTATGAGGCCATTCAGAACTGTGCATATAATTTATCTTGACTGATTTGAGGTAAAAAAATAATTAGATGGTTTCGAACAATAAATCTCTGTTTGTATTTGCCAGGACTGTTCATTTCTGTTCAGTTTTTTGTATATGCACAAACTTGGTCTATGCATACACCTAAGCATTATCGAAATATCAAGATATTCAGTTTAGTTATGTAAGAAAACTTGTCAAAGACTTTTAAAGAGGGCTCTTGTGCAATCCAATTACCATGTCGCGTAATACCGCTTCGGGCACGCCTTATTACGGTATAGGGTGTTTTGACTACTTAATCATATGGTGGTTTCGGGACATCAAACACCACGCATCAATCAGTCAGTCAGTCAGTCAGCCAGCCAATCAATCAATCAATCTATCAATCGATCAATCAGTCAATCCATCCATCAATCCATCAATCAGGATATTTTGACTACTGACGACATGCTGAAGCCCTTTACGCAATGCTTGACTGCAACTCAAGAGCAATAGCTGTCGTATCAAGAAGTTTCAGACGCATTTTGTAAATGTTAAAGGACAGTTAAATTACCAACAAAGTACAAAAGCCTTCAAAACAGCACTGATCTGCAATCACAATCTAATTTAGAGCCATTGTTTGAGCTCACAAATGTGTTCAGACCAAGTTTTTTTGCTATAAGTTATCAAAGACCGGAATTATCTACCTGGTTTAGTTCGTGAAACCAGTCTCTCTCACCTTTTGTAGACACTTGTATATTATTATTGATTTATTTTTTCATTTTTTACCAGACTGCATTAAGGAGGTACTAATATTCGTTTCTATTCTCGCTCTTACTGTTATATTACTGTTTATATGCACTAATTTTGTGTTTATGTGTACCACTCTGGCACTATAGCCCCGCATCGCACTGCTGTACTCAAAAATAAATAAAGATAACGCCCGAAAGCGTTCCCCGCAGTGCTTAGGTTTATTCTGATGAGACATATTTGTTGCATAATAAACAGTCAGGTGCAGTTTCTTGCATCATGTAGAATATTTCGGCTGCAGACAATTTAAAAAGATGTAAAAAAGCGTTTCATACAGCGTTCAGCTGCCATCTCATGACAAATGTCTGACCTCATGAAGATTTGAATCCGGTTTGTCGCTTTATAGAATGTTTTAGCCTGAAAAAAAACGCCGAAATGTCTTGGATACAGAATTCAGTTGCAGTCTTATGATCAATATCTGTCACATCATGAAGTGTAAGGCACAGTCGGTTGCGTTAGAGCGTATTCCGGCTACAGCAAAAAAATACCCAAAAGCATTCTACGCAGTGCTTGATTCCTGTATTATGACCAATATCTGTCGCATCATTAGGATCCAGGTGTGACTTGTTGCATTAGAAAATATTTATACAGCAGATGTCAATCGAAGAAAGCCTTCTACACAGGGCTCAAATGTAGTATTATGACCTAAAACTGCCACACCTTGAAGTTTCAGACTTGATTATTAAGTTAATGAGTACTGTGAAATAAGAACTGTAGACATGTACTGGATGTACCAGCATATTTACGATAATATTGTTGTGGTGTTAGTGTCACTGTCACGACTACGTTGTAGTGTGGAAAGAAGAAGAAGACGACGTGATTTTGTGAAACGCAGCCACCATATTGACTGTCTGGCTATTTTTCTCTGTAAATATCTTATAAACACAATCGCAACAATAATACAAATTCGGTAGTGCAGGTATACAAACATGGTTATTTATAAACCATGCTGATAGTTAATTTTTGCCTATGTCCCTCTCCCCTCGGAAGCATAGGTTCACTGACGAAACCTCCTCGCATCGGTGGCCGAGCAGGCCCTAGAAAATTCTCGATGGAAAGGGGCGTGGTGATGCCGGGTTGAGTCATCCGTCGGGGACGGCCTTCGAACCTTCTCGCCCTCTCCCAAGCCTTCACTGCGTATCGCGCCGACGAAATGATGAGAACTTTCTGGAATCGCGCGCGGAAGGTATTTAACCGAGCAGCAGAGATTGGAGATCACGAGAAGACGGAAGTTAGCGCCAGAGTGCATAGGGATTCCGCCGTGTAGTTGGCGAAGGTTTGTCCGTAGAGACAAAGCAGGAGAAGAAGAGGATTTCCACCTGAGGGGTGAAGGCTCGAGCTACAGGCAAGAGCGTGTGTCTACCGCTATCGAGCGAAGACGCGTGGCAACAGCGGCGTGGGTGAAGCCGACGTGTCTCTGGCAAAGAAGTTTGAGGCTTGGAGAGCGGCCAAGTGAAGACGTGAGGTTTCCTGGAAGAGAAACTTCGGGGGCAGCAGAACGACAGAGGTTTCCTGGAAGAGAAGCTTTGGGGGCAGCGGAACGACAGAGGTTTCCTGGAAGAGAAACTTCTGGGCCAGCGGAACGACAACAACGCTGGACTTTGAGTGAGTGATTCTCGGAAGAGTATCATCCAGACTTTTGTTCCAAGAACTTTGGACTGAATAGGTTTTCTATCTCTTTAGTCTTTAAGTGTCTTGGTGGTTCAATGCACGCGACTGCATTGTAGTACGTATTGTTGTCCGTGTCCGTCATTTCGAGTGTGGCTGATTGTACCATGTAGTACGTTGTTTGATTGGTGACATATTGTACTAAACTATTGTGGAGTGTGCATACTTGTGCATTGTTTTTGATCTGCCGTTATTGAGAATATAATTTTGTTTTGTTTATCAACTCTCGGCTCTGACTTGTTCTTTGGGCCACAGCCGGTGTCCACTGGCGCGCCAAAAAGGACCTCTTCTAAATTGTCCATGCTTTCGTGGTGCGGTTCGGGGGGCCGATACTTCGGTCCTTGGAATTAGCCAAGCGATCGGCTCTCTAATTAACGGGACTTGCGACAATTAATCTGGCGTCCGCGACAGGACCTTTTGGTGCACAGTGTGTCCAAAGTAGTGAGAAAGTGCCTCGAGTTGTTGATATTGCTATCGAAACAATTTTGTGTGTTGCGCAGTGTTCTCGTTAACGAGTGCAGGGGAGTGTTCCGATAGACTGATTTAGGCAGATACTTTTTGGCACGCAGCAAGATTTTATTTGCGAGACACCATCGATCTCGAAAAGTTAGTAGCTCTTGGTGAGAAGATGGGTCTTTCTGGCGCCGAACTACGGAATTGGGTAAGCCAGAAGGAGAAAGAGGCGGTGGAGCGAGAGAGGCTGGCAGCTGAAAGGGCGAGAGAAGAAAGAGAAGCAAAGGAGCGACAGCTGAAAGAACAAAGAAAGGCAAAAGAGCGACAGCTGAAGGAAGAAAGAGAGCAGCAATTGAAGTTGGAGCTTGAGAGAGAAAAGTTGGCAGCCGAAAGGGCGAAAGAAGAAAGAGAAGCGGAGATGGCTGAAAGGAAACGGCAGCGGCAGCACGAGATGGAACTCGAGCGTCTTCGTTTGCAACAGCGAAGTGAAACTCTGGTCCAAGCTAGGGTTGAAAGCAGTGAACGGGAGGACCACGGCTTCCGCTTGAACCCAAGCAAGCTGCTCGTAGCGTTTGATGAAAGGAAGGACAACCTTGACGCGTACCTTCAACAATTTGAGACGATTGCGAGGAGCCAGAATTGGCCAGAACATCAATGGGCAACTGCTTTGAGTACTTGCTTGAGTGGGGAAGCGCTCAGTGTGTACGGTAGGCTGACGCCGACCGATGCAGCCAACTATGCAAAGGTGAAAGCTGCTTTGCTAAAGCGATTTAGATTTAGTGTGGAAGGATTCCGGGACAGATTTCGAACAGGAGAGCCAGCTGATGGTGAGACGACTACGCAGTATGCCGCCCGACTTTGCCATTATTTCGACAGATAGATTGAACTTTCAGGGACAGCGCAGGAGTTCGATGAGCTTAGAGAGCTCATAATTAGAGAAAAATGTCTTACTAGTTGCCACCCAAGCCTGTCGCTGTACTTGAAAGAGAGGAGAGCTAAGTCACTTGAAGACATGCTTGAATTAGCTGATCAATTCTTGGAAGCGCAAGGTGGCACTAATTTGGCCAAGGTCAAGAAGGAGTGTCCCGAAGATTCGAAAAATTCAGCACCCGAACAAAAGAAGCGTGCACCGGAGGGTGTTCCGCGATGTTTTCTGTGTAACCGAGTGGGTCATCGCGCAAACAACTGTCGAACGATCTTTACGAGCCCTACGGTATTAAAATGTTTTAAGTGTGGTCAGACTGGGCACAAAGCAGACGCATGTCGAAAAGAAGCGAGTCAAACTCACCAGGTATCCTGTGTGCAAGCGGCACCGCAATCCGGTAATAATGCCGTCACCGATGGATTCTTAGAGTTGAAAAATGGGGAGAAAATTCCTATTGTGGGTGCTGTAATGACAAAACAGCCAACCGGTGTTACGAAGGGAATGCCAACGCTGCCTGGAAAAGTTGCGGGCAAGAAGGTTACGGTGTTAAGAGATACCGGCAGCTCCCCTGTTATCGTGCGAAGAAATTCGGTGCGGGAAAGTGAGTTAACAGGCAAAACGAAACCGGTTTGTCTAATTGACAGTACGGTTCGGATGCTTCCCGAAGCAGAGATTGAGGTTGAAACCCCGTACTTCCGCGGGAAGGTTAACGCTCTATGCATGATGACCCCCCTGTACGACCTCGTCATCGGAAACATCGACGGGGCGCGAGGGCCGAACGAACCAGAACGTTTGGGGGAAGACCCGAAGATGGAGCTTCCGCTGACACCGGGACCGCGAGATTCAGCGGAGAACAATCCTGTGAAGGCTTTCACTCGAGCCCAAGGTGAAGCCTGGGCGCAAGAGACAGTGAATGAGAACATCATCGTATTGAATGAGTTCACGTGCTGGGCAGCTGGAGTTACGTCGGAACGACCTCAACCGACCGACGGTGCAAAGGTGATGGAGTCGGCCAGCCAGGCCAAATGTCGGGACATGAACAAGCGGGTGAATAACCGGGCAGGATCGGTTGAGCGTCATGACCCGTTAACAATGTCGGAAGTGACAACGATGGCTGAGACGCCGCCTCAGATACCGTCGTTGGAAAGGGCTCGCCGAAAAAGAACGTGGAAACACAAAAAGAGATCGAGCGAGCACCGCAAGAAAGGGCGCAAGCGCCGTTCGAAATGCACAGGATAAGTGTTGAGGACGAATCAAAATGTGTTTGACAGTGCTATATGTTAAGTTAATGTGGTTGTTGTCCTGTGTCACAACTTTATGTCGAGTGAATCAAAAGTTTTGTTACGGTGATGGGATGTATAGTATGGTACAATTCTTGTAAAGACATACCTTTGTACATTTGTATTGCTTGAAGTATGTGATGGAGTATTGTATTCATGTACCTGTGTCTATATTCTATGTGTTGTGAGATTGAATTGTAATGTACAATTGTATTGAGTGATTTATTGTGAATGTGACGTGTCATGAGCGACGGACTATGTTACAGTCTCTGAGAGTGTGGGGACTGGACTGTTCGCGCTCGTTTGTGCAGTTTTGAATATTATGAGATAATATTCCTAAAGTTGGGGGCAGTGTCACAAAACGAGCGCTAAAAAAGGGCGCGCCGCAAAATTCTCGCGACGAAACGCCGGAGTGACGCCGCGAGGTCAACGATAAAAAAAGAAAACAAGCATCCAAAGACTCCCCGGGCGCGCATCCCTCGCCCCTCGGAAGCGTAGGTTCGCCGACGAAACCTCCTTGCATCGGCGGCCGAGCAGGCCCTAGAAGATTCTTGATGGAAAGGGGCATGGTGATGCCGGGTTGAGTCATCCTTCGGGGACGGCCTTTGAACCGTCTCGCCCTCTTCCCAGCCTTCGCTGCGTATCGCGCCGACAAAATGATGGGAACTTTCTGGAATCTCGCGCGGAAGGTATTTAGCCAAGCAGCGGAGATGGGAGATAGGAGAAGACGGAAGTTAGTGACAGAGCGCGTAGGGATTCCGCCGCATAGTCGGCGAAGGTTTGTCTGTAGAGGCAAAACAGGAGAAGAAGAGGATTTCCACCTGAGGGGTGAAGGCTCGAGCTACAGGCAAGAGCGTGTGTCTACCGCTATCGAGCGAAGACGCGTGGCAACAGCTGCGTGTGTGAAGCCGACGTGCCTGCAGCGAAGAAGTTTGAAGCTTGGAGAGCGGCCAAGTGAAGGCGTGAGGTTTTCTGGAAGAGAAACTTCGGGGCAGCGGAACGACAGAGGTTTCCTGGAAGAGAAACTTCGGGGGCAGCGGAACGGCAGAAGTTTCCTGGAAGAGAAACCTCGGGGCCAGCGGAACGACAACAACGCTGGACTTTGAGTGAGTGATTCTCGGAAGAGTATCATCCAGACTTTTGTTCCAAGAACTTTGGATTGAATAGGTTTTCTATCTCTTTAGTCTTTAATTGTCTTGGTGGTTCAATACATGCGACTGCATTGTAGTGCGTATTGTTGTCCGTGCCAATGTTTCGAGTGTGGCTGATTGTACCGTGTAGTACGTTGTTTGATTGGTGACATATTGTACTAAACTATTGTGGAGTGTGCATACTTGTGCATTGTTTTTGATCTGCCGTTATTGAGAATATAATTTTGTTTTGTTTATCAACTCTCGGCTCTGACTTGTTCTTTGGGCCACAGCCGGTGTCCACTGGCGCGCCAAAAAGAACCTCTTCTAAATTGTCCATGCTTTCGTGGTGCGGTTCGGGGGGCCGATACTTCGGTCCTTGGAATTAGCCAAGCGATCGGCTCTCTAATTAACGGGACTTGCGACAATTAATCTGGCGTCCGCGACAGGACCTTTTGGTGCACAGTGTGTCCAAAGTAGTGAGAAAGTGCCTCGAGTTGTTGATATTGCTATCGAAACAATTTTGTGTGTTGCGCAGTGTTCTCGTTAACGAGTGCAGGGGAGTGTTCCGATAGACTGATTTAGGCAGATACTTTTTGGCACGCAGCAAGATTTTATTTGCGAGACACCATCGATCTCGAAAAGTTAGTAGCTCTTGGTGAGAAGATGGGTCTTTCTGGCGCCGAACTACGGAATTGGGTAAGCCAGAAGGAGAAAGAGGCGGTGGAGCGAGAGAGGCTGGCAGCTGAAAGGGCGAGAGAAGAAAGAGAAGCAAAGGAGCGACAGCTGAAAGAACAAAGAAAGGCAAAAGAGCGACAGCTGAAGGAAGAAAGAGAGCAGCAATTGAAGTTGGAGCTTGAGAGAGAAAAGTTGGCAGCCGAAAGGGCGAGAGAAGAAAGAGAAGCGGAGATGGCTGAAAGGAAACGGCAGCGGCAGCACGAGATGGAACTCGAGCGTCTTCGTTTGCAACAGCGAAGTGAAACTCTGGTCCAAGCTAGGGTTGAAAGCAGTGAACGGGAGGACCACGGCTTCCGCTTGAACCCAAGCAAGCTGCTCGTAGCGTTTGATGAAAGGAAGGACAACCTTGACGCGTACCTTCAACAATTTGAGACGATTGCGAGGAGCCAGAATTGGCCAGAACATCAATGGGCAACTGCTTTGAGTACTTGCTTGAGTGGGGAAGCGCTCAGTGTGTACGGTAGGCTGACGCCGACCGATGCAGCCAACTATGCAAAGGTGAAAGCTGCTTTGCTAAAGCGATTTAGATTTAGTGTGGAAGGATTCCGGGACAGATTTCGAACAGGAGAGCCAGCTGATGGTGAGACGACTACGCAGTATGCCGCCCGACTTTGCCATTATTTCGACAGATAGATTGAACTTTCAGGGACAGCGCAGGAGTTCGATGAGCTTAGAGAGCTCATAATTAGAGAAAAATGTCTTACTAGTTGCCACCCAAGCCTGTCGCTGTACTTGAAAGAGAGGAGAGCTAAGTCACTTGAAGACATGCTTGAATTAGCTGATCAATTCTTGGAAGCGCAAGGTGGCACTAATTTGGCCAAGGTCAAGAAGGAGTGTCCCGAAGATTCGAAAAATTCAGCACCCGAACAAAAGAAGCGTGCACCGGAGGGTGTTCCGCGATGTTTTCTGTGTAACCGAGTGGGTCATCGCGCAAACAACTGTCGAACGATCTTTACGAGCCCTACGGTATTAAAATGTTTTAAGTGTGGTCAGACTGGGCACAAAGCAGACGCATGTCGAAAAGAAGCGAGTCAAACTCACCAGGTATCCTGTGTGCAAGCGGCACCGCAATCCGGTAATAATGCCGTCACCGATGGATTCTTAGAGTTGAAAAATGGGGAGAAAATTCCTATTGTGGGTGCTGTAATGACAAAACAGCCAACCGGTGTTACGAAGGGAATGCCAACGCTGCCTGGAAAAGTTGCGGGCAAGAAGGTTACGGTGTTAAGAGATACCGGCAGCTCCCCTGTTATCGTGCGAAGAAATTCGGTGCGGGAAAGTGAGTTAACAGGCAAAACGAAACCGGTTTGTCTAATTGACAGTACGGTTCGGATGCTTCCCGAAGCAGAGATTGAGGTTGAAACCCCGTACTTCCGCGGGAAGGTTAACGCTCTATGCATGATGACACCCCTGTACGACCTCGTCATCGGAAACATCGACGGGGCGCGAGGGCCGAACGAACCAGAACGTTTGGGGGAAGACCCGAAGATGGAGCTTCCGCTGACACCGGGACCGCGAGATTCAGCGGAGAACAATCCTGTGAAGGCTTTCACTCGAGCCCAAGGTGAAGCCTGGGCGCAAGAGACAGTGAATGAGAACATCATCGTATTGAATGAGTTCACGTGCTGGGCAGCTGGAGTTACGTCGGAACGACCTCAACCGACCGACGGTGCAAAGGTGATGGAGTCGGCCAGCCAGGCCAAATGTCGGGACATGAACAAGCGGGTGAATAACCGGGCAGGATCGGTTGAGCGTCATGACCCGTTAACAATGTCGGAAGTGACAACGATGGCTGAGACGCCGCCTCAGATACCGTCGTTGGAAAGGGCTCGCCGAAAAAGAACGTGGAAACACAAAAAGAGATCGAGCGAGCACCGCAAGAAAGGGCGCAAGCGCCGTTCGAAATGCACAGGATAAGTGTTGAGGACGAATCAAAATGTGTTTGACAGTGCTATATGTTAAGTTAATGTGGTTGTTGTCCTGTGTCACAACTTTATGTCGAGTGAATCAAAAGTTTTGTTACGGTGATGGGATGTATAGTATGGTACAATTCTTGTAAAGACATACCTTTGTACATTTGTATTGCTTGAAGTAGTGATGGAGTATTGTATTCATGTACCTGTGTCTATATTCTATGTGTTGTGAGATTGAATTGTAATGTACAATTGTATTGAGTGATTTATTGTGAATGTGACGTGTCATGAGCGACGGACTATGTTACAGTCTCTGAGAGTGTGGGGACTGGACTGTTCGCGCTCGTTTGTGCAGTTTTGAATATTATGAGATAATATTCCTAAAGTTGGGGGCAGTGTCACAAAACGAGCGCTAAAAAAGGGCGCGCCGCAAAATTCTCGCGACGAAACGCCGGAGTGACGCCGCGAGGTCAACGATAAAAAAAGAAAACAAGCATCCAAAGACTCCCCGGGCGCGCATCCCTCGCCCCTCGGAAGCGTAGGTTCGCCGACGAAACCTCCTTGCATCGGCGGCCGAGCAGGCCCTAGAAGATTCTTGATGGAAAGGGGCATGGTGATGCCGGGTTGAGTCATCCTTCGGGGACGGCCTTTGAACCGTCTCGCCCTCTTCCCAGCCTTCGCTGCGTATCGCGCCGACAAAATGATGGGAACTTTCTGGAATCTCGCGCGGAAGGTATTTAGCCAAGCAGCGGAGATGGGAGATAGGAGAAGACGGAAGTTAGTGACAGAGCGCGTAGGGATTCCGCCGCATAGTCGGCGAAGGTTTGTCTGTAGAGGCAAAACAGGAGAAGAAGAGGATTTCCACCTGAGGGGTGAAGGCTCGAGCTACAGGCAAGAGCGTGTGTCTACCGCTATCGAGCGAAGACGCGTGGCAACAGCTGCGTGTGTGAAGCCGACGTGCCTGCAGCGAAGAAGTTTGAAGCTTGGAGAGCGGCCAAGTGAAGGCGTGAGGTTTTCTGGAAGAGAAACTTCGGGGCAGCGGAACGACAGAGGTTTCCTGGAAGAGAAACTTCGGGGGCAGCGGAACGGCAGAAGTTTCCTGGAAGAGAAACCTCGGGGCCAGCGGAACGACAACAACGCTGGACTTTGAGTGAGTGATTCTCGGAAGAGTATCATCCAGACTTTTGTTCCAAGAACTTTGGATTGAATAGGTTTTCTATCTCTTTAGTCTTTAATTGTCTTGGTGGTTCAATACATGCGACTGCATTGTAGTGCGTATTGTTGTCCGTGCCAATGTTTCGAGTGTGGCTGATTGTACCGTGTAGTACGTTGTTTTATTGGTGACATATTGTACTCAACTATTGTGGAGTGTGCATACTTGTGTATTGTTTTTGATCTGCCGTTATTGAGAATATAATTTTGTTTTGTTTATCAACTCTCGGCTCTGACTTGTTCTTTGGGCCACAGCCGGCGTCCGCTGGCGCGCAAAAAAGGACCACTTCTAAATTGTCCACGCTTTCGTGGTGCGGTTAGGGGGGCTGATACTTTGGTCCTTGGAATTAGCCCGGCGATCGCCTCCCTAATTAAGGGGACTTGTGACAGCGCACCTATCAGTTCACAATGAAGGGCGACAACTTGTTTTTTTCCTAATTAGAATTCACAATGTCGTCGACTAACACTGTGTGGCATGTGAGTTCCCAACCAGCAATTGTGTTCTCTTCAAATTCGTGTCAAGGCACTCCCAAAGCAATGTATTCGTGCTCTATCACACTGTTTTCCAGATATATTATCAATACTCGGGGACGAGGTGTCGTCCTTGTCCTGTGCATCTAGAAATGTGGCAGCTTGGGCTAGTTGGTATGGCATGACGATAGTTATAGCGCGAGAACAAAACGACGACACAGAGACAAGAAGGACACGAAAGACACGAGCGCTAACTTCCAACTGAGTTTATTGCGCAGAGCACGAAAATACATAGAGGAGACAGTGACCATGTGATAAAAACCATATGGCACAAGAGCAGAACATGAGTAAGAAAACCAAAAACAAACAACACAAATACAAAGGCACTGAAAAACAGCAAAGAAAAACCTAGAAGAAACCGAAACAGAAAGGTAAAGCTACCTGCCCGCACCGAATCCTTCGAGGAACCTGCGTTCCTTCTCGGACAAAGCCACGGAGGGCTTGCTAATACAAGGCACCTGTTCGCGTTACCTGCCTGCACTGAATCCTTCGAGGAACCTGCGTTCCTTCTCGGACAAAGCCACGGAGGGCTTGCTAACACAAGGCACCTGTTCGCGTGCCATCTGCGCAGCCTCGACAATGACCCGGGTGCTTACATCTCTGTGTTTGTACAACGTCGCTGTTTCCTCGAAGAGGGGAACACACTTGCACGCAATGCAGTGCTGGGCAAGAAAACTATCTTTCCCGTTTTTAACATTGTTCGCGTGCTCTCTCAGCCGATCGTTCAGGCACCTTCCGGTCGTTCTGACATAACAAGCACCACATGAAAGGGGGGTCCTATAGACGACTTCCCGGGAGCAGGCCGCATACCTGTTTCGATGTTGAACTCTGCAATCTGTTGATGATTTCGTTTTCAGGGGGTTGGTTGCTTTGGTGAGGCTGATTAATTTGAACGGTGCTGAGAACAGGACACGAACTCCAACACGTTTTCCGATTTTTTTTGAGCCTATGGGATATCTGGTGTATGTATGGAATCACGGCTATCCTTTCACGTTCTGTATCCGTGTTGCTCAGATTCTGTCGCGTCCTCTGCTCCGCCTTATTAGTCCGCAGGATCGTCTCCGCAACAGACGCGATAAACGCCTCGGGGAAACCTGAAGCCTTAAGGCGGGAAACTTGAGCTTTGAAGCTCGCAGAGATATTGTGGGCGCACGACCTATTTAAAGCATTCTCAAGGCAGGTTCGTGCTATGCCTCGCTTAACTATCTTACTGTGAGCAGAAGAAAAGGGAAGTAGAGGTTTCTGCGCACGTGGTTCATAACACCAACAGATATGCTGTGAGCTAAAAACCAGATTTAAATCCAAAAAGCGTAATTTGTCATTATCGGGCATTTCATGTGTCACCACGAGAGGCTTCAAACAATTTTCGAACACGCCTATAGTTTGAGTAGCCAACGAGTGAAACATAGAAGACTTACAATTTAGAATAACCAAGAAATCATCCACGTATCTAAATATTTTGACGACATGCGAGCCTTCTAACTGTTTCTTAGAGACAATGAACTTTGTGTCGTGCCGTCAGATAAGGAGGGTGGTTTCGCCGTTCTTCCTAATTGCTTGTACCTGGAAAAGGCGGTCAGAGCTATCGAATCTGTTTTCAAGTGTTGTACCGACATTCTTCTAGATAGGGTAAAAACGCAGGCCAGGGAAATGTGTCGTAAACTAGAGTTAAAACAGTTAGCACAGCACATTAGCAAAAGTGACAAAAATGGGCTCAGCATGTTTTTTTCTACCAAAACACATAAGCTTGACATGCCCTTCCGTGTCATTGTGACAGAAAGTGGTACGTGGCAAAAGCAACTCGGCTTGTTTATTCAGACCCATCTAAAGTGTCTAAAGATTGACGACCCATTTGTGATCAAAAACTCGCAGGCTCTGATAGAATTTTTCAAACAGACAAATCAATCTAATCTTTTCGGTTTTTCAATTGACATAAAGGACCTATACTACTCTCTGCCTCACGATGAGGTACTAGAATGTATAAGGGATAACATAGAAATTTTCGGGGAATTGAACTTCCAATTAAAAAATGGAATTAGTTCGCGAGATTTTCTTGACCTGATTTTGCTGTATCTTACGTCTACTTTCGTTCAATGGAATGATTGCATTTATCTGCAGAAAAAGGCTGTTTCAATTGGTTCGTGCATAGCACCTCTACTCAGTGATCTTCTATTGGCACAAATGGGCAAAAAACTGCAGGAAAAGTTAGAAGACTCGCATGTCGTCAAAATATTTAGATACGTGGATGATTTCTTGGTTATTCTAAATTGTAAGTCTTCTATGTTTCACTCGTTGGCCACTCAGACTATAGGCGTGTTCGAAAATTGTTTGAAGCCTCTCGTGGTGACACATGAAATGCCCGATAATGACAAATTACGCTTTTTGGATTTAAATCTGGTTTTTAGCTCACAGCATATCTGTTGGTGTTATGAACCACGTGCGAAGAAACCTCTACTTCCCTTTTCTTCTGCTCACAGTAAGATAGTTAAGCGAGGCATAGCACGAACCTGCCTTGAGAATGCTTTAAATAGGTCGTGCGCCCACAATATCTCTGCGAGCTTCAAAGCTCAAGTTTCCCGCCTTAAGGCTTCAGGTTTCCCCGAGGCGTTTATCGCGTCTGTTGCGGAGACGATCCTGTGAACTAATAAGGCAGAGCAGAGGACGCGACAGAATCTGAGCAACACGGATACAGAACGTGAAAGGATAGCCGTGATTCCATACATACACCAGTTATCACATAGGCTCAAAAAAATCGAAAAACGTGTTGGAGGTCGTGTCCTGTTCTCAGCACCGTTCAAATTAATCAGCCTCACCAAAGAAACCAACCCCCTGAAAACGAAATCATCAACAGATTGCAGAGTTCAACATCGAAACAGGTATGCGGCCTGCTCCCGGGAAGTCGTCTATAGGACCCCCCTTTCATGTGGTGCTTGTTATGTCGGAACGACCGGAAGGTGCCTGAACGATCGGCTGAGAGAGCACGCGAACAATGTTAAAAACGGGAAAGATGGTTTTCTTGCCCAGCACTGCACTGAGTGCAAGTGTGTTCCCCTCTTCGAGGAAACAGCGACGTTGTACAAACACAGAGATGTAAGCACCCGGGTCATTGTCGAGGCTGCGCAGATGGCACGCGAACAGGTGCCTTGTGTTAGCAAGACCTCCGTGGCTTTGTCCGAGAAGGAACGCAGGTTCCTCGAAGGATTCAGTGCAGGCAGGTAACGCGAACAGGTGTTTTGTATTAGCAAGCCCTCCGTGGCTTTGTCCGAGAAGGAACGCAGGTTCCTCGAAGGATTCGGTGCGGGCAGGTAGCTTTACCTTTCTGTTTCGGTTTCTTCTATGTTTTTTTGCTGTTTTTTAGTGCCTTTGTATTTGAGTTGTTTGTTTTTGGTTTTCTTACTCATGTTTTGCTCTTGTGCCATATGGTTTTTATCACATGGTCACTGTCTCCTCTATATATTTTCGTGCTCTGCGCAATAAACTCAGTTGGAAGTTAGCGCTCGTGTCTTTCGTGTCCTTCTTGTCTCTATGTCGTCGTTTTGTTCTCGCGCTATAATTATCGTCAGGCCTGTGCATCTAATTGGCGAAGAGGTTCGAGACTAAAAAATGGAGCAATGAGTGATTGAGCCAGCGCAGACTTTCTGTGATCAAAACAGCCATTTGCGACTAGCTGAGATCATTCGCTTTGCGACTAACTTGGTCGCCTTACCGGTGCCATAGTCTGTTTCATACATCACTTGCAAGTTGTGGAATCTATGGATGCGGGAAGTTTGGCCAGCAAGATAAGTGAGTACGCCTGTCTCGACAGACATCGGGAGCAATTGCAGGTGTTATTCACCGATGAAGGGTGCTGTCAAGAAATTTACATGGAAGTCAACGATATTACAGAGCGCCAACATGTAAGGAAACATATTAGTTATGGCAACCGACAGCATAACTGTGGGAGCATACGTCGAGCGTAGTTTACCTTGATCAAAGAATGACTTAGCAACAAGAAAAGCTGGATAAAAAACACCGTAAGATTTTAGAAACCTGTGGTAGTTATTCAAATTGCCTCTTTCAGCCTTCTTCAAAGTGCCTTGGGCACTAAATACGCACACCACCGAAGAAAGCGACGGCGAAGAACGACACTCACAACTTCATGGAAATGCAACCCCACATCTTTTTAGTCAGCAGCCGAGCACGTGTCCGTCGTGGAGAAGGAAACAAACACTACAAGCGCCCATTCACAGCTGAATCTCAATAGACGACAGAGCGTCTATTGACATTGAGATATATACAACGGCGGCAGTATCGCGCATATCACAAGTATTTGCAATGCATACACCAAAGGCGCACGTTAGCGATCCAGATGGTAACTATTTTCCGAGCATATTAGGCACGCGTCGTGGAATTAAGCAGGTACAACCTGTTGGTATGCCCGACTCCGAGATGCGAATCAGGTTCTATGGGCAACGGCGATAGCATTTCGAAAGAGTGAAATGCACGAACACGCATTTACATAGATTGTTTTCGGGAAGAGAGGGGGTTCACATCGGCCCTTTAGGGGGAGGGAGCGGAGGGGAGTGCATCATCTTTCCTCTTTGATGTAACTATAGGTGGTAGTTTGAGCAGATTGTGTACTTGCTTATGAAATACACGACACCCCCCATGCCCCTACCCATGCGCATGCTTGTGAAGACAGTAAGTAAAAGTAAAGTAATCGCAGTAAAATACAGTAAACGACAGGTACAGTGGCCGTTTGGAGCAACAG
This sequence comes from Rhipicephalus microplus, assembly GCF_043290135.1. NCBI lineage: Eukaryota > Metazoa > Arthropoda > Arachnida > Ixodida > Ixodidae > Rhipicephalus > Rhipicephalus microplus. The sequence goes on along the minus strand of NC_134702.1, from coordinate 203,569,364 downwards.
ATTTGTATTCGAAAAAGCATCACTGCAACAACCCGCCCGATCGGAGCAGATATCCTAATCGTTTATCTCACAGATTGCGAAGCCCACGTCGGGCCGAAGAGCGTTTCACAAGTCGAGAACGGCTCCGCTTTCAAGGAGGAATGGGAGGTATACGCGGCATGTTTTTGCTCATTCATATTTACATTTCGGTCTTGCTTACTTTGCTGTACGAATTTCTTACTGTCGATGTTTGTGACTGCATGCCTATGAGAATGTCTTTCATGTTAGGTTCAGTGAAGCAGCCCTGAACGCAGGGATAGCTATTAGTGAAGACTTTTTTTATTTATTGTGCGCATACAAGCATGCTTGCGATAAGCAATAAGTAATTCTTTTTTGAGTGTTATGCTGCACGTCGGCAACGCGATTGCTCATGAGCAATTTTTGGGGCAGACTTTCTGAAAAACCTTGGTAGACGTTATAGTTGCCCTGTGACTTTTGTTAGCAATCAAGTACTCCAATCGTAAAGGCTGCATCGTGCAATCTGCGAGGGCAACGTAATTATTGTTGATAAATTTTTACTTGGTCTCAATCGAAAATTCACCTCGGACCTGACTATACCGATTCACATAAAAATAGCTCAATCACTGCGTACATGCGCTAGAAAACTTAATTACGTGCAGAAACGCGCAGTGTTTTCTTTTTCTGTTTTTTTTCGTAGCTTTCGTTGCTTTGCTCTGTGAAACGATGGCATTGCGGCAAAGTGTCTTCCGTAAAGTGCAAGCGTGCAGCCGTCATTTCCCTTTACGTGAACAGATTCAGAACTGTTCAGAATATTTCACTACGCAGTATAGATATGCCACTGTTCTAACCAGTATGTGCATTCATGCTTGCACCACTTACTCCGGCGCAAACAGGTGCAGCCTTGTACAACACAAAATATCTAATGATCGGTCGAATAGTGATGAAGGAAAGAACTGCAGTCTTGTACAAAGCATATTGCACCATAATAAATTTCTCAGAACACATGAACTCTGACGAGAACTGTCCGCGCACGCAACACGAGTTTACTTACGCTGTGCAGTGCACCACACATGCCTGTTGGTTGTCTGTTTCGTACATTCTGATGCGAATCGCTGGAATTTCACTACTGACATCAACTCCTTCGTGTTCAGTGACGTGTTTTGGTGCGAGATCACAACGGAAGAGATCTTACCAGCTTTGCGTAAGGGTGCAGTCACAAACGCCAGACGTTGCACACGCAGAGTAAGATACTAGGTGAGTGCGACTTTACCGGCATCGGAAGTGAAGCGGAGCATATGAACGCCAGCCAATCTTTCCGCCAGGGCAGAAACGAGCGCTAGTGTTTAACGTGGTACTTTCTACCATCCGACATGTATCGTAACTAAGGTTCTCGTTTCTCGTATTCAGTGTCTCTTTCGGAACTTTGCTGAGCGCGTTGCTTCCTAGCAGTGCGAAGCCACTCCCTTGAGATGCGCTGCTTACACGTAGTGCTGAAAATCCCTTTCACACCGTGGCAGAGCGATTTCGTTCTTTCCCGTTGCCTATACTCCCTGCTTTTCCGTGGCGCCTTTCACTTGCAGATGTGGTTCGCGAATACGAAAGGTGTGAACGGCAATGAAACAACCCAAGTTTGCATGTAACAATTCTCGCAAACTTCGGATAACACATGTGGCATATATATTATGACATGCGCAGTATAATCTTTTTTGTCAATTGAAAAAGATAATCATCAGAGTACCGCTATGGCAAGCGTCTGTTTGCTGCGTGAAATATTGCTTGCACAAATTTGTTTCATTTCGTGTAAAAACCTACAGTTACTATGTACATTGTTCCTAATTTTACATAACATGTGCGCCCATGCGTTTTCATTCTGTGTATTTCTTGTGGTGCTTTATGTCGGTAGTTGCAGAAATCGCTCAGTGTGCCCTCCTTGTCATGTCAATGTAAATGGTCGAACAGATGAAGTGAACCGATTTATATATTTTAATTTGTCGCATATTTTCACGGCTTCAGTTCCTTATTCTAGCGCTGTTTACCACACTGCTGAACGATAAACTTTGTGCTCACTACAGCTACCCATACTGCCTTCCTCATCACGCTGCTTTAGGTTTATGACCACCATCTTTTTATTTATGAGCCTAAGTTACATGATGAGTATTTTATAGGCCTTTCTAAGGCTGTGATTGGCGTGGACGTTTGCCTGTGTTGCACCGGAAATAAGAAAGTTTGACCCCCCCCCCGACGCCGCTGTCGGCGCTGTAAGGGTCAGGTGCGTTGCTTTTTTGTCACGTGAACGGTATGCATTGTGACGATTTGGTCTGCGGTATCCAGCTATTCAAGTATATGGAGAAAAAGCACTACCGACAGTACTCTCACTGCGCATGCATGAAGCTTGCTGTATCCGCCGACTGGTATAGGGCTGTAGAGTGGACGACACCTTGTAATGTTTCCTATAATGGACCACTGTGTAAATGAAGGTGAATTACTGGGCAATTCGGACACTGATTTACTTTTTGAAACAACATCGCGTCAAGAAAACTTGTTTAATGACTTAGAGTACTCACTATATTACTCTACTGTGGGAGAGCGTAATATCGTCCCAGACCTAGTAAGGAAACAGCATGCATGAGTGCTTAGAAAACAAAGTGGGTAACGATTTAGAGTACTTAGTACTATACTATGCGTGAGTGTTTAGAGTACTTAGTACTCTACTATGGGTGAGTACTGAGCATACATGAGAGCTGAGAAAAAGAAAACATTAATTTGTAACACAACCATGCAGCAATAAACATAAGGCTCGTCACAAGACCGGTATAAAACAACTTCCCTTCGCAGGCTGTGATTTTCAAAGAGAATGAAATATCGGCAAGTCAGCCGACGTAAGCGAAAGACGCTTCTGGTTTTCACGCATAAATCACCAAAATAAAAGGAAGTTTTAGCCGAGACGGTCGGTACAATTACAGGCAACTGAACAATATCTAATAATAGAGTGAAAATGAAGCAACCCAAATGGTGAATTTCAATGAAACTTGAACATTCCGCTTGGAGAAGGTGCATGGCTGAGCAGCGACATAAAATCGCCTTTGGTTTAAAGAATGCGCAAACGTAAAACTTTATGGTAGACTGCGGCGCTCCACAAAACGTTGTATTCGAGCGCCATCAGTGCTGCGTCTTCTGTAGAGCGTTCACGAGCCATTTTTAGTGGTTCCTTAGGAATGAAGTTTAGCCGACACCACATTATATGGCTGGACGATTTTAGGTGCGAAACTCCTTAAAGCGGCAGCCGTTTGTCCCTCGTAGTAGTAATAGGGCTGGTGCACACCAGCGACTAGCAGCAGTCGTGCAACCATTTAGGACTGGCGACCAAAAAGCGACTGATGTTCACACCGGCAGAGGCTGCATGTGAGCGACCGGAAGTCGCAAAACCCAAGAGTCACGTCCGGATCTCGTTATCAGCGAGAACTCTGGAGACCGGCGCCGATCAGCTGATCGCCAACAGCTGAGTGAGCGGAGCAAACCAAGCTCGCCACATTTATTGTTTTCGTCCGTTCTCGCACAGTGTTCCAAAGAGCGTCAAGAGCGTCACTGACCGTCAAGGCAGCGGTCAGTGGTAAAGCGTACATACTGCAGCCAGCGCGAGTATGTGTTATTTTTAAATAATCGTCTCGCTTTGTTCGTGGCCTAGTCTAATTACGCAGGTGTCAGACGGCCACTCGCACACAGCTCTCGTTGTCATCATATTTTCATTCACTAGATAAGGCCGCGTAACAATGTCGTGATTTTTTAGCTACGGGCACGACGGGCTACGATAATTTCCAGCCTCGGCGCCGCATCTTCATAGCGGATGGCGCCTGTAGATAGCCATGCCCTGAAGTGTGGTTGGGCTAGAGGAATAATAGGTACACTTACGGTGAAACATTAAGCAGCCCTTTCACTATCAGATAAATGAGGACAGGTTACTTACGACATTGCCTTGTGCTCCCTGCGTACTTTTTCCTTCCTCCATGCCATAATTGGTCAGGTAACGACAACGCCCGTGCCTCTGTATTAAGGAAAGAATAAAACTTAGCAAAGTGAAATGACAAGTGACCTCTATAAGCGATCAGATTGCATAACAGAAAGCAGGATTGCTGGGTTTGGTTAGCTTGCATCAATTTGGTAACTTTTTATGGCTGGTGGTGCAAGAAATGTCTGGGCTACTTGGGTGCTCTTTGGATAGCTTTTACTTTACTCAATTTGAACTAAATTATGTATATCTTGCGAAGTCGAAGCAACTGGCGTTCGGGCATGCCGCATGTATGCGGCGTGGAAGCATGCTGACCAAAGCTTGTTTGCAGCTCCAAATATCGATGTTAATTTTCCGCTTGCATTACACAAATAACGAGAGTTTTGGGCACGTGAAGGCTACTCGGGAAAGCTTTTGCTTGATACGTAATTTTACAAGACAGGTAATGCGGAAGGCGAGTTTCGACTGTAATTAGAGGTGAACCGAATAGTCGAAGGTCATCCTTTGGTGAGGCTCTATACCCATCGGCATTAGAAACCAGATATAGGTCAACAAATGTGTGTCATTTCTTTATTGACTGCGACTCGGTAATGATAATTGCTCGGAGTTCAATAGCACAAAAGAAACAATCGTGAAAGTGATTACAACCTATGCTTCAATTACATCAACTGCGGTTTTGAGCCCAATCGTGCAGTACACATTGTTACTGCCACCACAGGGCCGGCACATCTACTCCTCATAAGAACAGTCACAGAAAATGCACGAAAGGAGTGCGCTTTTGGGAACAGTGCATTATTTTCGTCATCATCCACGAAAAGATACCTAAAGTCAACATTATATGTTTTTATCGCGGCAATTAGGTTTTTGATGAGTTATTGCACTACTTTCTACACTTCCAACAAGATGCACCTGAATTGGCTCTTTCTAAAGAAACGTCACATATTTTCTTCACACACGCGAAGCTACTTTTGGCTCAAGTTGGCATCTTGGCTCGTTTTTCCTATTTCACGGATAATTCTCGTCTTTTGACCGGGCAAACCTGACAGCTACGGCTGCTTGAATTATTATAATATGGGGGGATAAAAATTCACGTTTCGATGGACACCTCCAAGGGTAGGATAGCATTTCTGCGCGCCCGAATATTAATTAGATTCGCTGAAGCCCCGTTTTTCATGTACGATGCTGCCTCCACCGAAATAATCAACTTACAAAAGCTTCCCTTAGAAGCGAGTGAACGGAATATTCAGTAATTTGAGCTGTGCCTGTATATGCCGTGAATACTTGTTGGCGCAGGAGATCGAGCTGGCAGTGAGTGAGTGCCGTCAGCTGGCGAGAAAGATTATTCAAGTTACTAAGACGCTACGCAAAAGAAAAAAAAGAACGGTGTATGAAAAAAATTGCTTGGAGGTGCCGGGGTTTGAACCCGGGACCTCTCACATGCGAAGCGAGCGCTCTACCACTGAGCTACACCCCCTTTTTTTTTTCTTTATTTCCGGTAAACTTCACAAACGTGTTACTAAGATATATTACAATTCACTACATACAATACAAAAAAAAACTTAAAACTTAACTATAACACATCGCATCCTAGAATTCCTTCATGGTCAGTAGGGCTTCTACCCTTTCTACCCACAAAGGTACACATTCGTCTGTTCTTACTACCTCAAGAAATCTTGAGATGCTTTCCTTAAAATACTCTCTTGCTGGTCTTCTGTCTGGGTCACAATGAAATCCAGCCATTCTAGAGCGCCATATACTGTGCAAGGCAGTCATCATGAGAAAATCGAAAGGTAATCCATCCTCGTTCTCTATTGCCAAATACCTGATACCATGAGGGTCTAACGGAAACTCTTTTTTGATTGTCCTTTGTAATACGTCCCAAATATAAACTCCTTCCCAACAGTGCAGGAAAACATGGTCAATGGTTTCCGGTTTCTTACAGATTAGACAGTGAGATCCCCAAGGCATATAAAACCCACGCTCCTCTAGGAAGGTTCTTACAGGAAGTGTTCCAGTGTGTAATTTGAAAAAGAACGTTTTCGCGCTTGGAGCTGCTGGCATTTTTTTTACTCGTTTAAGTACGTTCTGACCCTTGCGTGCTGTATATAGCGCTCTGTACAGTGGGACGGGAAGCATCGTGTCACATAAATCTTTGTACAGTTTTTTCTTTCCAACAGACCACAGGTAGTCAGTTGAAAAGCGAACACACAAAAACCGCACGCTGGCCACTACTTCCTTCATGTATCCTTGCACAGCCCCTGGGGTAACATGGGTGCTCACAACAAACTCGGGCAACAGTCTACTTAGTCTTGTTTGACACACTGTTAGTAGGAAAGGATCTCTTGTCTCACGAAAAAAGAAAAACCTATTTACTAACTGCTTGATAAACAGATGTCCTAGCCCAAGGCCTCCACACTTCACCCGTCTAAACAATTTTCCAAATTGTAAGAGCTTGCTTGGAGGTGCCGGGGTTTGAACCCGGGACCTCTCACATGCGAAGCGAGCGCTCTACCACTGAGCTACACCCCCTTTTTTTTTTTCTTTATTTCCGGTAAACTTCACAAACGTGTTACTAAGATATATTACAATTCACTACATACAATACAAAAAAAAACTTAAAACTTAACTATAACACATCGCATCCTAGAATTCCTTCATGGTCAGTAGGGCTTCTACCCTTTCTACCCACAAAGGTACACATTCGTCTGTTCTTACTACCTCAAGAAATCTGAGCTACACCCCCTGAACGGGAAAAGCAGTCACAGCGTGCCGTGTCATAATAGTTAGCACTTTGCCTTTTTTATTTAACGATGTGTGAGGTCCGGTTGAAGCACTCATGCACGCAAAGAATACGCGGCAACCTGCCATTACAGATATCAGTTGGAAAGATAACCCCTCGGTCAATGTCCGATATTGATGCATACTAGCAAGCATACCTTTCGGGTTTTTCTCATAGGGGTTCTACTTACAAAAAGAATTCTAGACAGCATTGAGTTTAGAAACACGTGGGCACTTTATATTATGAAAACGTGGGTATAATATATGGTATGCCCTCCAAATGTATACGCCTCGCTAGTTGGCAGCCTACGTTGAAAGATGTTGCAACTCGTTTATTTTGGTGCATCCGGATTAAGACTGTTTGCGACGCTCGGCGTAGACCACGTTGCAATGTTTCAGAAGCCTCGCGATTGTTTAATTTCATTCCATTAAGAATTCGCGCAGCACGCGAACAGTCTTTATGTGGCCGCAAGTGATAACGGCGAATTCTTCGATAGCGCATGTATGAACGCCGGCGCCAGTAAGTGCTTGTTAGTTTTATCGGCGGTCTATATGCTCTGCTTGCCGCTATAACCCCCCTATTCTAGAACGCCCCTTCACTCAACGCTCCACCTTCACTCGAGAAAGCCGATGGAAGCGCCATCTCTATAGGCAGGGCAAGTCACTGCATATGAGTGACAATTTGCTGCTATTCTCGAGTAGCGCAGCGTCATTTTCAGCCGAGCAGCGGCGCAGTGCTCAACTCTGTCAAATGAAGGGTGAAAGTCGAGCCGAGGAGCGTTTGTGAATATGGGGGTAAGTGTTGCGGGTGTATCACCGTAGTTTGATATTTGTTTCACGGGCACAGGTTCACACAAATAATGTTTCACCTTAAGAAAGCCGATTTATTTCTTCGTCAATGTCACAAACAATGCACAATATGACTGGTAATAATAATCCTCCACCATGTCTTATTTAGTGATGGGATTATTTACACCAGCTGTTCTCGTGCTAAACTGTTAGGCCTAGTGTACCAACGAGCAATCTAACGACAAATCGTCGTTGAGCAAGTGGTCCGTGTCAGTAAGATGGACGACACGTTGTGCACAACAAATAGCCGCAGAAGCAGAGGAAAGAAAGTCCCAGCCTAAAATGAGTTCATGGGAGCACGGGGATAGCACAGCAAATTCTATATGATGAAGAATTTTGTCAATTAGTACACGGGCAGTACAGAGAGCTGAAGGGCGAAACATTGTACCCTGGGCTGTAACCAGTGTCGTTCCATCATAAGGCGTCGTAACTTTTCGAAGACGAGCACACAAATCAGCACGAATAACAGAAAACGCAGCCCTAGTGTCCACCAAAGCATCAACGTCCACTCCCTCAACACTGACCGCAATCATATTGTAGGGGCGCGCTGGAGGGATTGGAGTCCTGTGTTGGAATGCAGTTTGTCCTCCGAAAACTGTATCGCTCATTTTTCCGGACGCCGATCAAAAGTAAGGGAAGCAGGCTGAAGAGGAGAAGAGGAGCGACGGTAGGGCGACGGTGAACGGCGTCGGGTTGATCGGTGACTACTGCGCAGTTCACCCGATGCTGGCGGAGATGGAGACCGACGCGGCGGTGACGAATAACGGCGGCCCTGGTGTGAGGCTCCTGCGGTAGAGTCCCGTTCGCGTATGTCATACCCTCGACGCTAGTCTCGCTGGCGCTTGCGGCAAAAGCGTGAAATGTGACCACGAAAACCACAATAATAGCACGTAGGCCGAGTCGATCGATAAGGTGGGCAGTACCTTGCGCTAACTGCACCGGGAGAGAGACAGCAGTCACAGGGACAGATCACGGCTCAGGTGGTGGTGATGAAAAGCTCGTGGGAAAGCTTGTGGGAGGTGCGGCAGCAATCGCCGCGTACGTTCGTGGCGGGGACGTCGAGCTGACGGTGCCTGGTGGCGCGTCGGCGGTGTGCGGGAACGATGCGAGAGTACGAGCGGCAGTGGGCTGCAGGTTGGCCATGTGGGTCATTAACGAGAGCTCTTCAATTTTCAATTCAATTTTCAAAATTTCTTTCATTGTTTTCTTGTGCAAGACACAAGAAACAAAAGGATGTTGGGGCTAAAGGCATATAGCCTGACAGAGGACCGAACAACCTTGTACACAGTTCGTACCTCAAAAAATAAAAATAAAAAACAGCTTTCGCGGCATCCAGACCTTCATGAACAAAAGAAGCAACAGAGTAAAGAATAGCTGACAAAAATATCATGTTACATTGAATCTGACTGATTATACAAATCTTGTAACATACTTACTACGTAATATAATAACAATCACTCAGGAAGGAATCAGACTAGAACATTAGAGACATGTGATACATACCATTATATTTTATAGTTAATAAAATACACGCAGTATAAGATTTTTATCACCCGACTGCTACCATTGCTAACATCAGTATTTTTTAGGATCCATCAAAAAGTATAATTTCCTGCATTAGCACTTCTTTAACTTGTACCTTACATGCTTTTTCTGTACAGTTAAAATTAAGCTTATCTTCTAATTTGTTTTATATGCTAGTTGTTTGATGAGTAAAAGTTTGTTTACCATAATTTGTTCTTGTTGGTTGTCGACGGCGTAAGATTTGGCGGATTGGATAAGTGTGTTGTCTAGCTCCTTCGTTGGCCTCATACAGCTTTCTGCTGTATATGATTTGCAATATTTTCATACAATAGACTTGATCGGCACAAAGCATACGATATCTTTGAAATAAATGTGCTGTCCTCAAGTTTGCGTAATTTCCTTGGTGTTTGCAGTATATGCGGAGAACCCTTTTTTGTAGAAGTACAAGTTTTTTGTAGTTAGTTTTGGTAGTTGTTCCCCACACCAGAGCTCCATAGCACAGCTTAGAATAAAAAAGGCAATTGTATAGCTGTTGTTTCAGCCACAGGGGAATCAGTTTCGAAATTCTGTACATAATAACAATGCTTTTTGATAAGTCTACACATCGTTGGCTAATAAGCGCGTTCCAGCTTAACTCTTCATTAAACGTCGCTCCAAGAAACTTCTGGTATGTCACTTGCTGCAGTTTCATTCCTTCCCTGATGACATTCCGCAATGACGTTGAAGAAGACTGAATGGGACACACTGAAGGTAGTATGAATCCCATTGATTCTAATTCTTCGCGTATAATCGCCCTTATCGTGTCTCGCATGTTTGGATCAGTCGTAATACGGGCCGCGTCACTGTCTGGTTGTAGGCGCATAGACTCAAGTTCTTCGAGGCGCTGACAGGTTGTCGCAACGTCAGCAACGGTAGCCGCATTCTAGATTGCAAGGGCATTGAATGCGACGGAAGCAATTCCCTTAAGAAGCTGGCGAACCTTGTCTGATTCTGTCATTGTTGTGTCAACCTGGCGGCAAAGTGAAAGAACATCCTCGATGTAGGATGTATACTACTCCCTGATGTGCTGTTTTCGAGTCGCGAGAGCTTTCTTTGCGAGAGCCGAACGAACAGCCGGTGTGCCAAAGACATGGCAAAGATGATCTTTGAAGGCTGACCAGTCGGGGATGTCGAGGAAGTGGTTGAAGAACCACGTCTTCGCAACACCCGTGAGGTAGAATGACACGTGAGCGAGTTTGTAGGTGATATCCCACTGGTTAGCAGCGCCGACACGTTCGAAATCGTCCAGCCATTCCTCTACATCCTCCCCGCGCATACCAGCGAAGGGATGGGGCTCACGCTGGAGGCTGTTGATGACGTGAGAAGGCACGACACAAGGTAGTGGAGTGGGAACGGCTGCAGCACCGGCCTCATCATGGTACGACATATTTCCGGACACCTGGCCCAAGCGGCGACCTGACCGTTGCTCCAGGGGGTAGAGTGGTCGAAAGGATGGCGGGGGATCTAACAGCACGCTCCACCACGTATGAAGTCTTGGTTTGCATTACCTTTATTAGGCCCGAGGAACCGGAAGCCGACAGCTACGATGAATGAGCCAAGATGATGATGCTACACAACAACGATGAGGATGCATGAGCCACAAATGATAATGAAGATAATGTACCGGTGAAGAGGATGCGTATACTAAATGCCCACAATATATATATATATATATATATATATATATATATATATATATATATATTGATGAAATAGATGATCAGAGTTTCTTCCGGCTACCGTTATAAAAGTTATAAACTTCGAGAATAGTGCAGTATAGGAAACAAAACAATAAAATATTTATTTAATCCTAACTAGAGTGTACTAGAATGGGGGAGTGGGTCCACTGAAGGCTCCACGCTGAGGCGTTTTTTTCGGAAAATCCAGGTGGCGCTACCATCGCCTTCACCTGAAGACTTAGCCGTGGTTGCCATGGTTACAAGTCCCCTTTGCCACGCGGTTCGCGACGGGTGGGTAGTCTGATAGTTCGCGCGGTTCGCGTGCTGCTCGCGCGTCTGGCGCAGTCTCGCAGCGTTGTTGCTTCGTTCGTGCGTGCGTGGCCGTGAACGGCGTCGCACCGTGCTTCCGCGCCAGTTCAACAAAATCTAAATGTTTATATTGCGAAACGCCCTGCTCGTATAGGTAGTCACGCACGCAAGTACCGTGATTTCCACGGTAATTGTTTACAATCAAGAGCGTAAGTTGAATTTGGCTTTTGCGAAAACGTACGCATCGAAAGTGTAATATGAGCATTAACCGCTCTATATATACTTCTCGGCCTTCGATAATATGTACATATTGCCTTAGTATGTATTTTTGCTCGAAGTGCAGCTCGCAAATGGCATCGGTGACTTGCAAGGGCCGATCAGCGCGGTTGAGATTCTGGTCCCATAGCCGGCGTCTTTCTTCGTCTTGAGGTACTCCAAAGAGTGAGAGCTTGGGCTGGTTTTTAACTCTGCTGTATCCGGTTTGGCAGCCTACGACACAACAGTAATTTCTACGCCTAGACGTGCTCATCCTCTAATCTTTTGAAGCAGCTTGGAACGCTCCGTTATGCAACCAGCAGACACATATCTGCGCACGCAAACGTGCCGTCTGCCGCGTATTCTTTGTCCAGACGGCTTTGCTCAAAGGGAAATACAAACCTACGCGTTCACGAAAAAAAGCATACATTTTATTTCATGTCACTTGTTTTTGTCTCTAATAATGTGTAAAAAAAGAACCAGGAGACAAATTGTGAAAACAGCGCACGAACGACGGTGCATCGAACAGACGACGGCGCGTCGAGCAGACGACAACATCGAGCGCTCAGCGTCCCCGCCAGCGCGTCGTGCGGCCCGAACCGCCGCACGACTCGCACGCTCCCGCCGAAACTGACGTCACTTCAGGAGAAGGCTACTGCAGCGCCACCAAATTTTCCGCCGTTTTTGCTTCACCCGCACCGCTTGCCGCCGGCCACAGTGGACCCACTCCCCCATTCTAGTACACTCTAATCCTAACAGTTTCGGCTGGTGGACCAGCCTTCTTCGGAGGATGTAAGTGAAATCACTTACATCCTCCGAAGAAGGCTGGTCCACCATCCGAAACTGTTAGGAATAAATAAATATTTTATTGTTTTGTTTCCTATACTGCACTATTCTCGAAGTTTATAACTTTATATATATATATATATATATATATATATATATATATATATATATATATATATATATATATATATATATATTGACGCGTGTGTACTGGTGCACCAAAACGACGATAAGGGGATTTGGTGGACACCAGGTAGTGGAGCTCTGGCTGATCGAAGATAAAGAAGGTTATCTTGCTGTTCGGCTGCAGAGAGTCACTGTGTCAACGTTTGTCTGCCTTTCGTTCGCGCTGTACCGCGACACTGGTGGAAGTGCTGGGCCGTGACCCTACCTAATGCTCCATACTCCCACTGGGAGCCGTACATCTAGCTCGGACGCATTGTCACCTATTGCAACTCCCGTGCACCGGTTCAGTCGGCGGCTGATAGGCCTCACTCCAGAGTTCACGCCTTCCACGGAACCTCGCAAGTGCCGATTACCTCTCGAAATGGCCAACGCCAGTCCGCAACCGGTGCCCCATGGCCCCCCGCCAACACAGCCTTCACACGTAACCATCTTTCAACCGCTGGTTCCCTATCACTTTACTGGCGGCGCCCATGAAGACGTGGACGACTGGCTTGAGCACTACGAGCGTGTGGACAACATTAATCTGTGGCCTGAACAAGAAAAGCTCTCACGCGCCTATTTCTACCTTGACGGCGGTGCGAAAATTTTGTGTGAAAACAGAGAAGCCAGTCTGTTAACTTGGATCGACTTCCGACAACAGCTTGTCGATACGTTCACCAATGTCGATCGACGCGACCGTGCGCAGCAGCTGTTGGAGCTACGCGTTTAAAAACCCAACGAAAGCTTTACTATGTTTGCTGAAGATATGACTCGTCTTTTTCGTCGAGCTGACCCGAACATGAGAGAAGATAGAAAGTTGAGCTACCTCATGCGCGGCGTTAAGGAGCAAGTTTTCGCCGGGCTACTGCGCCACCCTCCAAGTACTGTAGTTGACTTCATCAAGGAGGCTACGGCTATCGAGCGGGCGATCAAAGATCGCTGCGAGACCTCATTAGGGAGATAGTTCGCCAAGAACTGCAAAAGTTCCGGAATCAAGTTGCTCAAACCCCCGTTGCGTCCGTCGCTGAACTGGTACGCGACGAAATCCGCCACGCATTTTCTACCACTGGTCCTGGTGACGAGCACCGTACCATGAGCTATGCCGATGCTCTGCAACGTTCACCATCTGGTCCATTGCCGCCATATTACCCAGTGCCGACGGCCCCTTGCTCACCACGGCAAGAGCAGACCCTGAGCCGACCGCCAAGCCAACTGACGTACCACCAGGCGTCCACAGCCGCACCAAGGACATTGTCGCAAGAAGGGAGGCTCAGACGTCCACCACTCCGAAGAACAGACGCATGGCGCAGAATTGTTTGACGTCCAGTATGCTTTAACTGCGGAGGTGCAGGTCATATTGCCCGTCATTTCTGGCACCGCAGTGATTCGTTCCGCCCTCTTCGAACATGGTCTGACGATCGACGTGCGAACGAAGAATACATACCACGCCGGGAGGACGCCTCTTTCTATGGAGCCCGTTCTCACTTTTACGAATACCGTACTTCTGACGAGGAGGCAATACATACCCGCCAGCCAGGTTTGGGACGTCAATCCCGCTCTCCTTCTCCCGCTCATTCACTTTCGTCACACCGACGTACCTCCGTGGAACTTAACGCTAGAAGGTCACCCAGCCCGCGACGGGGAAACTGAGGGCGGCGACCTCTGTGGGTAAGGTTGCAGGCCATGAAGATGACGACGAAAAGCCCCCATTAAACGACTCTGTATATCCGACAAAACGTGAGAGCGACGACATTGTGACCGCTGACCTGAGTGTTTTTCTTGACGGCCAGAAAGTAACAGCCTTAGTCGACACCGGTGCCGACTTTTCTGTCATTAGTCAGGACCTCGCCATCCGCCTCAAGAAAGTGAACACACAGTAGACAGGCCCTTAAATAAGGACAGCAGGTGGTCAGTTATTGATGCCTTCTGGAAGATGCACAGCGAGAATTGACATAGGAGGTTCTTCTTTCGTTGCGTCGTTCGTCGTTCTCGCCGCATGTTGCAAGGATCTAATTATTGGTATGGACTTCTTACGAGATTACGGCGCCGTCATCAATATCCCAGACAGTTTGATTACATTCCGCAACAGTTCGGGCGCACCTGATTGTACACAGGCGCGACCAAACCAATTGCGTCTAACTAATGACAATGTTGTTCTCCCTCCTTGGTCATGCACGCTTGTTTCTGTGGCAGCCGCTGTCCAGTTTAACGGCAAAGGTGTAGCAGACCGATTAACCTCGCTTCTGTTCACACACGGCAGTTCCGTCGCAAGAGGTATCATCAGTGTCGCCGCTGGACGCGCGGACTTGCTTTTGACAAATTTTAGTGATGAGCGTCGGCACTTTCCAAAAGGCATGGCCATCGCTTACTTCGACGATATCACAGACGCAGAAAGCTGTTTGGCAGTAGTCGACGAGGCGCCAAAACTTGATTCGACACCAGTTCTTGACGTTAACACTACTTTGCCTAAGAACGAGCGAAAGAGGCTTCTTGAGCAACTGGCCGAATTTAAAGACTGCTTTTCGACAACATCAAGAGTTGGCCGCACGCCTCTAACCAAGCATCGAATAATTACCGAGGACATGGCAAGACCAATTCACCAAAACCTCCATCGCGTGGCTGCAAAGGAACGCGAAATGATACAAGAGCAAGTCGACAAAATGCTAGAAGATGACGTCATTCAGCCCTCGAAAAGCCCCTGGGCGTCACCTCTAGTCCTCGTTAAAAAAGATGGCAGCCTGCGCTTCTGTGTAGATTACCGAAAACTCAATTAGGTGACAAAGAGAGATGTGTACCCACTTCCTCGTACAGATGACTTTCTCGACAGACTTCGACATGCTCGTTACTTTTCATCGATGGACTTAAGGAGTGGGTATTGGCAAATCGAGGTAGACCCAAGAGACCGCTAGAAGACTGCTTTTGTGACACCAGATGGCTTATATGAATTTAAAGTCTTGCCCTTTGGTTTATGTTCAGCGCCTGCTACCTTTCAAAGACTTATAGATACCGTACTTTCTAGGTTGAAGTGGAAAACTTGCTTGGTCTACCTTGATGATGTCGTAGTTTTCGCCGCAACATTTGACCAGCACCTTAAAAGACTTGAGGCAGTTTTACAAGCCACACGGTCGGCGGGCTTGACGCTGAAGCCTGAAAGGTGCCGCTTTTGCTATGAAGAGCTGCAATTTCTTAGCCACGTTGTCAGTCACGCAGGCGTTCGTCCTGATCCTGAAAAAATCACAGCTGTTGCACAGTTCCCGGTGCCGACTGATAAGAAGGCTGTCCGACGATTCCTCGGACTATGCGCGTATTATAGGCGATTAATCGCGGACTTCGCACGCATCGCATCACCGTTGACCCGCCTCACGAGAGAAGACGTTGCTTCCCAATGGAGCAACGAAGTGGAAGCTGCTTTCAAGAACCTCCGCCAGCGACTACTGACACTACCAGTGCTTGCCCACTTTGATAAAAAAGCCCCAACGATGCTACACACTGATGCCAGCAATATTGGTTTGGGTGCTGTGCTTGTGCAGCTGCAAGAGAGCACAGAAAGAGTAATCGCCTATGCAAGCCGAACACTAACACGCGCCGAGACTTGTTACTCCACGACTGAGAAGGAATGCCTCGCCGTGGTATGGGCGGTCACGAAATTTCGCCCGTATTGATACGGCTGCCCTTTCAAGGTCATCAGCGACCACCACTCACTGTGTTGGTTGACAAATCTTAAAGATCCTACCGGGAGATCAGCGCGTTGGAGTCTCAGGCTTCAGGAGTACGACATGACTGTCGTACACAAGTCAGGAAAGCGCCACATGGACGCCGACTTTCTATCCCGCTCACCCATTGAATCAGCAACTCTATCCGATGAGGAGGAAACAGCATTTCTTGGTGTGCTTGACTGAACCACTATTGCACAGCAACAACATGGTGACCCTGAGTTACTTGCCCTAATTAATTACCTGGAGGGAGGATCTCAGAAGGCACCAACTGTTTTCGTAAGAGTGCTGTCTTCATTTTGCTCACGGAGCGGAGTACTATACAAAAGAAACTTCTATTCTACAGGATCTGCGTATTTGCTCGTCATCCCAGCAGCCCTTCCCTCCGAAGTACTCGAACCATGCCACAACGAGGTGACATCAGGCCACTTAGATTGCACAAGAACGTTGGCCAGAGTTAGGCAGCGCTACTTCTGGCCAAGAACGACCATAGCCGTAAAACACCATGTTCGTACCTGCCTCGGCTGCCAGCGACGGAAGTCACCGCCGACTAAACCAGCTGGCCTCCTGCAGCCCGTGCAGGTCACAAGAACACTATTCGACCAGATTGGCATGGATAATTTGGGCCCACTTCCTACTTCTACTGCTGGGAAGCGCTGGGTTATTGTCGCGACTGCTTACCTTACCCGTTATGCTGAAACAAAGGCTATCCAGAGAGCTACAGCAGCGTAGGTGGCACAATTTTTCATCGAGAACGTTGTCCTGTGACATGGTGCACCAAGCGTCGTAATCACAGAGGAACCGCAATTACGGCAGCTTTTTTTGAACAAGTCCTCATGCTGAGTGGAACAACCCATCGTAGGACCACCGCCTACCACCCACAAACGAACGGGCTTACAGAGCGTCTAAACAAAATTATTGAAGACATGCTTTCAATGTACGTAGACGTCGAACAAAAAAATTGGCACGAAATCTTGCCATATATCACGTTTGCATACAACACTGCCAAGCAAGAAACAATCCAGATGACCCCGTTCAGCCTAATTCACGGAAGGGAAGTACGAACCATGTTAGACGCGATGCTAGCGCACGAATGCGACGACATCGAACCGGACGCCGAGATGTTTACAGAACGAGCGGAAGAAGCAAGGCCACTAGCACGCCTGCGAATCCAGCAGTAACAAGAGTACGACGCGAGCCGCTACGATTCTCGCCACAGAACAGTCGTTTACCAGACCGGCGACAGAGTATGGGTTTGGACGCCCATACGGAAACGAGGACTCTCTGAAAAACTCTTAAGGAGATACTTTGGGCCATACCTAGTACTGCGACGACTGAGTGATGTTACTTATGAGGTCGTCCCCCACAGTTCATATAGTATGAGGCTTCGCCAGCATCGTCCTGAACTAGTTCACGTTGTGCGCATGAAGCCTTGTGAAAGGTAGTGACTGCACAAGACACTTCTTAAAGAACAGACCAAAAAATTGCACTACTGGTTTAGCGTCGGGGCGATGCTCAATAAGAGGGCGGGGGGCAAATGACGCGTGTGTACTGGTGGACCAAAACGACGATAAGGGGATTTGGCGAACACCAGGTAGTGGAGCTCTTGCTGATTGAAGATAAAGAAGGCGCTCTTGCTGTTCGGCTGCTGAGAGTCGCTGTGTCAACGTTTATCTGCCTTTGGTTCGCACTGTACCGCGACAATATATATATATGTAACGTAAGAAGTTAGCGATGGTTAGGAGTTAGAAGTAGAAGCCGGGAAGGAAGAAGTGAGAGTAGAATAAACATGAAGTATGAGCCAGACAACGTCACCTATTCATCATAGCGTCACACGAGTCGACAGGATGAAGACCTCCCAGCCACTTCAACCAGTGTCTCATCATCGACGTAGTTCTCCACAAGACGCCCTGACGATACATCGACTACGGAATCATCTCCTAGCCGCACACTGCGACCAGCACCATGACAGAATCATCGACTGTCCTTCCCATCCCCAAGTACACCGGAGCAGCGGACGATGGACCCGTGCAGAACTGGTTTGACCTGTCCGAGCTTCACGATACCGCTGTATCATGGTCGGAACGGGAGATGATCATCAACTTTAATGACCACATCTCCAGTGAAGCCTTCAAATTCTACCTCACCCACATATTTCAAAACGATGAGTCATGGAAAAAGATCAAACAAGAAATCACCGTTTGGTTTAAAGAAAACATTGATGACTACGACGAAGACTTGCTTATAACCCACCATCCACAGACAATCACGCTTGGTCGTCACAGTCAAAAGTAGTCTTCGCGCATAAACCCACCTCCTGCTTTTCCGTCACGTGGATGTTCGTTCGCTCACAATGCCCACCTCGTGTCTCACGCGTTCACTATGGTCGGAATAAACTGGAGAAGCTCCGACCGTACTCAGCTCAGCCCAGGGTCTACTGTCCATATTCATTCATCAGAACAGCCAACCTCCAAAGTTGTGCAGACAGAGAAACAACTCCAAGCAAAATACGACCAAATCAAGCGTTTCTCAGTGTCGCCGTCGAGTTCCCAGCCACTTAAGAATCCAACGAACACAGTAGACGTGGAAGAATCCACTCTCAAGCACTGCCCTGTACCAGAAGCGTCTATTAAGAACGGCGTTGCAAGAGTCGCCAAAGACCTCCCGGTCAATTCTAGTGCACCACCTTCACTTTCTTTCGAGAATCACGACAACCGAACAACTACCAACTATCTACTAGTCACATCAACTATGAAGAGAAAGCAGGCTCGTGTTACTAAAGGAGTACCGCCTCATAAGACTCCGCAACATCAGCAGCGCCATCAAGAACTCAAAGAACTCCGGAAACTACGGCAGTTACATCAAGCACAACGACGAACTAAAATGAGATAACAACCAAATTTGTAGCTTAAGGATGGTCATCAGAAACGATACCAAATAAAGGAAAGACCAAGTGAACATCTGAGCCATATTCGTAGAAGGAAACGTCAAGGAATTCTTCTGTGTGAGATACCAACGCTTCATGTTCAATCCTACCGATGTAGATGCCACCACAGAAAACCACGAAAGAGCCTGAACGTTACCATTTGCAAATTGCAGGTAGGCAGACATCGTATTATCAACTTCGGTTCTCGCGAACGCAAGCTTCAAGTAATGCTTCTGTCTCAGCCACGACAAAGAATACAACACCCACGACAGAAACCTCGGCGCCTACGACGTCCGACCATCAAATTCTACAAGGACGTCCAGCCTCGTTGGTTTTTCGCAGCTGCTGAAGCCATGTCATGGTCAGTGCAGTTGTGCAGGACGCGGCTATCTTCTCCAGAACGCCACAGCCAGCCTCGTCCACCCAAGTTCACTTATATATGGCCGGACTGCTTCCCTCTGCTGTAGATATTTCGTGCTAGTTAACGAACTCCCCTCTGAAGTGGAACTATGGTGCAGTTTGACATTTTCCGCTCACTTTAACACCCATTTTTGTTGTTTTGTTAAGTATCTGATGCGACTTCTTCCGGGGGGAGGGGTAATCCTGTTACGTAAGAAGGTAGTGATGGTTAGGAGTTAGAAGTAGAAGCCGAGAAGGAAGAAGTGAGAGTAGAATAAACATGGGGTATGAGCCAGGCCACGTCATCCATTCATCATAGCGTCACCCCCCCATATATATATATATATATATATATATATACCGCCCATACGGGAACGAGGACTCCCTGAAAAGCTCCTAATGAGATATTTTGGGCCATACCTAGTACTGCGATGACTGAGTTATGTTAATTACGAGGTCGCCACTGACAGTTCTTGTAGTACGAGGCTTCGCCACCCCCGTCCTGAACTAGTTCACGTTGTGCGCATGAAGCCTTATGAAAGGTAGTGACTGCGCAAGACACTTCTTAAAAAAACAAAAAAAAAACTGCACAACTGTTTTAGCATCGGGGTGATGCTCATTAAGAGGAGGGCAAATGACGCGTGTGTACTGGTGCACCAAAACGACGATAAGGGGATTTGGCGGACACCAGGTAGTGGAGCTCTGGCTGATCGAAGATAAAAAAGGTGATCTTGCTGTTCGGCTGCAGAGAGTCACTGTGTCAACGTTTGTCTGCCTTTCGTTCGCGCTGTACCGCGACACTGGTGGAAGTGCTGCGCCGTGACCCTACCTAATGCTCTATAATCACACTGGGAGCCGTTCATCTACCTCGGACGCATTGTCACCTATTGCAACTCCCGTGCACCGGTTCAGTTGCCAGCTGATAGGCCTCGCTCCTGAGTTCACTTCTTGCACGGAACCTCGAAGGTGCCGATTACCTCTCGAAATGGGCAACGCCAGTCCGCAACCAGCGCCCCAGGGCCCCCCGCCAACACAACATTCACAGGTAACCATCTTTCAACCGCTGGTTCCCGATCACTTTAGTGGCGGCGCCCATGAAGATGTTGACGACTGGCTTGAGCACTATGAGCGTCTTACCAAGATTAATCTATGGCCTGAACAAGAAAAGCTCTCACGCGCCTATTTCTACCTTGACGGCGGTGCGAAAATTTTGTATGAGAAGAGAAGCCAGTCTGTTATCTTGGGGCGACTTCCGACAACAGCTTGTCGATACGTTAACCAATGTCGATCGACGCGACCGTGCGCAGCAGCTGTTGGAGCTACGGGTTCAAAAACCCAATGAAAGCGTTACTATGTTGGCTGAAGATATGACTCGTCTTTTTCGTCGAGCTGACCCAAACATGAGTGAAGATTTGAAGTTGAGCTACGTCATGCGCGGCGTTAAAGAGCAACTTTTCGCCGGGCTACTGTGCCACCCTCCAAGTACCGTAGTTGACTTTATCAAGGAGGCTACGGCTATTGAGTGGGCCCTCCGTCAACGATGCAGGCAGTATCATCGAATGTCTAGCAGCGCCCAAATCAATGCAGCCGCCATACCTGAGAATCAAAGCTCCCTGCCAGACCTCATTAGGGAGATAGTTCGCGAAGGACTGCAAAAGTTCACGACTCCGGTTGCTCAAACCCCCGTTGCGTCCGTCGCTGAAGTGGTGCGCGACGAAATCCGCCACGCATTTTCTATCGCTGGTCCTGATGACGAGCACCGTCCCATGAGCTACGCCGACGCTTTGCGACGTTCACCATCTGGTACATCGAAGCCATACCACGCAGTGTCGACGGTTCTTTGGTCACCGCCACAAGAGCACACTCTCAGCCGACCGCCAAGCCAATCAACGTACCACCAGCTGTCCATGGCAGCACCATGGGCATTGTCGCAAGAAGGGAGGCTCAGACGTCCACCGCTCCGAAGAAAAAACGCAAAACACACAATTGATCGACGACCATTATGCTCTAACTGCTAAGGTGCAGGTCATATTGCCCGTCATTGCTGGCACCGCAGTAATTCGTTCCGCCCTCTTCGAACATGGTCTGACGATCGACGTGCGAACGAAGAATACATACCACGCCGGGAGGACGCCTCTTTTCATGGAGCCCGTTTTCACTTTTATGACTACCATACTTCTGACGAGGAGGCAATACCTACCCGCCAGCCAGGTTTGGGACATCAATCCCACTCTCCTTCTCCCGCTCATTCACCTTCGTCACACCAACGTACCTCCGCGGACCTTAACGCTAGAAGGGCACCCAGCCCGCGCCGGGGAAACTGAGGGCGGCAACCTCCGGGGGTAAGGTTGCAGGCCATGAAGATGACGATGAAAAGCCCCCATTACATGACGCTGTAAATCCGACAAGACGTGAGAGCGACGATATTGTGACCGCTGACCTGAGTGTTTTTAGGGGCGAAGCTCCTTATGACGTGGCTTGGGCGTCCCTCCTATGTAACCACCAGTGGCACATACCCGAAATAGGTATAACACTTGACCTCCAAGGTGGTGCCAGTGAGAGATTTCTTCTGTGCGTTGTTTAACAATAAAAATAGTGCTCAATGTACATGCCAATGGCTGCTAATGGGAAATGAGAGACATGAGCATTCGGCTTTTAGTCAACGCGCACGCTGCGATCCCCATTAGCAGCCATTGGCATGTACATTGAGCAGTATCGGACAAGAAAGGAATGCTACAACATACTCGCTGGGTGTAGCCTCCTTAGCTTTAGAAAGGTTTAGCGAGCGTTGAGCTGCAGTGCCATGAATACAATGAACTTGTATATACCATGAATGAACTCAAGGTGGTTAAAAATGAGAAGTAGATACGAAGCGCAAGCCGTAAGAAAGTAAAAGCCGAATTCTGTCTCTCATTTCTCATTAGCAGCCATTGGCATGTAAATTGAGCCCTATCTGACAGGGAAAGGTTGCTACGTTATACTCGCTGGGCGTAACCTCCTTGGTTTTCGAAAGGTTTAGCTAGCGTTTGGTCGCAGTGCCAAGAATACAGTGAACTAGAATATACCATGAACTCAAGGTGGTTAAAGGTGGGAAGTGGACCCAAAGCGCAGGCCGTAAGAAAGTGTGCGTGTGCCATCTTTCGTTTAGTCCTTGGAATGTCCGCTGGATTGCGGTGCTTCTATATGGGGAATATATGATAAAAAGATGCGAAATGGTGGGACTTGGAGTGTTGAATAGATGAACGAACGGACACACAAACAGATGCATGCATGGACGCATGAACGGACGCAGGGGCGGATGCACGAAAGAACGCAGGGATGGGCGCACAAACAGACGCATGGACGGTCACACAGACGGACGCATGGACGGACGAATGCTTCGCTCCACTCTCCATCATTCACTCCGTGGATATGCTGCCATTTTTTGACGGCCGGAAAGTAACAGCCTTAGTCGACACTGGTTCCGACTTTTCTATCATCAGTCAGGACCTCGCCATCCGCCTCCAGAAAGTGAACACACAGTGGACAGGCCCTTAAATAAGGACAGCAGGTGGTCAGTTATTGATGCCTTCTGGAAGATGCATAGCGAGAGTTGACATAGGAGGTTCTTTTTTCGTTGCGTCGTTCGTCGTTCTCGCCGCATGTTGCAAGGATCTAATTATTGGTATGGACTTCTTACGAGATTACGGCGCCGTCATCAATATCCCAGACAGTTTGATTACATTCCGCAACAGTTCGGGCGCACCTGATTGTACACAGGCGCGACCAAACCAATTGCGTCTAACTAATGACGATGTTGTTCTCCCTCCTTGGTCATGCACGCTTGTTTCTGTGGCAGCCGCTGTCCAGTTTAACGGCAAAGGTGTAGCAGACCGATTAACCTCACTTCTGTTCACACACGGCAGTTCCGTCGCAAGAGGTATCATCAGTGTCGCCGCTGGACGCGCGGACTTGCTTTTGACAAATCTCAGTGATGAGCGCCGGCACCTTCCAAAAGACATGGCCGTCGCTTACTTCGACAATATCACAGACGCAGAAGGCTGCTTGGAAGTAGTCGACGAGGCACGAAAGCTTGACTCAACACCAGTTCTCGACGTAAGCGCTACTTTGCCTAAGAATGAGCGGACGAGACTCCTCGAGCTACTCGCCTAATTCAAAGACTGCTTTTCCACAATATCAAGAGTTGGCCGCACGCCTCTAACCAAGCATCGAATAATTACTGAGGACATGGCGAGAAAAATTCATGAAAACCCCTATCGCGTGGCTCCAAAGGAACGCGAAGTGATACAAGAGCAAGTCGACAAAATGCTAGAAGATGACGTCATTCAGCCCTCAAAAAGCCCCTGGGCGTCACCTGTAGTCCTCGTTAAAAAAGAAAGACGGCAGCCTGCACTTCTGTGTAGATTACCGAAAACTCAAATCACAAAGAGAGATGTGTATCCCCTTCCTCGTATAGATGACTCTCTCGACAGACTTCGACATGCTTGTTACTTTTCATCGATGGACTTAAGGAGTGGGTATTGGCAAATCGAGGTAGACCCAAGAAACCGCGAGAAGACTGCTTTTGTGACACCAGATAGCTTATATGAATTTATAGTCTTGCCCTTTGGTGTATGCTCAGCGCCTGCTACCTTTCAAAGACGCATGAATACCGCACTTTCTGGGTTGAAGTGGAAAACCTGCTTGGTCTACCCTAATGATGTCGTAGTTTTCGCCGCAGCATATGACCAGCACCTTAAAAGACTTGAGGCAAATTTACAAATCATACGGTCCGCGGGCTTGACGTTGAAGCCTGAAAAGTGCCACTTTTGCTATGAAGAGCTGTAATTTCTTGGCCAAGTTGTCAGTCACACAGGCGTTCCTCCTGATCCTGAAAAGACCGCAGCTGTTGCAAAGTTCCTGGTGCCGACTGATAAGAAGGCTGTCCGACGATTCCTCGGACTATGTGCGTATAATAGGCGATTCATCGCGAACTTTGCACAGATCGCATCACCTTAACCCACCTCACGAGAGAATATGTTGCCTTCCAATGAAGCAACGAAGAGGAAGATGCTTTTAAGAACCTCCGCCAGCGACTACACACGCCTCCAGTGCTTACCCACTTTGATAAGAAAGCCCCAACGATGCTACAAACTGATGCCAGCAATGTTGGTTTGGGAGCTGTGCTTGTGCAGCTGCAAAAGGGCATAGAAAGAGTAATCGCCTTTGCAAGGCGAAGACTAACATGCGCGGAGACTAATTACTCCACAACTGAGAAGGAATGCCTCGCCGTGGTATGGGTGGTCACAAAATTTCGCCCGTATTTATACGGCCACCCTTTCAAAGACATCAGCGACCACCATTCACTGTGTTGGTTGACAAATATTAAGGATCCTACCGAGAGATTAGTGCGTTGGAGTCTCAGGCTGCAGTGACATGACGGTCGTTCACAAGACAGGGAACCGCCCCATGGACGCCGACTGTCTATCCCACTCACCCATTGAATCGGCAACATTATCCGTTGAGAAGGAAACAGCATTTCTCGGTGTGCTTGACTCGACCGTTATTGCACAGCAAGAACGTGACGACCCAGAGTTACTTGCCTTAATTAAATACCTGGACGGAAGATCTGAGAAGGCAACAACTGTTTTCGTAAGAGCGCTGTCATCATTTTGCTTACGGGGCGGGGTACTATACAAAAGCAACTTCTCTTCGACAGGATCTGCGTATTTGCTAGTCATCCCAGCAGCCCTTCACTCCGAAGAACTCGAAGTATGCCACAACGAGGTAACTTCAGGCCACTTAGGTTACACGAGAACGTTGGCCAGAGTACAGCAGCGCTACTTCTGGCCAAGAACGACCATAGCCGTAAAACACCATGTTCGTACCTGCCTCGGCTGCCAGCGACGGAAGTCACCGCCGACTAAACCAGCTGGCCTCCTGCAGCCCGTGCAGGTCCCAAGAACACTATTCGACCAGATTGGCATGGATAATTTGGGCCCACTTCCTACTTCTACTGCTGGGAACCACTGGGTTATTGTCGCGACTGATTACCTTACCTGTTATGCTGAAAAAAAGGCTATCAAGAGAGGTACAGCAGCGGAGGTGGCACATTTTTTTATCGGGAACGTTGTCCTGCGGCATGGTGCACCAAGCGTCGTAATCACAGACAGAGGAACTGCATCGGCAGCTCTTTTGGATCAAGTCCTCATTCTTAGTGGAACAACCCATCGCAAGACCACCGCCTACCACCCGCAAACGAACGGGCTTACAGAGCATCTGAACAAAAAAATTGAAGACATGCTTTCAATGTACGTAAACGTCGAACATGAAAATTTGGACGAAATCTCGCCATATATCACGTTTGCATACAACACGGCCAAGCAAGAAACAACCCGGATGATCCCGTTCAGTCTAATTCACGGAAGGGAAGTACGAACCATGTTAGACGCGATGCTAGCGCACGAATGCGATGACATCGAACCGGACGCCGAGATGTTTACAGAACGAGCGGAAGAAGCAAGGCCACTAGCACGCCTGCGAATCCAGCAACAACAAGAGTACGATGCGAGCCGCTACAATTCTCGCCACAGAACAGTCGTTTACCAGACCGGCGACAGAGTATGGGTTTGGACGCCCATACGGAAACGGGGACTCTCTGAAAAACTCTTAAGGATATACTTTGGGCTATATCTAGTACTCCGACGACTGAGTGATGTTACTTATGAGGTCGTCCCGGACAGTTCATATAGTACGTGGCTTCGCCAGCACCGTCCTGAACTAGTTCACGTTGTGCGCATGAAGAGAGGTAGTGACTGCGCAAGACACTTCTTAAAAAAACTGCACTACTGTTTTAGCATCGGGGCGATGCTCATTAAGAGGGGGGCAAATGACGCGTGTGTACTGGTGCACCAAAACGACGATAAGATTTGGCGGACACCAGGTAGTGGAGCTATAACTGATCGAAGATAAAGAAGGTGATATTGCTGTTCGGCTGCTGAGAGTCGCTGTGTCAATGTTTATCTGCCTTTCGTTCGCGCTGACAGCGCGACAATATATATATATATATATATATATATATATATATATATATATATATATATATATATATATATATATATATATATATATATATATATATATATATATATATATATATATAGTATAAAAAGAGGTCGACAAACGTGCGAAAAAACACTAGTTTTACTAACGTTTCGGCAGGTGGGCCTGCATTCGTCGGAGTGAATGGTTACACATGGCACACAGGGCACATATATAAGCCGCTTCTTTGCGTATCACACGGCTAAGTCATTATCAGTAGTATAGGAAACAAGATTATATATCACCAAAGGTACGTGGCTATAGTGCATATACAGCTGAAAACGCGTATCATCATACAATAGTAAATTGGCACATATTAGATACCCTACAACTTGTGTGGAATGAAACAGGTCAGCAAAATAACAGACTGCGCACGCAGTAGCTCACTTGGTCATACGTTCTGCGGGTAATCACAGCCTAAAAACATTCAGTAAGCTTTAAAAAAAAGAAGTTTAGAAAGATAAACAAAATCACAAAGCAGGCAGAGCAAAATGAATGCGAGTAAATGGTGAAGCGACAAAGGCCACCTAAATTATGTAGGTAATATTTGACAATAGGCCAACATCGTGCGAAGAATATACACTTGTCAGTAAAACAAAAAAGCGATTTACTAAGGCAATATGCAAGTAAGCGTACCCGGGCTCTCGTTCATGCCGGCAGATAGTGTTTTGAATTTATGAATTAAAAATGACTCTTTTACTTCGCGTTCATGGTGTGATTTAAAACCCGATTCCAATATTGTAGCTATCATGTTACTGAATGAATGACCTGCCTCGGTGACATGCCTTGAAATCGGTAAGTTAGGAAGGGCATGCACATGAGCTTTATGATTATTGAAACGGTATCGAAAAGCAGTTTCAGTATGACCTATGTATTGTACATGACAGATTGAGCATTCTAGCAAATATGTGACATTTGCAGTATCACAAGTAAAAGTGCCATTAATTTGGAACTTGAAGTTCGTTGCAGTACTGGCTGCCAGTGTTGTTGTCGTCATGTGTGCACACACTTTACAGCGGGGCTTTTTACAAGGACGGCAACCAAGCGTCTGGTCGTTATTGTTCTGTCTGGTTTTAGAGGAAGTTAATAAATCTCGCAAATTTTTGCCTCGTCTGTACACAACACGTAGTGGTTCTGGAAACGCTTTTGCAAGGCGTTCGCTCTGCATAAGTATGTTGTGGTGTTTAGGGAAAATTGATGCGACGTTAGGTGCCGATGCGTTATGGGTTAAAACCAGGTTAACCTGTGAATGACTTTTAGGATTTTTCTTGGGGATGCAGAGTGCTGTACGGTCTTGTGCGTCGGCACGCCTTACTGCGTCATCGACTAACTTGGGCGGATATTTCTGTTTAAGAAGTGCGGTGCGTATCTGGTTACAGTTATTATCAGTCAGATTGCTCAGAGCAAATTCGCTTAAAGCGTAAGGCCTGGCTGTAAGGTATGCTGGATTTGCAGTGCCTTTTGTGGCTGCTTTGAAAGTGTAAATACCTCTGTCTGTCAGTCGGCTTGCGGTAAAGTTTAGTGCTCAATTTTGCATTATCGAGACAAACGGTTACATCGAGAAAGTTAATGGTCTCTGGTGAATATGTGTGCGAAAAGGATATGGAAGGGTGAGCATTATTAAAGTCCGAAATTAAAGACAAAAGTTCCTTCTCTCCATGTGGCCAAATCATGAAAATGTCGTCAATAAATCTTTTGTAATAAAAAGGTTTTAGTGAACGACCCGACAAGAATTTGTTCTCAAGGGATCCCATAAATATATTTGCATAGCTTGGCCCGATCTCAGTACCCATAGACGTATCACTTACTTGAACATAATGCACTCCATTGAATTCAAAGTTGTTGTACTGAAGAATCATTTCAAGCAGTATAGCTATAGTCGAGCTATCAATGGACTTGTCGAGAGCGGAGTGATCGTAAGCCTCAACCACGGACCTTATACCATCCAAGTGCGGTATGCTTGTGTAGAGAGACGCAACATCGAGAGTTACAAGAAGAGCGTTGTTAGGTATAATAAGGTTGGCAATATCAGAAAAGAAGTCGTTAGTATCTCGCAGAAATGACTGGAACGTAGAGGGTATCTGGTTTATCAGGCTATCTACGTAACGCGACAAGTTTTCTGTCACGGTACCTATGCCGGAGACAATTGGGCGACCAGGATTGTTGTGTTTATGGATTTTCGGCAACAAATAGAACCTACCAGCTGCCGGACTAAGAGGGATTAGAGAAGCGGCCCTATCATTTAGTTTTTTCTCCTTTATTAGTTTTCTTATTGTGCCGTCTAATATCGCTTTATAATCCTCAGTCGGATCGGCCTCGAGTCACCTATAAAACGACCTATCATCAATCTGACTGTTCGCTTCAGCAATATATTTGGTCGTGTCCATGACAACGATGGCACCTCCTTTGTCTGCAGGTTTTATTGTGATGTCGGTGCGTTCGCCAAGGTTTGCTATAGCTTTTCTTTCTAGGGTCGATACGTTTCGACGAAAAGACTGGGGTTCATTATAAGCTTGAATGATATCTCGCTGCACTGCTTTAATAAATATGTCCAAGTGTTTGTCACGTTGTGACCCCGGTGTCCAACGTTTAGCCGAGGGTAAAGCGGTTGGATCGTCGGCGGGAGTCGGCTGATCGAAGAAATATTCGCGTAGTCTCATATTTCGTGCGAAGTTGTCTAAATCTTTGTATAACTGAAATTCATTATAGTTACCACTTGCTGGACAGAAGCTTAAACCACGGGATAAAAGACTGAGTTCTTCTTTAGATAAAATAGCAGTTGAAATATTAATAATGTTGTCGGGTGCAGGTTTACGTGTTCTTTTCTTGGCCGAAGATGGAGGCGTTGAGTTTCGAAGTTTTACACCATCTCTGAGCAATTTTTTGCGTTTCTGTGCGTTAAGCTTGGAACGTTTCTTTTGCTCATATGCTCTTAGGGACGATGATTCCTCTGGAGAAAGGCTAAACTGATCGAGTAGTTGGCGCTCCCTGTTTATCAGCGATTTCACGGAAGATCGATAATGGTTTACTACAATGTGTACCAGCTCAAGTGAGGCGTTCTTTAAGGTGTCAAACCACTTCCTCGCGTTGCACTTCGATAGCTTTGATGTTGCTGGCTCTAGACAGAGACTTAAACTACTAGGCGAAATGGAAGCCGCTAAATATGCTTCTAGAGTAGACACAAGTAGCTCGTAACGGACACGTATCTCGACAGACTTCCTAATTATTTGAAACTGTTTAGAACACTTTGAACTCACGATACTATTCGTCAATGAGTGCTGTAGTCAATTATTTGATTTTCTTTTTAAAACGTCTGAATATTTGCGTCGAAGTGGGTACCTGGAGCCCGTAAGGGAAACTGCCGTCTTTCGTGGGTCTTGTGGAGCCAAGCTGGCTGATGTTCCTGGTGCGGAATTCCTCTGGGGAGAGCAGGAGTAGCATTTCTCGTTCCGGGGCAAACAAGGATGATCCGATGACCGCTGGTTGGCGGACGCTGTAGGCGTTGATTCGGCGAGCATAGCATTGCTGCGTGGCTCCTTCAAGGTGGGTTCGTGGCGAGAAGAACTCGCATGACCCTGGATACTTTTGGTCGGCCACATAGCCCCAGGTTGCCTTTTGCGGGTCTTGGCGGTTTCTGGCGTAGTCCGGTGGCTTCTTTGTGGGGTAAGCCCCCGAAGGTGCTGGGGCGAAGATACAGCGTCGCCCCAACCATTTGAAGTTGCTTCACTTGGGGAGTCGAAGCAAAGCTGGCGTATGTGACTTGCCATCAGCACGACGCCCTCAAAGCTCACGTGCAGTCCATCGGCTGCCAGTACTCGTCCAGGTGGCAGCCATTCGAACATGTGGTCCAGAAAAGACACATCCCTAGAGCGTTCGCAGAAACTTCGTAATAGGCTGTTGAAATGGCTTGCTTCGCGGTTGAAACGATGGACAAATACTTGGTTATTATTTCTGCGACGTTGATTTGTGGCCCTTGGCAAGACAAGCGTGGCGTACAGACGGCTTATTTCGGGTCGCTCTTCACGGATTAGGTGTAGAAGGTTGCGATAACACAGAAAGGTTGCTTGAGCACTTCTTTTTGCCAAGTCGTTGCTCCCGACGTGTAGAACCATATATATATATATATATATATATATATATATATATATATATATATATATATATATATATATATATATATATATATATATATATATATATATATTCCTTCCCCTGTACACTCCTTGGCTTTACTGTCTGTTAGATCTCATTAATATTGTGTCAAAACACGGAAAAACGAGCTCTTAGGTATACACTTCTTTCCCTTATTCATTAACGAGGGTCTCGTAACAGAATTGGTATCATTAGGTTGTATACGAGAGACTATTAACCAGCTGCCCACTCGTAATAAAGTTTACGTGCAACGTTACGCCACATGTGCGCATAAAAGAGTGTTTTACACTCGTCGCTTGGCTTATAGATGGCGCTGACTGACACTCCTACATTTAAATTCACATATAAACCCCAAAAAGTGGGTGGAGGGAAGGCCGCTGTGGTAGCTCAGTGGTTAGAGCATCGACCGCGTTATTCGAAGGTCGTAGGTTTGATTCCTGCCCACGGCTGGTTATTCTTTCACCCACTTGTCTTGCTTATTTACATTCCATTGGTTATAATAACTTACCCTGTACATTCCTTGGCATTACTGTCTGTTAGATCTCATTAATATTGTGTCAAAACACGGAAAAACGAGCCCGTACGTGTACACTTCTTTCTCTTATTAATTACCAAGGGTCTCGTACTGGCAGACTTGGTGTCATTGGGTTATATACGAGGGACTATTAATCAGCTGCCCGCTCGTAATAAAGTTGAGGTGCTACGTGACGCCACATATGCGCATAAAAGAGCGTTTCACACTCGTTGCTTGGCTTATAGATGGCGCTCACTGACACTCCTACTTCTAAATTCACATATAAACCCCAAAAATTAGATGGAGGAAAGGCCACTGTGGTAGCTTAGTGGTTAGAGCATCGAAGGCGTTATTTGATGCTCGTAGGTTCGATTCCTGCTCACGGCTGGTTATTTTTTCACCCAGATTTCTTTCTTATTTACATTTCATTGGTTGCAATAACTTCCCCTGTACATTCCGTGGCATTACTGTCTGTTAGATTTCATTATTATTGTGTCAAAACACGGAAAAACGAGCCCTTAGGTATTATACACCTCTTTCCCTTATATATATATATATATATATATATATATATATATATATATATATATTGTAGTGAAGAAGAGGAGCTTCAGCGGCATTTCACGGCGCAACAGGGGCATCGCAATCAGCATAAGCTCGTGCTTGCTGCGCTTGGCCGGACGCTGCTGACCGCTTCGCTTTCTGCGTTCTGCGCTGCAAATAAACCCCGTTACAAGTGGTGGATTCTGCTGGGTTTTGATCACCCTGGAGCTTCGGAATAGCATTTTATCATCCACTATGCCTACCGACGCAAGCGCCGCTCCAACTCCTCCACCGGCACTGCCTACTGTTCTCTGCGCCGTTTCTGTGCGTCTGCGAGATCCCCCTGTCTTCTCAGGTACAGAAGACAAGGACGTTGACGACTGGATTTCAATGTACGAGCGAGTGAGTACTCACAACAAATGAGATGACGCCGCCAAGTTTGCCTACGTCTCTTTCTACCTGGCGGACGTGGCCAAGCTGTGGTTTATAAACCACGAAGCGGAACTCCCTACATGGTCGGTCTTTAAAACGAGCCTCACACAAGTTTTCGGGCGGTCTGAGGTACGCAAACGCCGTGCCGAACAACGCTTACATACTCGGTCCCAGCAGCTTGGTGAGAAATTCACAAGCTATATTGAGGACGTTCTGGACCTTTGCAAGCGAGTGAACGAGTCAATGTCCGAAGAGCTTAAGATCAAGCATATCATGAAAGGCATTGAGGACGACGCTTTTCAAATGTTGCTTTCTAAGAGTCCTCGCACCGTCCTAGAACTGACCGAGTTATGCCAGAGTTTTGACGAGTTGCGCAGGCAACGTCTTTCCACCAGACGTCCCTCGGTGCTCGACGACTCTTCGTCCAGCCTTTCCACCCTTGGCATAGGAGAAGACCATGCCCCTCTTCTCTCCAAGATCCAAGAGTTCATCCGCGCTGAGGTCGCTCGTCAGCTCTCTTTGATGTCCTGTGTACCCGATAAACCACGCAGATCACCGTCTACACTCCGCGACTTCATTCAAGACCAGGTCACACAAGTTCTTTCTCCCGCCCGTGAACCTCCCCCAGTCGCCGCACCTCTCACGTACGCCGAAGCCGTTGCTAGACCTCGACAGCCTGCGTTCAAGCCAGCGCCTATGTATTCGCCGCCACCCTTTTCGCCGCCGACCTATTCACCGCCGCCTATGCCGATACGACCTCGGCCGCAGTTTTCTGCCCCTCAGCCGCAAGTCGGAGTCTACTCCGACCAATGGCGGACCTACGACAACCGTCCCATATGTTTTGCTTGTGGTGGTGTTGGCCACGTGGCACGTTATTGTCGTCGTCACCAGGCTGCCCAGAACATTCGACGAATGCCCTCTTTCGACCCTCAGTTTTCGTCTACGCCTTCAAGCCCTCCTTCCTCTTCCTTTTCTTCTGATCGTCCACACGGCCCGACCCGCCGCTCCCCATCTCCACGTCGACGTTCGCTTTCCCCTATGCGTCGCCGTTCCGGACCCGCCGACCAGGAAAACTAACGGCCGCAGTTCCCGAGGCACGAACTGCGTCCCCGTCGCCATGCACAAGTCCTCGCCCCTGTCCAGCTAACGTCATTGAAGTGTCAGTCGATGGTATCGTCGTCATGGCGCTTGTTGACACCGGAGACGCTCTATCCGTCCTGTCCATGAACCTGTGCCGCAAACTCCGCAAAGCCCTGACGCCAATATCCGGCCGTTCTCTTAGAACGGCTAACGCAGAAAGTGTAACACCTCCCACACCCTGCACCACACGAGGCGTCATCGAAGGGATTGTGTATATCGTCGAATTCGTAGTGCTGCCCTCGTGTTCCCATGACATGATACTCGGCTGCGACTTCCTTGCGAATAATAATGCCGTCATTGACTGCTGTCGACCTCAGCGCACTCATTGACCTCAGCGCACTCATTTCTGACTCTGTTGTTGACCAGTCACTCCTTGACGCTTTCCACCGCTCCATCGATGTCGCAACGTCTTCGTCAGAACGAAGCCAGTTAGTGAACCTGCTGCAAAAGTTTCGTACTTCTTTTGACAGCCACGCTTCTGGCCTCAGTCGCACATCGAACATATCTCACAAGATTGAAACAGGAGGCCATACGCCTCTACGGCAGCGCCCCTACCGAGTCTCAGCGTCGGAGCGCCGTGTTATTGACGACCAGGTTGCTGACATGCTCCAGCGGGGTATTGTACAGCCTTCTAACAGTCCCTGGGCGTCACCGGTCGTTCTTGTTAAGAAGAAAGACGGCTCTATTCGGTTCTGTGTGGACTATCAACGTTTAAACAAGATCACCCGCAAAGACGTTTACCCGTTACCTCGAATAGACGACGCCCTTGACTGTTTGCAGGGAGGAGAATACTTCTCTTCACTGGATTTACGGTCTGGATACTGGCAAGTTTCTATGGAAGCGTCTGACCGACCGAAAACAGCATTTGTCACACCTGATGGGTTATACGAGTTTACCGTTATGCCTTTCGGCCTTTGTAACGCTCCAGCCACTTTTGAAAGAATGATGGACGCTATTTTACGAGGCCTCAAGTGGAACACATGTTTATGCTACCTCGATGACGTAGTTGTCTTTTCCACCAATTTCGACACCCATTTAAATCGTCTCGAGCACGTCCTCACATGTCTCACCGACGCCGGCCTTCAACTCAACCTCAGCAAGTGTCGTTTTGGTGCTCGGCAGCTCACCATTTTTGGCCACGTCGTATCGCGAGACGGCATACTTCCCGACCCCGCCAAGCTTCGAGTAGTCGCCGATTTTCCGAAGCCAAAGAACTTGAAGGAACTTAGAAGTTTTGTCGGCTTGTCGTCATACTTCCGACGCTTTATTAGAAATTTTGCTTCCATATGTGCGCCCCTTACGGACCTTCTTAGCGGCGACAAGGACCTTTCCACCTGGTCACCAGCATGCGTCGATGCATTCACCAAATTACGCCACCTGCTGACTTCACCACCCATCCTCCGCCACTACGATCCTGCCGCTCCAACGGAGGTTCATACTGATGCCAGCGGTGTTGGACTTGGCGCTGTGCTCGCGCAACGAAAGGCAGGGTTTGATGAATATGTCGTCGCCTACGCAAGCCGTACTTTGACGAAAGCCGAGGCTAACTACTCCGTGACCGAGAAAGTGTGTTTAGCTATTATTTGGGCCCTTGGAAAATTTCGCCCCTACCTGTATGGTCACGCATTCGACGTCGTCACTGACCACCACGCACTTTGTTGGCTATCCACACCTAAGGACCCTTCCGGACGACTTGCTCGCTGGGCGCTCAAACTTCAGGAATACGACATCTGCGTTATTTACAGATCTGGTCGTAAGCACACGGACGCCGACGCCCTTTCTCGCTCACCCATATCGGATGAAGGTGTTTGCCTCTCTTCCCTCGAGCCTGCACTTGCGTCATCGGCCTTACGCAACATAATGGTGGAACAATGAAAGAATCTCTGGATCAGTGGGCTCACAAGCGTTCTTTCTGATCCTCTCATTCTTCGTCGTCTCGCTCTCTCCGCCGCCAGGCTAGCAACTTTTGCCTAAGGGATGATCTTTTTTTTTCGATGCAACTACCTTTCTGACGGTCACAAGTGTCTCCCTGTAATACCCCATGATCTTTGAGCTGTTATCTGCAAAGCTTTTCACGCTGACCCACAGTGCGCCCACGCAGGCCACTTCAAGACATACGCTAGGCTTCGACTCAGATATTATTGGCGTGGCATGTATAACTACGTGCGAAAGTTCATTCGCTCGTGTGCTCAGTGCCAACGACAAAAGTTACCTCCCGGGCAAGTCTACCCGTCACAACCTCTTCCTTGTCCTAGTCGACCTTTTGATCGCGTCGGCATTGACATTTACGGACCACTACCATCAACTCTAGCTGGTAATCGCTGGATTATTGTTGCGATAGACCATCTGACACGCTATGCCGAAACAGCCGCGCTGCCGACTGCCACAGCCCGTGACGTTGGAACGTTTCTGTTGCAACGTTTCATTCTGCGTCATGGTGCCCCTCGCGAGCTCTTAAGTGACAGAGGCCGTGCCTTCCTTTCTGACGCCTTGAAGGCATTACTCAACGAATGCCGAATCGTGCACCGCACAAGTACAGCGTACCACCCTCAAACAAATGGCATGACGGAGCGCTTCAACCGTACTCTTGGCAATATGCTGTTGATGTACGTCGCCTCTGATCATTCAAATTGGGACCAAGTTCTCCCGTTCGTCACCTACGCGTATAATACTGCCGTACAAGCTACTACTGGGTTTTCGCCATACTTTCTTTTGTACGGACGAGAACCTTCAAATACAGTAGACACTATTCTTCCATATAAACCTTATGAGTCCGAAAGTACAACTCTGTCCGAAGCTGCCCGACATGCTGAAGAATGCCGCCAGCTTGCCCGCTCTTTTTCTACCGAGGACCAGTGGCAGCAGCAATCCCGCCAGACTGGGGACCGTTCGGCTCCAATTTTTCCACCTGGTTCATTAGTATGGCTTTGGGCACCTGCTACCGCGCCTGGCTGCTCCGCAAAACTTCTTCCCAAATACATCGGGCCATACCGCGTTGTAGAGCAAACGTCACTCGTCAACTATATCGTGGAGCCCATCATCCCATCCACAGACCTACGCTACCGCGGCCGGGACACTGTCCACGTCTCTCGTCTCAAGCCATATTACGATCCATTAGTCGTTTCTTCTCCCTAATCCGCCAGGATGGCGTCTTTTTGTGCGGAGGGCGATTGTAGTGAAGAAGAGGAGCTTCAGCGGCATTTCTCGGCGCTTCAGGGGCATCGCAATCAGCATAAGCTCGTGCTTGCTGCGCTTGGCCGGACGCTGCAAATAAACCCCGTTACAATATATATATATATATATATATATATATATATATATATATATATATATATATATATATATATATATATATATATATATATACATATATATATATATATATATATATATGTATATATATATATATATATATATATGTATTGGTGAGTCCCCCTCTCTGTGATAAACTTTTCTCCTCCTAATTTGCCTGCTATAATTTTATGGGGAGAACTCTTGGCTTTCTTTTTTTATTCTTCACAATATATGCCTGTTAAGCAGGTGAGTGGGTATTTGAACTTTCTGATGCGTGGCTACTCGGTCTTCTTATCGATTGTAGCGCAAAATGCCCACCCCCTCTTAAAAAACTGCCATCCACAAAGACTTGCATTGAAAGTCGGTATCTGTAGCTTCAGTCGTTGAACTTCACGGTACGGTGCTTTCTCGCTTTACCTTCTGCGCTTGCGGAGTTGGGCCATTCGAGGTAGTTAGGCCCGGGTTTACTTGCTTTAAATTGTGGTCCAGCAGTCCTCTTATGTTTTTTAAGACAAAACGTGCTGCGTTACACCACGTAGAAAATCTTCCTGTTGTATTCCCGCACTGTTGTTATTGAGGCTTTGTTATAGTGTAGCCAACCGGATGACGTCATCGAGGTTTGACAGTGTTGCCTCCTTGTCCATGTGGCCGTTAATATTGCTACGTGCCAATGCATGGAGACGAAGAAGAAAAGCATATATATACTGGCGCGAGATAATCTCTGTGGCTGGCGCTGCTCGTTTAACCAGCTGAAAATACATCTGTGACTACCCCTCTGAGTCGGTCTCCTTCTCGTAACATATTTGGTGGAGTTGTGCGATCTCCGTCCTCGCCACGGAACTCCGAAGCGGACGCTCCCTCGTAACTTTCAACATGACCACTCAAGATTCGGCTACATCCTCCCCGGTCACCCGCCCTTCTGCCCGGCCTGTCAAACCAGCTTCCGCAACAACTTTCGTGACACTTCCCGCCCTCAAGGATAGTGGCATGTTATCGGGCCGCGAGGGTTTCGTCGTCGACCAGTGGTAGCGCCTCCACGAACGCGTCAGAGCCACTTACAGGTGGGACTCTACACTTATGCTTGCGATCATCATTTTTTATCTCGGCGGAACCCCTCGTGTTTGGTTTGACAACCACGAGCATGATATTACAAGCTGGGACAACTTGAAGGAATAGATCCATGAGCTTTTTCGCAACCCCTTTGGTCGTCGTGAAACTGCGAAGAATGAGTTGTCGACTCGCGCACAGTCTTCCACGGAGTCGTACATCAGTTACATTCAGGCTGTTTTCTCACTATGCCGCCAAGCTGACGAAAACATGTGTAAGCCTGACAAAGTTGCGCATATTCTTAAGGGTATCGCCGACTATGTGTTCAAACTGTTGGTATTCAACAGTGTGTCATCTGTTGATGTGATTATTCAAGAATCCCGCCGGTTTCAACGTGCTGAAAGCAGGTGCATCTCCCATCAGCTCCAGCGCTTTCCGAACACCGCTGAGACGTCCTCGTTTCTCGACACATATCATCCACCAGACATCTGTGACAACTTGACTCGAATCGTCAGGCGGTAACTTGAAGCAGTTGCTCCAGCTAAGGCTGGACTAACGTCCCCTGACCCCTCTCCGCCAATTACGTTGCCTCTCATTCAAGCAGTCGTCTAGTAGGAAATTGCCTGCTTGGGAATTCACTCCATTTCACCGCCTCCCCGCACCGACTTCAAGCCCCAATACACGCCTGTGCGTCCCATCCTGACCTACTCGCCCTCAACGCTCCGTATTCCGTCCGCATGGTGAACACACGATGACAGGCCGATCTGCTTCTCGCGTCACCAAATCGAGCACATTTCTCGCCATTGCAGAAGTTGCTGGGGTCCTCCTGCACAAGCCTCCTTTCGTAACTTTCATGCAAGTCCTGCCTATCGCCATGAGACCAGCCGCGACCATTTTGCCCAGGAACCTGCTACTGAACACCGCTACTCCCGCTTTCCACCCCCAAACGTCGCCAGTCTCGTTCTCCACAGCCCCGCCAACTGTATTCCTCTGCCTTCCCACAAGGTTCTTCGGCGGAAAACTAAGTGTTGCAGCCCACGGAGGTGGCGCTGCATCGCTTGGACTGACAGAAAATCCTCTCTTGACGATGCGGACAAAACGGAACCTTATAGACGTACAAGTAGACGGCGTACATGTCCCTGCTCTTGTCGACACTGGCACTCAACTTTCTGTGATGACGAGTGATTTTCGCACAAGCTCAACTAGGCTCGCACACCTGTGACCACTCAGTTCGTTCGTGTTGCGGATGCCGGAATAGCGTCTATCTATGGAATGTGCGCCACTCGTGTAAGCATTGCGGATCGACACACAGTTGTTCTCTTCACCGTCGTTGATAAATGCCCCCACGACATAATCTTAGGCTTCGAATTCATGTACACGCATTCTGCCCTCATAGACTGTTCGACCAGTATGCTCCGTCTACGCTTGCCCGCAACAGAACCTCTTGCACAATGGCCGAGTCGCCTCTGCACAACGGGAAATACGAACCTTCCTCCACATACACTGACCTACGTAGAGCTCGTCTCAATACCACCAGTTCCCGACGGTGACTATGTTCTCATCCCTATCACCGATGTCCTCATAAACCGTGGCATTACATTACCACACTTTATTTTGCCCATCGCAGGAAATTGCACGTGTCTCCCAGTTGTCAACTTTAGCTTGACACCTCAAGTGCTGCCACAAAGGATATCTTTGGCGTTGCTCTGCACCTTAGAAGACAATGTGGTAGATGTTTTTACGATGGCCGCTCCTTCTGACCACCACACTCGACATCAATCTCACACTTGCTCCGCCAGCGCTATTACGTCGATGATCGCTTCCAATTTAACGACACAGCAGACTGACGAGCTCAAACGGGTTCTGCTCTCCAACATCGACGTTTTTGACCTCAGCGGCCGTCCGTTGGGGAAAGCTACCGGTATGAGCCACCGCATAAACACTGGTAATGAGCATCCTATTCACAGGCGTCTATATCGGGTGTCGGCGGCTGAGCGGCACATTATCAAAGTGAGGTCGATAAAATGCTCGCCAAGGACATCCTTAAGCCATCCTGCAGTCCTTGGGCTTCTCCTGTAGTCCTAGTTCACAAGAAAGACGGTGCATGGCGTTTCGGCGTTAATTATTGACACCCTAACAAAGTTATCGAAAAGGACGTGTACCCGCTGCCACGAATATATGATGCGCTTGATTGCCTCTGGTGTCCCACTATTTTTCCCCCATAGACCTTCGTTCCAGCTATTAGCACACAGAGGTAGATAAATGGACCGTGAAAAGACGGCATTCATCTCCCCCGATGGCCTATATCAGTTCAAGGTAATGCCCTTCGGCCTTTGTACCGCTCCAGCCACCTTCGAACGAATGATGGACTCCCTACTCAGGGGATTTAAATGGTCCACCTGCTTTTCACCAACACTTGAAACTCATATAGAGCGCCTCTCAGCATCTTAGGAATCTTCTGTCATGCTGGCCTGCAGCTAAACTCGTATAAATGTCACTTTGGACGCCATCAAATGACAGTACTTGGCCATTTAGTAGACGCTAACGGCGTATAACCAGACCCGGCTAAAATCAGCGCCGTCAAAAACTTTTTTACCACCATCTGCGAAGGATGTACGCTGCTTTATCGGCCTATGTTGTTACTTCTGATGCTTCGTGAAAAATCTTGCGCACATAGCGAGGCCGCTTACGCAGCTCCTCAAGGAAAACGTCCCGTTTTCCCTTTTTCATGGGGCTCCAAAGAGGCTTCTGCGTTCTCGACTCTCATCGCTCTTTCCACTACTCCTCCGATTCCGGCACACTTCAACCCTGCTGCCCCTACGGAAATCTGTACAGTTGCAAGTGGACATGGCATTGGTGAAGTGGTGGCTCAGGCCCAACATGGCCATGATTGCGTTATTGCATATGCCAGCCGCCTCTTATCCGCACCTGAACGTAACTATTCGATCACAGAACGTGAGTGCTTGGTTCTTGTATGGGCGGTAGCGAAATTCCGATCTTATCTATATGGACGCCCATTTTTGGTAGTTACCGACCACCACGCGCTCTGCTGGCTCAACTCTCTGAAATATTCATCAGGCCGCCTTGATCGCTGGACTTTGCGCCTGCAAGAGTTTTCCTATTCGGGGGTCTACAAATCGGGCCGTCTACACCATGATGCCGATTGCCTCTCCCGGTACCCTGTCGACGATCCTTAGCTGACTGACGTGCCCACGGAGAACTCTATCTTGTCAGTGTCCAACTTCCTTAACGTGGGGGAAGAACAGAAGCGCGATCCAGTGCTAATTGACATCATAAGCCGTACAGAATCTTCCCCAAATAATGTTGTCGGGTGCAGGTTTACGTGTTCTTTTCTTGGCCGAAGATGGAGGCGTTGAGTTTCGAAGTTTTACACCATCTCTGAGCAATTTTTTGCGTTTCTGTGCGTTAAGCTTGGAACGTTTCTTTTGCTCATATGCTCTTAGGGACGATGATTCCTCTGGAGAAAGGCTAAACTGATCGAGTAGTTGGCGCTCCCTGTTTATCAGCGATTTCACGGAAGATCGATAATGGTTTACTACAATGTGTACCAGCTCAAGTGAGGCGTTCTTTAAGGTGTCAAACCACTTCCTCGCGTTGCACTTCGATAGCTTTGATGTTGCTGGCTCTAGACAGAGACTTAAACTACTAGGCGAAATGGAAGCCGCTAAATATGCTTCTAGAGTAGACACATGTAGCTCGTAACGGACACGTATCTCGACAGACTTCCTAATTATTTGAAACTGTTTAGAACACTTTGAACTCACGATACTATTCGTCAATGAGTGCTGTAGTCAATTATTCGATTTTCTTTTTAAAACGTCTGAATATTTGCGTCGAAGTGGGTACCTGGAGCCCGTAAGGGAAACTGCCGTCTTTCGTGGGTCTTGTGGAGCCAAGCTGGCTGATGTTCCTGGTGCGGAATTCCTCTGGGGAGAGCAGGAGTAGCATTTCTCGTTCCGGGGCAAACAAGGATGATCCGATGACCACTGGTTGGCGGACGCTGTAGGCGTTGATTCGGCGAGCATAGCATTGCTGCGTGGCTCCTTCAAGGTGGGTTCGTGGCGAGAAGAACTCGCATGACCCTGGATACTTTTGGTCGGCCACATAGCCCCAGGTTGCCTTTTGCGGGTCTTGGCGGTTTCTGGCGTAGTCCGGTGGCTTCTTTGTGGGGTAAGCCCCCGAAGGTGCTGGGGCGAAGATACAGCGTCGCCCCAACCATTTGAAGTTGCTTCACTTGGGGAGTCGAAGCAAAGCTGGCGTATGTGACTTGCCATCAGCACGACGCCCTCAAAGCTCACGTGCAGTCCATCGGCTGCCAGTACTCGTCCAGGTGGCAGCCATTCGAACATGTGGTCCAGAAAAGACACATCCCTAGAGCGTTCGCAGAAACTTCGTAATAGGCTGTTGAAATGGTTGCTTCGCGGTTGAAACGATGGACAAATACTTGGTTATTATTTCTGCGACGTTGATTTGTGGCCCTTGGCAAGACAAGCGTGGCGTACAGACGGCTTATTTCGGGTCGCTCTTCACGGATTAGGTGTAGAAGGTTGCGATAACACAGAAAGGTTGCTTGAGCACTTCTTTTTGCCAAGTCGTTGCTCCCGACGTGTAGAACCATATATATATATATATATATATATAAATATATAAATATATATATATATATATATATATATATATATATATATATATATATATATTCCTTCCCCTGTACACTCCTTGGCTTTACTGTCTGTTAGATCTCATTAATATTGTGTCAAAACACGGAAAAACGAGCTCTTAGGTATACACTTCTTTCCCTTATTCATTAACGAGGGTCTCGTAACAGAATTGGTATCATTAGGTTGTATACGAGAGACTATTAACCAGCTGCCCACTCGTAATAAAGTTTACGTGCAACGTTACGCCACATGTGCGCATAAAAGAGTGTTTTACACTCGTCGCTTGGCTTATAGATGGCGCTGACTGACACTCCTACATTTAAATTCACATATAAACCCCAAAAAGTGGGTGGAGGGAAGGCCGCTGTGGTAGCTCAGTGGTTAGAGCATCGACCGCGTTATTCGAAGGTCGTAGGTTTGATTCCTGCCCACGGCTGGTTATTCTTTCACCCACTTGTCTTGCTTATTTACATTCCATTGGTTATAATAACTTACCCTGTACATTCCTTGGCATTACTGTCTGTTAGATCTCATTAATATTGTGTCAAAACACGGAAAAACGAGCCCGTACGTGTACACTTCTTTCTCTTATTAATTACCAAGGGTCTCGTACTGGCAGACTTGGTGTCATTGGGTTATATACGAGGGACTATTAATCAGCTGCCCGCTCGTAATAAAGTTGAGGTGCTACGTGACGCCACATATGCGCATAAAAGAGCGTTTCACACTCGTTGCTTGGCTTATAGATGGCGCTCACTGACACTCCTACTTCTAAATTCACATATAAACCCCAAAAATTAGATGGAGGAAAGGCCACTGTGGTAGCTTAGTGGTTAGAGCATCGAAGGCGTTATTTGATGCTCGTAGGTTCGATTCCTGCTCACGGCTGGTTATTTTTTCACCCAGATTTCTTTCTTATTTACATTTCATTGGTTGCAATAACTTCCCCTGTACATTCCGTGGCATTACTGTCTGTTAGATTTCATTATTATTGTGTCAAAACACGGAAAAACGAGCCCTTAGGTATTATACAGCTCTTTCCCTTATATATATATATATATATATATATATATATATATATAAATAAATGATGCTTCCGTCCACTACTTTATCATTCAAAAAGGTGTGCTATACCGCCACGATTTCCAACCAGACGGGCCTGACTTTCTCATTGTTGTGCCTAAGCATTTGCGCCACTTTGTTCTCACCAAACTTCATGACGCTGCCATGGCTGGACACCTTGGCGTATCCCGCACGTACGAGCGCGTCCGGCGCCGTTTCTTTTGGCCAGGCCTTGCTCGCTCGGTACACCGTCACGTCACCACGTGCGACCTATGCCAACGTCGTAAAAGACCGTCGCTGCTACCCGCTGGCCATCTTCAACCAATCGACATACCCACGGAACCATTTACTGTGTTGGGTTAGACCTGCTTGGCCCTTTTCACACATCAACATTGAGAAACAAATTGATAGCCGTGATTACAGACTATGCTACACGCTACGCTATTACGCGAGCTCTCCCGACAAGCTGTGCAACCGACGTCGCTGACTTCTTTTTACGGGACGTTATATTGATTCACGGTGCTCCAAGACAGCTCCACACAGACCATGGCCGTATATTTTTATCCCAAGTCATCGCCGACATTCTGCGTTCGTGTTCTACGCAACACACACTGACAACCGCTTACCACCCTCAAACAAACGGCCTCACGGAACAATTTACCCGTACTCAAACAAATATGCTCGCTATGTACGTGTCGCCCGACCACCTAGACTGGGACCTCGCCTTACCCTACGCAACTTTCGCGCATATTTCATGCCGTTACGACACAGTGGGCTCTTCGCCGTTCTACTTATTGTACGGAAAAGAGCCGACTTTACCACTGGACAGAGTCATTTTAGCTCACACCACGTCCACCAGCGAGTATGCCCGCGACGCGA
The DNA here is from genome assembly GCF_043290135.1 of Rhipicephalus microplus. Lineage (NCBI taxonomy): Eukaryota > Metazoa > Arthropoda > Arachnida > Ixodida > Ixodidae > Rhipicephalus > Rhipicephalus microplus. The sequence continues at coordinate 203,525,111 of NC_134702.1, read as the reverse complement.
TCGCGCGAGCCGATCATGCCCGTCAGCTCACTCGCGTTCGGCTGATGGCGTCCAAACCAACCAATGCCGTCGGTACGATGCGGAACATAGAGACGTGAATTTCGCTCCCGGTACCCTCGTTTTACTCTGGTCCCCTCATCGTGGCCTCAACACCTGGCACCTACGAGATCAGCCCCATCTGTCCATCATCATCTGCTGTGCGGTCCAGTGATATTTTACACGTATTGCGGATCACGCCCTACAAGAATGTATCAGATAATGTCCTTTAAAGCACCGAGACGGTGCGTCCTCCGCCGGGGGTCATGCTACGTGCCAGTGCATGAAGATGAAAAAGAAAAGCATATATAGACTGGCGTGAGCTAATCTCTGCTACTGACACTGCTCTTTTAACCAGCTGAAAATACATCTGTGACTACCCCTCTGAGTCAGTCTCCTCCTCGTAACAATATGAAAGGCGTCCGGATTATGTTGCTGTAGCAGGTCCCTCTAGAGTCCCAGGCCTTGAGTGACACCAAGTCTAATTGGGCGGCGGCTCTTCCGAGGGTGGCCTTATTTCGCCATGGCCGAGGCATGGAAGGAAGTCTCTCGAGGGGCTGTGCCGGGTTTCGGAACCAACAGATGTGGAATGAGTGGTCACCCAGACGTGTATGAAAGACGTCCGTTTATTGCCAATCCTCGAGGTGAACTACCACTCTGCCCACATCCGCATGCCCGCATGCCCTCGAAGGCACCTCAGTTCTTCTCCCGTAGAGTCTGCCATGGTCCAAGTTGCTGGGCTATTATTTTGTATGTTTTTTTAAAATTTGGGCAACGACTTGCAGTAGTTCGTATACAACTATTGAATAGCAGAGAACCCTAACCTAAGAGAACCTGTGTTAATAAAAGGTGTTAAATATTTAAGAATACTTGAACTTTACTATGGGAGAACAGCAAGCCGTCAAAGTGCAATTGCATGCATGTGTGTTTAGAAAAATGTATTCGACGATTAAGAGTACGATGTGCTAAGCAGCGCCCGTTGAGTAGTTATTCATGATTTTGTTTGTAAGCAATTGTGTTTCATTGCATCTATTGTATTGTTATACTGTTCATTGTATCATGATATCGCATAAGTTCTTGTGTACACGTATGCCAAAATTGTCATGTATATTAGAGCAATGATGTCTTTCGTTCAACGTTGTGATGTTGGTCGTGGTACATAGATCTGTCGAAGTATGTGTGCCAAATACTGGTATGTTATGAAACTTTTGTTTTTCGCACATAGTTTAAATAAACTTTTCGTAAACACTATGTACTCCACTATTGGGAAGGTCGTCGTTGATTGTGTCTACAGTAGCCGGAAAAATCGATGGGGTTTAGAGAGGCAAAACACAACTTTATTGTCATCAGACTTAGAGGGATACTAAAGGTAACTATTGGGTCGACATTAATTGTTAAAATAGTGGTCCATAAACCTCATAGTGTTGCTTTTTGTGCCAAGGAAGTGCTTATTTTGAAATAAAATCACGTTTTAGTGGTCCGCTTTGGGTTAGCGCACTTCAAATTACTCGCCGGACCGTCTTACGACACTGTTGCCGTGCAAAACGTTGTCCGGCTTTACTGCGCAGCCGCCGGCACTACTAGCAGCAGAACAAATGCAGCGGCTGCCATTGGCTCCGAGATGGAAGACATGTTTTGGTTCAACTGGGCGCCGCTAGATGAGATGACGTGTCCAGTGTTAATTAGACAAAAACTGAATGATTGAAATGTGGGGTTTAACGTCCCAAAACCACAATATGATTATGAGAGACGCCGTAGTGGAGGACTCCGGAGATTTCTACCACCTGGGGTTCTTTAACGTGCACCCAAAGCTGAGCACACGGGCTTACAGCGTTTCCGCCTCGGTCGGAAATGCTGCCGCCGCAGCCGGAATTGGATCCCGCGACCTGCGGGTCAGCAGCCGAGTACCTTAGCCACTAGACCACCATGGCGGGGCGGCAAAAATTGAATTTCAGAACCAATTGCGTCATTTCAAAAAGTAACGTCTGGTGGTTCTTTTATCCATGAATCAAACAGAAATGAACAAGAAGCATTGTAATACGTGTCTTGATGCACGGAAAGTTCTTTTTTAGAGCAGCTAGTTCGACTTCTAGGGATTACTTGAGGTGACTTATCTGACGTCATCAGGATAATTTTGAGAATCTCCTATCATAGCTCATGTGTTTCCGTGCATTTACCTTGATTTCTCGGTAAGTAGGGCATTGCTGATAATAATATTGTCATTTTAGAAGTCGTACATGGAGCTTTCACTCTCACGTAAATTGGTATTTCACTTTAGTGTGTCTTTAAGTAGGTAGGTGATCCGCCAGGTTGTCCTTGTGGCCAGCTCCTCTGCCTTTTGTACGGACTGGAGCTGAACTGCCAGGCTGATGTGGGTCAAAGCTGCTTTCTACATTTCGGACGAGGGAGAGGCCAGGAGATCGGGAGAGGGGGAATCTTCCCTGCAGGTCCGCAGAGTTTGAATAAAAGAGTCTATTGAGTCACAATACATGTATCGCGGATCAATAGTGACGTGCCTAATTTTCTGGGCACGGAAATGAATATGTTTGTAAGCGGCGCCAGGTAATCTTATGGCACTTATCAGCTTATGGTGTGGGGGTGGTTTCGACAGCCTCGAAAGACGGTAATACTGCGTAATTTAGAAAGAGTGTTGACTGATTTAGAGTACTTCTTACTCTACCAAAAAAAGAGCATAGAGCCGTCCCTATCTACATGTGTGCTTTGCAAAAGTTGTTAACGATTCAAATTATCAAGTACTCTACTTTGGGAGAGCATAAAGCCGTTGCGGGGGCTACTGTGGCGTCGATACAGGTTTAAGAGACTTTTATTTCCGGATATATCTTGCATAGCTTATGTGCACACAGAAAAATGGATAATGGTGATCGATGCGTATGTACCATGCAAGCTGTTATATACAGCGAAAAGAACTGATTTGTCTATGCAGTGATGTACAATGCAAAAATTGTACAACAAAGACAGGACATTCATGACCATTGAGACGATTAAACATAAATAAACAGTAAGGTGATATGAACAAACAAGGGGGGGGGGTCATTCACAGTGTAGTGTGATGTTTTTGTATTCACCTGTGCGGACAGTTTGTTCTCGGGCTCAAGAACAATATTGCTCAAAAAGGACATGTCTTTAAAAAAGAAAAGGAAATACACACTGCAATTTCACCGAGGTACAAGCTATAGCCCACCTCCTCAATAGGGAAGGTAAGGCATGGACACTCTGTTGTTTTTTACAATAATGAATCGCGTAGACTAGCGTCGGAGGAAAGCCTCCTCTCTCAGCATGACTAGTTCTGCGTTGAGATGCATTACCATTACGTTTCTTAGCCGATGTAGCAGAGGAAACATGGCTTTCTGAGGGCATGCCCTCAGGCGGGCCAGTCCCCTCCGCTTCCATAAGACGAAGGCTCCGATAGGCATTAAGAGTTCGACGAAGTTATCCCTGTGGCTAGACTTCCACTGCATACTTGTTTGAAATATTCTGGTAACCATGTGCCAAAAGGTGCGCGCTACTATACATTCATGGAAGACATGGTTAAGCGTTTCGACGCGACCGCATTGCGGGCTTGTAGCGGAGGGCGCCACGCTCCACGCCGCGAGATGGTCGGCCGTTGGTAAAGCCTCCCATTTCCTAAGCCAGTTTAAATCATGGACTTCGGTGGAGAGAGGCGTGTTTGTGAGAGTCCGACGTCTTTTCGCCCGGCATTTCCGGCGTTGTTCCTCAGATAGGCTTTTAAATGCTATTAGTTCCCTCATGTCGGTGGGGGACATTTTCATAAGTTCTTGAACTGGAAAATCGTTTCGCCATTGTTGCAAAGATTTTATAACGTGTGTGTAGTACGCCGGTGGCTGTTCAGAAACTGGTCTCGTGTCGTTTGCTATAACAAAATTCTTTTAAAGGTTCCTAGCAGATACACTACGAGTTGTCTGCCCCGATACGATGAGTTCAAGAGTGCCCAGGTGGGGCGCCACTATATAGTGAACACCAGCATGTGAAATATAATTAGGAAGCGGAGTTTTCGTTAGCACACCCCATGTGCCTCTTTCTGAAAAGCCTCTGTGCTACATCTGGCTTCGCTGCAGATTTTGGTTCACCATACCAGTAAACGTACGCGTAAACTACATAATAAGGTATACTACAGAAACCCAATTGAGTTGCCGTGCCAACTTTTATACAAACTACAGTATATGAAAAGTTTTGCAATAACGTGGTTAAATTTGTGGCCAAGAGTACCCCAACAACCAGTGGGCAGCTTCAACCGGAGGAGGATACTCCTCAGTTCACTGTGCACAAGCCCTGATAGCCTTGGCAATGTATAGTGGCACGGCTACTGGATAAAAAAATAGCAGCATATCCACGGAGTGAATGATGGAGAGTGGGGCGAAGCATTTGTTCGTCCATGCGTCCGTCTGTGTGACCATACATACGTCTGTTCGTGCGCCCATCCCTGCGTTCGTTCATGCATCCGCCCCTGCGTCCGTTCATGCGTCAATCCATGCATCTGTCTGTGTGTCCGTTCGTCCATTTATTCAACACTCCAAGTCCCAACCATCTCGCATCAATTTATCATATATTCCCCATATAGAAGCACTGCCAATCAGTGGACGTTCCAAGAACTAAACGAGAGGTAGCACGCGCACACTTTCTTACGGCTTGCGCTTCGGGTCTACTTCCAACCTTCAACCACCTTGAGTTCATGGTATATACTAGTTCACTGTATTCATGGCACTGCGGCCCAATGCTCGCTAAACCTTTCTAAAACCAAGGAGCTTACGCTCAGCGAGTATAACGTAGCAACCTTTTCCTGTCAGATAGTGCTCAATGTACATGCCAGTGGCTGCTAATGTGAAATGAGAGACAGGAGGACTCAGCTTTTAATTTCTTACGGCTTGCGCTTCGTATCTGCTTCCCCCCTTTAACCACCTCGAATTCATTCATGGTATATAGTAATTCATTGTATTCTTGACCCTGCGGCTCAACGCTCGCTAAACCTTTCTAAAACTAAGGAGGTTACACCCAGCGAGTATAATGTAGCAACCCTTTCTTGTCCAATAATGCTCAATTTACATGCCAGTGGCTGCTAATGGGGATCGGAGCATGCGCGTTGACTAAAAGCCGAATGCTCCTGTCTGTCACTCCCCGTTAGCAGCCATTGGCATGTACATTGAGCACTATTTTTTATTGTTTAACAACGCACAGAAGAAATCTCTCACCGGCACTACCTTGGAGGTCCAATGTTATACCTATTTCGGGTATGTGCCACTGGTGGTTACGTACTACGAGGGACGATCAAGCCACGCGATAAGGAGCTTCGCCCCTAAAAAGGGCAGCATATCCATGGAGTGCATGATGGAGAGTGGGACGAAGCATCCGGCCATTCATTCGTTCTTTTTTCCGTCCGTCCATGCGTGCGTCTGTGTGGCCGCTGGTGTGCCCATCCACCTGTCCGTGCGTGCGTCTGTTCATGCGTCCGCACGACTTTCTGTGCGTCTGTCCTTGCGTTTGTCCATGCATCCGCTCCTGCGTCCGTCCAAGCATCCATCCGTCCGTGCAGCCATCTGTGCGTCCGTCTATGAATCTGTCTTTGTGTCCGTTCGTCCATCTATTCAACACTCCAAGTACCACCATCTCGCATCATTTCATCATATATTCCGCATATGGACCGCCACCCAGCGGACATTCCAAGGACTAAACAAGAGATGGCAAACGCACACTTTCTTACGGCTTGCGCTTCGTGTCTAATTCCCAGCTCTTACCACTTCGAGTTCATGATATATACTAGTTCACTGTATTCATGGCACTGCGGCCCAACGCTCGCTAAACCTTTCTAAAACCAAGGAGGTTATGCCCAGCGAGTATAACGCAGCAACCCTTTCTTGTTAGATAGTGCTCATTGTACATGCCAATGGCTGCTAAGGGGGAATGAGAGTGTGATAAGTGAAGTGCGTGTTTCGTGAAGTGCGCGAGTGCAACCAGTGTTCGGTTTAAAATGTGCGCGAGTGCACGGCATAGGAAAGAAGACGACGACGACCGATAATGTGGACGCGCGCTTTCGCGATGTATTCGGTGAGAAAGACGATGGGCAGACGGGGCGCGTGAAGTTCGGACCAATGAGAGGCCCCCACGCTGGTTTTGGAAGAAGCCCGAACGAAGAACGGGGCAAACGTGGCCGGGACGCGACGGAGGCAAGCAGGCTACCAGGGCGCGGGGGTGGCGGCCGAGTTCCTGAGGCAAGGCTGCTGCGGGCTCCCACGTGGTCGGGCACCCGAGCATCATCTATCGTCTGGCGTTGGCCAGGCCGCTCGTCGTCTGGCGTTGGCCAGGCTGCTGGTCGTTTGGCGTTGGCCAGGCTTCTCAACATCTGGCTTTGGCCAGGCTCGTCCCGTTTCCAGGGCTACGTCCCAGCGTCGGAGGACGAATGCTGAGAGGTCACTGACCTTGGTGCGTTCCGGAGTTACCTTCAACCACGAGGAACGCTTGGACCTCAGATCTACCTTGCCTGCACCCCATCGCATCAACCCTCGCCGTCTACAAGAGTGCCGCGACCGAACGGTGACAGTCGCTTTTGCTATTGCGGGAGTTACGCATCCTTAGCATTTCGCGGTCATTAGGTTAACTTCTCCTCGAATTTGTGTGCTTTGTTTGTTTTTCCTCTTATCCCTTTCTCTTTATCTAGTTTATTGAAAATATATTTAATTGTTTTTCTTGTGTGCATAAACGGTCTCCTGTTCTCTTTACCGATGTGGGTTTTCTCATCGGTTTGTATGCACAAGAACCTACACGAGAGCTTGTGGGTTGACTAGCCTCGTGACAATTGGCGTCCACGACAGGACGAGATTGTTTATGCAATTAAGGTTTTAGGGGCGAAGCTCCTTATGGCGTGGCTTGGGCGTCCCTCGAATGTAACCACCAGTGGCACATACCCGAAATAGGTATAACACTTGACCTCCAAGGTGGTGCCAGTGAAAGATTTCTTCTGTGCGTTGTTTAACAATAAAAATAGTGCTCAATGTACATGCCAATGGCTGCTAATGGGGAATGAGAGACATGAGCATTCGGCTTTTAGTCAACGCGCACGCTGCGATCCCCATTAGCAGCCATTGGCATGTACATTGAGCACTATCGGACAAGAAAGGGATGCTACATTATACTCGCTGGGTGTAACCTCCTTAGCTTTAGAAAGGTTTAGCGAGCGTTGAGCCGCAGTGCCATAAATACAATGAACTTGTATATACCATGAGTGAACTCAAGGTGGTTAAAAATGAGAAGTAGATACGAAGCGCAAGCCGTAAGAAAGTAAAAGCCGAATTCTCCTGTCTCTCATTTCTCATTAGCAGCCATTGGCATGTAAATTGAGCTCTATCTGACAGGGAAAGGTTGCTACGTTATACTCGCTGGGCGTAAGCTCCTTAGTTTTCGAAAGGTTTAGCGAGCGTTTGGTCGCAGTGCCATGAATACTGTGAACTAGAATATACCATGAACTCGAGGTGGTTAAAGGTGGGAATTAGACCCAAAGCGCAGGCCGTAAGAAAGTGTGCGTGTGCCACCTCTCGTTTAGTCCATGGAATGTCCGATGGATGGCGGTGCTTCTATATGGGAAATATATGATAAAAAGATGCGAGATGGTGGGACTTGGAGTGTTGAATAGATGAACGAACGGACACACAAACAGATGCATGGATGGACGCATGAACGGACGCAGGGGCGGATGCACGAAAGAACGCAGGGACGGGCGCACAAACAGACGCATGGACGGTCACACAGACGGACGCATAGACGGATGAATGCTTCGCCCCACTCTCCATCATTGACTCCGTGGATATGCTGCCATTTTTTTACAGAAGGAGAGAAAATGACTACGTCTGATTTAACGGCGTTAGCGATACGCATGGGGCTCGAGGGCGATGAGTTGAAGGCATGGCTGGATGAGCGTGAGGCACGAGCTCGCGAAGAAAAAGCAGCTGAGCGAGAGGCAAGAAAGGAGAGGATGGAACAGGCGGAGTTGGAACGAAAACTTGAGGCCGAAAGCCAGAAGACGATTCAACTGCGTCTTCAACTTGCTCATGTGGAAGGGGCCAGGGGATCCGCGGCGTCGGACCATGGTCGACAGGTGCGAGAACCGTGTAACGTTAACCCGCACAATTTCATACCCGGATTTAATGAAAACCGGGATGACCTTGATGCTTATCTCAAGAGATTTGAGAATGTGGCCACCGGTCAGGAATGGCCTAAGGATAAGTGGGCCACGGCACTGAGTCTGTGTCTGAGCGGAGAAGCTCTCAAATTATTTGGTCGCTTGTCTCCAGAAGAGGCACTTGACTACGAGAAAGCCAAGCTAGCATTACTGCAGCGTTTTCGTTTCACGGCGGAGGGCTACCGGGAGAAGTTCCGGCATAGCAGACCTCAAGATGGAGAAACAGGCAAGCAGTATGCCACCAGGTTGGCAAGTTTTTTCGACAGATGGGTGGAGATGTCCAAGACAGCAAAAGAATATTCGTCTGTTGGAGATCTCATAGTAGCTGAACAGTTTATCAATCAATGCCATAACCGCGTGGCGCTTTTCCTACCTAAAAAAATTCGTAAGCTAGATGAAATGGCCGAGGCTGCGGACAATTTTCTAGAGGCCCAACGACAGTCAAATTTGTTGGTTTTTCGCGACAAAACGGAGAACGGCGCCGCAGGAAAATGCGGAAGTACAGCGGGGAAGTCTCCCACTCGGTGTTTTGTCTGTGATAAAACAGGTCACAGGGCAGCAGAATGTCGTGCTCGGACAAGACCATACTGTGACTACTGTCGCAAAACGGGGCATGATATTAAGGTATGTACCAGAAAGCAGAACGCCACTAAGAGGACTTCTTGTATCTTGTCGCCGGAGGAAAAGGCAGAAGTAGTGAGTGATATACCTGCGGACAAGCAGAAGGAGAATATGACCAGTGCGGTAAATACGCAGCCAAAGTCAGAAAAACATCCGATGCCAGTGCTGCAGGGCATTATATTCGGCCAAGCGGCTTCCGTCCTACGGGATACAGGAAGCAATACAATGGTGGTTCGGCGTTCTTTGGTGCCAGATGAAGCACTGACAGGAACCACGACGGCCTTGTTCTTAGCAAACGGGAGCCGGATCACGGTACCAGAGGCGAAGGTGGAGATTTTTTCGCCATATTTTTCAGGCACGTGTATCGTGAAATGCATGTCCTCCCCGCTATATGACATCATCGTTAACAGTGTGCCAGGATCTCGTGCTGCTGATGACCCTGACAAGAAATGGAAAGAAAAACTGGTTGAAGGAAACTTCACTCCGAACGGCGTAGCCGAGACCTTGTATAAGAAGAAAGAAAACCATCGTTTAAAGACATCACTTGGTAGTATGAAGAGCACAAGCGTCCGGCCGGATTCAGCTGCAGTTAGCGCCAGAAGTTTGAAGATGAACAGGAGGGAGCTCGAGAGGGCCCAAGCAGAAGACAAGACCCTGGAAGCTTGCAGGGACAAAGTAGGGCAGGTTTTTTATTGCAGAGGATCGACCCAGTATTCCTTTGTCATGGAGAAGTCATTGTTGTATCGAAATTACCGACTATCCTCTGGCAAATTGATACAGCAGGTCGTAGTTCCTCTCAAGCTGCGAAGTCACGTGTTGATGATGGCCCATGAGAGTTCGATGTCCGGGCATCAACGAGTAACAAGAACTATTGATCGCGTGTTAGGTTCATTCTATTGGCCAGGGGTCCAGGAAGAGATTAAAAGATACGTGCGTTCCTGTGACACGTGCCAAAGAATGTATCCAAAGCACAAAGTAGGAAAGGCTCCTCTTGGGAAAATGCCCCTGATTGACACTCCTTTTGAGCGCGTGGCCGTGGACATTATTGGACCCTTACAGCCGGTCTCAAATAGGGGCAACAGATACATACTGACCATGGTCGATTTCACTACGCGCTATCCTGACGCCATTGCTTTGCCGGCGATTGACTCCGCGACTGTGAAAGACGGGTTGTTCGAAATGTTTTCCCGCGTTGGATTTCCCCGCCAAATCCTGTGCTATCAGGCCTCGTGCTTCACGTCGGACCTGTTGAGAGAGGTAAACGATCTGTTGGCAATCGAACATCTGAGTTCGACGCCCTATCATTCCATGTGCAATGGTTTGGTAGAGCGATTTAATGGGACTTTGAAACAAATGTTGCGCAAGCTATGCCAAGAGGATCCCAAATCATGGGATCGATTGCTTGCACCACTTCTATTTGCATATCGAGAAGTTCCTCGGGCCAGCATGGGGTTCTCTCCTTTCGAACACATTTACGGGAGATACGTCCGAGGACCACTAAACTTGTTAAAGGAGCTGTGGACTGGAGAAAAGATCGAAGAGGAGGTGAAAACGACCGACGGATATGTCCTCAATCTCCGGGATCGTCTGGAAAGAACGCTAAAATTAGCCCATGAGAACCTGATACGAGCGAAAACGACTCAAAAATATTTATTTATTTATTTATTTAATAATACTGTCAACCCTCCAAGAGGGTCATAACAGAGAGGACAATACAATTACATACATAAAAAATGTACAAGGTACATAAAGTTGCATAACACTCGGCACTTCACAATGAAAACAGGTATTTCATTAAATAACAATTCAGAATTCAAAATAACAATTCAAAATTCATTGACATATTCCAAAATAATGGACATGAGGTCGCTTACATCAAACTCAACAATCTCGTAAGTGTGCCTCTACAGCATTTTCGAAGTCGGTGACATTGTTTAAAACAACAATTGCGTTTGGTAGTTTGTTCCACATTTCTACGACATCTGGGAAGAAAGAATATCGAAACATGTCAGTATTTGTTTGGTATGGTTTTATGACGCAATCGTGGTTAGTTCGGGGATTTATTTTGCCTGGGGGGTGTAAATATTTGAACTTATCAATCTTAAGTTGATCGTGAATTATTTGGAAGAATACCTTCAGCCTATATTTTTTTCTCCGTAGTTCAAGAGTATCTAAGTTGCATCTCTGTAACATCAGCGTGACCGATTCCTTTCTTCGGTATGTTGAACAAATAAAACGCGCCGCCAGTCTTTGTATTCTTTCCAGCTTCTTCTTAAGGGTCGCTTGATGGGGACTCCAAACAACGGCTGAGTATTCTAGTATCGTCCTAATGAAGGTGGTGTATGCAATATGTTTTACGTCACGCGATGCATGTTCCAGTTTTTTCCTCAATATGTACAACTTTTGATAGGCTATCGTGCAAACGTTATCTATATGTTCAGTCCATGACAATTTTCGCGTAATTGTTACCCCGAGATACTTGAACTGTTGCGCATGCACCAACAAGTGTCCACCAATGCTGTACGGAAAGGAATGGATAGTTTTCCTTTTACTGATGTGTGTATATGTAGATTTAGAATAATTTATTGACATTTTCCATTTCCTACACCAATTATCTAACTTTTTCAAACAATTCTGAACTTTCAATTGGTCATCTAACTTGGTAATTGTGGCGTAGATTAGGCAGTCGTCTGCAAAAAGTTTAACTTGGACACCCTCTTCTGCCGCCACACTACTGATGTCATTGATATAGAGGAGAAAGAATAGTGGTCCCAATACTGAGCCTTGGGGCACCCCTGAAAGTACAGCTAAAGGATCTGATACATGGCCATCCAGTTTTACTACCTGCGTACGGTTTGTTAAATATGCTTCAATCCATTTTATTACGAGTTCATTTATTCCTGCATTACGTAATTTGAAGATTAATTGGACATGAGGTACTTTATCGAACGCCTTCGCAAAATCCACGCAAACCACATCAACCTGTTGTCTTATATCTACAGCAGCCGCAAAATCATGGATTGTTTCTATTAACTGTGTCACGGTTGATAACCCGGTCCTGAAGCCATGTTGATAAGGATACAGCAAAGTGTTCTGATCTAGGAACCTGAGTATATGTTTTGCTATTATATGTTCGAACAGTTTGCAGGTAACTGAAGTAAGTGACACTGGACGGTAATTTGTAGCCTGTTTTCGGTTGCCTCCTTTAAATACAGGAATGACGAATGCGGTGCGCCAATCTTGTGGCAGTGAGTGCGTTGTATATGTTTTTTGAAAGATGATAGTCAGATAATGCGACATCCATTCTGCATATCGCTTGAGGAATACAGTTGGTATACCGTCGGGACCGCTCGATTTTTTCGTGTCTAATTTGAGTAGTTGTTGAAATACGCCTTCCCTAGCTATTTCGAGTGTTTCCATTGGGACAGTGGGAAGAATTCTTAAGGCTTCTTCCGTACTCGCTGTAGTTTCCGGTGGGTTAAATACAGACTGAAAAAAGTTGTTGAAATGGTTTGCTATCTCATCTTTTTTTCTTATAATGTTACTACCAACATGAATTTCATCAGCTGTTTCTTTCCTGTCGCTAAAATACCGCCAAAATTTCTGAGGTGAAGACCTGAGGAACTCACTGAGGTTTTTTTCAAAAAATGTTTGTTTAGATGTAGCCAAGGTAGGCCTGAGTTCAGTTTTTAAATTTCTCAGAACCACTGGCGACGTGCTCCCCTTACGCAGTCTCTTAAGTTTCCTCTTCATATGAATTATATCTCGGGTGATCCAAGGACTTCTCTGTTTCGTTTTTTTAACGCGTGATGGAACATATTTGGCTATGCAGTAACATATAATACATTTGAATTCTTGCCATAGCTCTTCTACTGATTTTAAACCCGAGATGCTCTCGAAATTATCCAATTGGATCTCCAAATAGTCAAGAATCGATGTATCGTCAGCCCTAGCATAGTCTTTAACGTTTACTGGCACATAGCTCTTCACATGTCTCAATGCTCGAACAGGCAGATCAAGACAGATCATCCTGTGATCCGATATACCATCTTGCACCATCACCTTGTAATCATTTAATTTATTTGATAGGAACACCAAGTCTAGTATCGACCTTGACGTCGGCGTAATTCTGGTATCTTCAAGCACTATTTGTTTCAAATTGTAGGTAAACATAATTTCTAGCATTTTTTCTGCGTTTACTGGCTCCCCACCACTGTATGAAAAATTCTTCCAGTTTATATGTGGAATATTAAAATCCCCAGTCAATATCAACCTAGTGTTCCCATTTACATGAGCACATAAAAACTTGTTCAAGGATTTCAGAAACTCAGGGGAGCTTGAGGGTGGCCGATATACAACTCCAATAAGGAAAACGGTGCTTTCACATGTTATTCTACACCAGAGAGTTTCTGGTACTTCACAATCAATCAACGAAGCATTAAGAGAACCTTTAATGATTATACACACCCCACCTCCACGTGAGTCTCTGTCTTTTCTAAATATGTTGTAACTGGGAGGTACAACACAATCATTCGGTATATTTTCATGCAACCACGTTTCTGTTATCGTGGTTATGTGAGGATCGTGGGAAAGCAATAAGTACTCAAGGTGCGTAGTCTTGTTCACTATACTGCGAGCATTGAACGAGAGCAATCTTAGCTATTTTTTGGTGCCTCAAATGAGCTGCCTGGGCTATCAGATCCGTTTGACTCAGTTGATACGACGCGCTCACTTCGCTTCGTTGTAACAGTACCACGTTTGCCCGAGTGCAAATAGCGCTCGCCTCTGACGTCATCCCATGCGTATATGTCATCGTTTATCCTGAGTTTATCGTGTACGAGAACTACTTTCGCACCCGCCTCCCTATCCAAGGCAGCGCTTTGCCATAACTTCTTTCGTATCTGCACTGTTTCCTTCGCATAGTCGTTGCTTATTCTGATCGAAGTTCCCTTTAGTTTTGCGCAGCTTTTAAAGATAGTATCCTTTTCCTTGCTGTCGTAAAATTTCAGGATCACGGGCCTTGGTCTATCACGATTTACTTTTCCGATCCGGTGAATTCTTTCCACTGTAGTAACTTCTATGCGAAGAACTTTAGAAAAAATGTCATTCACAATGCGTCTTTTTAACACTTGCGCAGACTCGTTCGCGCTCTCAGGAAGGCCAAACACCAAGAGATTATTTCGTCTGCTTCTATTTTCGTAATCAATTAACTTGTCATTTTGCTCTCGAACGATGGCCTCCAGTTTATCTATTCTATCTTTCATTTCATCAAACATGGATATTACACCCTGTATCTTACCTGTTTTAGCATTCACTTCTGCAATTTCTTTCCTGATGTCGTCTACTTTGCAGTCCAAAGCATTTTGTTTTCGAGAATTTCCTGCAAAATGTCAGCAGTCTTTGGGCCTGGATTTTCCTCAACATCACCAGCCATCAGCAGTAACAGTACTGACCAGCAATCGTTCAAAATAGCACAACATCTACGAGGGCACGGCAGCACTAACAAGTATCTATTATCACTGCGATACGTAGAGCTGTAACTAACCTGCAATAGCAGCAACGGTGTTTTAGACATCTTGTCCGCCAGCCAAGTGCCGTGCCCTCTGAAGCCGATGTTCTCGCGTTGTCCCTTTTTAAGACTGGTCGCTGGTGACGTCACACCCGTGGCAGCAAGTCCAGAAAGTGCGCACTCCAAGCTTCCATTTTCGCAACGCTGCGCATCGACGAAGAAAAAGCAGCTTCCGTCGTCGTCCACAGGCATTCCGACGATAAACCATGGCAGCATCTGCAATAGCAGCAACGGTGTTTTAGACATCTTGTCCGCCAGCCAAGTGCCGTGCCCTCTGAGATATCAGATGATCGGAAGAGCAAGAGCCGTCAGCTGAAAGTTGGAGACCGAGCTCTCATTTTGCTTCCTACAACAGCGAATAAGTTGTTGATGGAATAGAAAGGGCCGTTTCCGGTCATTGGGAAAAAGGGTGACTACGACTATTGCTGGACTTGGGGCATGACGCCAAACTTTTCCATATTGATATGTTAAAATGATATGAAGACCGGCAACCAGACACAATTCCACAAACAGCATCTTTTGTGGTTATGAAAGAGGAGGAGACAGATACCCCTCTACCAGCTTGCACAGTTAAGCCGACTGTGGGTGTAGAAGCGATTCCGATCGGCAGTAGCTTAGAAGAAGACAAACGTACAGAACTTCGGAAGATTCTAACCACCTACCAAGATGTATTCTCTGAGATACCGGGAAGGACAAATATGTTGGAATGCCGACTTCAATTGACGACCTCTGAACCGATCAACACACCGCAGTATCCTTTGCCGTTGGCCATGAAGGAAGTGGTAGAACAAGAAGTTCAGGACATGTTAAGACTGGGTGTGATTGAGCGATCCCATTCGCCTTACAATTCGCCCTTGGTACTTATTAAGAAGCCGGATAACACCTATCGCACATGCGTCGACTTCCGTCGCATAAACGAGATACTGGTTTCCGACGCTGAACCCATACCTAGGACCGACCTAATGCTTACAGAGGTGGGCACAAAGAGATACTTCTCAAAGTTTGATCTCACAAAGGGGTATTGGCAAGTCCCACTTGACCGGACATCGAGGCCAGTAACGGCATTCTCAACGCAATCCGGTCATTTCCAATTTATATACATGCCGTTTGGCATAAAGACAGCTTCTGCGGTGTTTACGCGTCTAATGAGAACACTCCTACAGGGCCTTAAAAACGTAGTCCACTACATCTATGACGTTCTCATAGCCACGAACACCTGGGAAGAGCACATAGACACTTTGCAACGCTTGTTGCAGAAAGTACGGGAGTCTGGCTTAACCATCAAGCCTCAGAAGTGCGAAATTGCTGTGGAGTCGATAGTCTTCTTGGGACATCGTCTAGGAGGCGGGACTATTCAACCTGTGGAAACTACGGTTTTGAAGGTAGCCAGTGCACCTCTACATGATACCAAGAAGCAACTCCGATCTTTTCTGGGACTAGCTGGGTATTACCGAGATTTAATACCTCGCTATGCGAAGAAAGCACAGCCTTTAACTCAGCTAACCAGAAAAATGGAGAAAAACAAGATTTGTTAAACTCCTGAAACAGAAGGAGCATTTCAAACGCTGAAGCAAGCCCTTGCTTCTGGGCCGATCGTGAAGGCACTAGACCCAAAACGTGTGTTCATACTCCGCACAGACGCATCCGACATATGCATCGGCGCAGTCCTCATGCAAGAACACGAGG